>NC_090921.1:1075011557-1075314587 GCF_040938575.1 Ambystoma mexicanum
ATACCATGTGCATTACAAATGGTCTTTAGCTACTTGTTCCACTCTAAATGATATTCCTGGCAGAAAAACAGGAAATAACTTCAAGATTGGCTGAACCATAGACTGGGCATAAATCACTTTCAGCTTGATCCTATTTGCTTATACGATATACTAGGTTCAACTGACCTAACCTACATTTCACATACAGGTTTATTTGTATAGCGGTCCACACCCGGAGGTATCTGGGCACATTGCAAGTTATTAGAGTTACAGATTACATGTAAAGTGATGCAGTATACAAGTGGAAAGTTACAATACATTATGTACATTTTATGCCCCAATACTTCACCAATATTATACGACGGAGAATATACAGACAGTGATTACAAAGATATACAAGCATCAGAAACATAGGCAGGAGCATATCATAAATCCTGAGCAAGGAGCCGTATTTTTTTTTTCTTGCTGAAGCAGAGGAAAGGCTGGTCAGCCCTTAAATTGGAGGGCATGGAATTCCATAGCTGAACTGACATAACAGGAAAGCTACTACCCCCATGTTTACTTGAGTTTGTATCTGGGGACCTTTAGACAAAAAGGATTGTGCTAGTGAGGCAAATGGAGGCGTTTTTGTCAAATAAATCCATAAGGTATTTAGGGGCCAAATTATTCAGACATTTGTGCGTAAGGGAGACTACCTTAAATTGTATCCTGTCCTTGATGGAGAGCCAGTTACTGTTACGTCTTGTCTCAGGTTGCGTGCATGGGGTTGCAGAGGGATTAACCACATCTAGATATTTTTCAAAGCTTAAACACAATTTACTGACCAGGTAGGGATGCACCATTGCCAACCTACTACATGCATTTATCAAATCCTCTCAGCCACCTCCCATGAGGCACACTTTACCTTTTCTGCAAGTCCTTTGATAATGCCCAGAGGGTTGTACCAGTATCCATTTAGATTTAATTTAGGTATTTTTTGACGTAGACATACCATGGCAGGGACCTTCAGTTCCCAGCATGCATGCGCTTGCCTCATGATACATTTGGAACTCAGGGGTGGTCAATTTCTGAATGAATGGAACAACTGCCTGAGGGCAACATCACCACACATTATCTTACACTATTACCAGGGATTGTTAAAATATTAATTGCATTAAGAAATCTAATTGTCGCTATGATCAAGAATACATGTTGGCTGCTAAAAAATCATCACCCACACCTTTGTTTCCATTAAAAATTGTAGATGGACTAAAATATTTTTCCAAATGCAACTTTCTTTTGTGCATCAAATTTGGGCACATACCAGCAAATATTTGAATGCTCTCGAACCCGGATTCAAACTTTCTCTCTGCCTTTGACCAAGTCAATCATGCCATCCTCAAATGGACTGATACACTATGCATCATGGACCGGGCACTTGAGTGGCTGACCGTCCTTTAAAATACCCTCCCAAGTGTAACTGGACCCCTTTCCTCTCCTCCACCTATCTCTCTACATGTGGCGTCCCCCAGGGCTCCATCCTATAGCCATGGCTCTTCAACATCTACCTTGCCCCTCAGGCCCACTTGATCTCCACCTTCTCGCCTGACTTTCAGTTTTATGCTGATCACACTCTGCTCTCCTATAAGCTTCCATCCTCATCCTCCTCTCCTTCCTCTCGCATAATGTACACTGCTATTCAAGTGTGGTTCTCTGCTAACAATCTCTGCCTTAATGCCAGTAAGACAGAGATCCTTCTCATTGGGACGCCTGCTTCCCTCCCACTCTATGGCTACCCTCATTGGGTTCCCTAGACACCTTGAGGCCATTTTTGATTCCTCTCGCTCCTTCTCTCTGCACATCAAAGACCTTGCCAAGAAGTCCAACATTCAGCTCACCTCCTCAGAGGCATTCTCCGTTTCCTCACCTTTCCCCAGAAGCTCAATGTCTCCAGTGCTATGGTTCTTTCTAGGCTGGACTTCTGCAACATCCTCTTCCTCAATCCGCCCCTCTCCTCCCTTCACTCTCTTCAAATATACCAGAATAGGGTTGCGAGACTTATCCATGGCCTCAAGCCCAGGGACTGCATCTCTCCAGGCCTAAAATTTCTCCATTGACTCCCGGTGGCCATAATGATCAAATTCAAGACCCTTTACATCAGTCATTAGGCTGTCTGGGGCCGGGGACCTCTACACCCAGCTGTCTCTCCCTAAATACCTCCTGGCTGGAGTTCTTCAGTCCTCTAGTTCCAACTCTCTGCAGCTCAGACGTTTCAAGTGGGAGGTAGATCTTTCTTCGGCAGGAGCCTCCCTCTGGAACCAGTACTTGCCCCCTCCCCGGACAAGCCTGAATCTGGTCCACCCCATTCATTGCACTTGCTTTCCCTCCCCCCCATCCTCCCGTTTCCTGTGGCACTTGTCCTCCATGGCTCCCCTCACTGCTTGCTCAGTCTCCTAAACCCCCCCCGACTTCTCCCCATGCTCACCCTTCCCAGCCCTGCTCCCTCCTTCCATCTTCCCCAACACTTATTTTCACTGCACTTGCACGTTAAGAATGTTACAAGGCCTAGTAAGACCGTTACGGTGGTTCTTTCCCTAATCCCCCCACCCCCTTTGATTGTGTGGCACCTAACACTTGTGTATAGGTGCCATACAAATGGCCAATGAATAAATGTTTCTGGTTCCTGTAAATTATGACAAAAAACAGCAGCATCGATCTTGTTTGTGCCAGTTCAATCTCGACCCGTTAACTTCCCTGGTAGGCCACACATTTAAATGCAATCTAAGAATTGCATTGCATATTTCATCACAGGGGAACTTATTTACATATCTTGGCCAAATGCCTTCAATGCGTATCTGAAATGTATAAAAACTTTGTACTGATTACATTGGTCCAAGGTCTGGCACCAGTCGTTCCTCCAGAGCTTGATTATTGCCTCGTCTGGCATCAATAAAAAGGTATCCAGTTATATGCCAGCAGCCTCCAACCACTCCACCTTCCAATTAAACAGTACACCATCTGTTTCTAATTCAAGCAGATTCCTAATAAATGGAAGGATGGAATGCATAATTTATTTATTTAAAATTCTATAACGGGCCACACGCCCAAAGGTTTCAGGGTGCACACAACTAATTTGTGGTGTTAATTTTTCTTAGCTCCAGTGGTAGAGTTACAGATTGTTGGAGCTTGGGCATCAAAGCCTGTTTCTCCAAATCTGACCAGCCTAAATCTAGGCTGACAAAGCCTGACTTGATCCACAGACAGTGAGAGCGAGATGGGCGATGGGGCTTTAGGCACAAAATGAGATATATGTTGGGGCCTCATGACAAACATTTGTGGGTTACAGTTAAAGTCTTGTGGGAGACACAGTGTTTCACAAGCAACCAGTGTAACTCCCTCCTTGCATTGGTGGTATGATCCCATCTGGAGAGACCCAGAGTTGCTCGCAGAGCCCTGTTTTGGGCCACTTGCAATGCAGAAATGTTGGATTGGAAGGTACCAATCAACTAACTGTTGTAGTAATCCAGCCAAGAATTTACAAGGGTAGAGGCTAAGATATTTCTGTAAGAGAGAAAGGGGTGAATGTGGCAGAGCAGTTTATTAATGAGACTGCAGGAGGACCGAATCTGGGTGACATGCAATTTTGAAGCTTTTATAGTGGGGGGGGGGAGAATTCAAAGTATGTTAAGCATATGGCCAGAAGCAACAAGGAGCTCTGTTTTATTTGCGTTAAGGGCCCAGGAGTTGGTTAGCACCCAGGCCTGGATGGAGGAATAAATGGTGATATAGCCAATGTGTCTTGCATGTAAATGCCTGAAAGCTTCATGACGACCCAAGTGTCATCCGCGTAGTTGGAATAAAAGGAGGCCCAGGTCGTCGAGAAACCCCAGAAGCGGCAAGATGTAGATGTTGAAAAGGGAAGGCGAGAGACGAGATCCCCGTGGGACAGCGCAGGTGATGGGAGCCAGTTTCCAGCTTGCCGGTTGCGAGCTAGCGTCATTGAAAGCAACTGTAGCAGTGCGGGGGCCCAGAAAAGAGGCCACCCACTGTACTGCCAGCCCAGAGCATCCTACTAAAGACTAACCTGGTCACTAATAAAGTGTGGTTGACCAGGTCAAAGGCAGTAGAAAGGTCAAGCAACATCAGGAGGGCACCCTTTGGAGAAGGGTTGACCAATTTAGTCACCCATGGGCCTAAAACATCCAGGCAGCCTATCAGCAGCCAGGATGGGCAGATGTCACCCTTGCATGAGGTGGGATTCATGCTAGCAATAATCTGGGTAATTTCAAGCTCAGTACTCTGGGAGAAATTAAACTGGTCACACTTTGACTGGGTAGGGGGAGGGATGTACAAACAGCTCTGGCGTGTCCCTAGTGAAACTAGGGGACTCCCTGTTAACGAATTGAAGATGAGAGGTTACTTTGGAAACAAGGGTATTGGGGATTCCTGGCACCAAGTGGAGTCTTTAGAGGGGACATCCTTAATGGAGGGTTCACCCTCAAATTCTCTCAGGATCCTAATTGACTCCTTTGAAGTCGATTTGGCTTGTATTATCATGTTCTTGTAATAACCGTTTTTTGCCTGGACAATTGAAGCCTTAAGGTTCTTCACCGCGTGTTTATAGGTGACCAAAGTGGATAATGAGGGTTTTTGCGCCACTCTCGTTCAGCTGACCTCTTAGTGTGTCTGAGATCGATGATGGCCTCATTGAACCAAGTATGATTGTGGGTTTCACAGATCTGCTTAAAGTAGGGGTCAGGGTGTTAATAGCCAGGTCCAAAGGAACCAGACGATGTGCAGGCAAATTGGAGGCACTGTTGTAATCCTCAAGGCGTCTGAGTCGGCAGCCAAAAACACCGGACAGCTTGCAAGGGGTAATGCTTTTCTAGTTTCTAGTTTTAATAGTAGGCCTAGGAGAGGCATCCACTCAAGGTGGGGAGCCAGGGGAGCTAGTAGAAAAGGTCACCAGATAATGGTCAGACCAGGAATAGGGGGTAAAGATATTGCTAATATTTTTTTACTTTTTTTATATATTTATATAGCACCGCAGGCATCAGGGCGCATTATAAGGCAGCTATAGGAAGCTATAGGAAGCTGATGGGGAAAAACTCAATCAAGGGTGTACCCTCCACATGGGTAGGTCCTTAAACCCATTGGGAAAACTATACAATCCAGTGCCGAAAGTAGGGAGAGTACAGATCCATCTGTAGGCACGTCGGCCAGATATTTAAATCCCCCAGTACGATATGGGAATTGTGATTTTGTTCAGAAGATTTAAAAGCTTTTCCTCAAAGACAGGCAAGGGACTTGGAGATCTATAGATGATCACAATAGCGAGAGAAACATTAGGATGTATTCATAGTTTTGTAACCAGACTCTCGCAGTCATCGGCAGAGTCATGAGGTGAAAGGTGGCAGTGCAGCTGGGCTTTATACAGTGAGGCACCCCCCCCCACCTAACGTTTTTGTTCCCACGGTCGGCCCGAAGAATCTGGTATTTGGCAGGGATCGCTAATGTGGCCTCTAATGGAGTAGTTTCACTAAGCCAAAATGGTGATGAAATCTGGATTAATGTTAGTGTGTTGAGGATCTACCCTGTGCTGCCAAAGGGAATGAGTGTTAAGAAGAGAGAAGCTTAATGGAGCGTCAATAGGTCATGTTTTCTGGGCAACTTTCTTTTTGCCAAGATTGTTAAAAGCAGAGTCCTGGTTGGCAGTCAATCGAGCTGATATCGGGAATCACACGGCATGAACTCAGAGTGACAGGACCTGGGCGAGTATGGTCAGAAACTCACCCGATTTCCCCCACATGGCTACCATCTGTGCTGTTGTTGGGGGTTGGAGAAGGTGGTAGAACAAAGTTATTGGTAGTGCCCACATCGGCAGAGATTGAAGGCATGGTGTTAAGTCTTAGATGAACAAGGACAACAGTGGGCAAGGCATCACAATGGTTGTATTTAGCGAGGATTGCCACACGTTTGTGCGGCAGCATGCCTGAGTTGTGACTCAAGGATACAGTGGACCCTGAGTGTAGGTCGGCAATTTCTCAAAGTGACTTGAGAAGAGGGGTAAAAGCAGTACTCGCGAGATGGCCAGCGAGGAGAGAGGAAGAAGCCACCAGAGCAATCCGGATGCAAACCGGCGACAACCAGTCTCTTCAAATGCGCAGGCACTAACTCACCACCAATGTGAAAAAGAGGACCGGTGTTGATGGAAAATGTAGTTCCATGGAAGTACTGTTCAATGCAGGCAGCTCTGCCTGGTAGAAAAGCTCTGGTCGGCAATGAGGCAATAGCAGGCCAACAAGGAGAGGTCACTGTTGCCCGCACCAAACACGCAGAAGGACAAAAGCAATAAACTTGTGGCATGGTAAATTATGCAGTCCTTCCTGCTTGGCATGCGGAGAATGATCGTGGTCGAATATGCAGTTCTTACTGCTTGGCCAATGGAAATAGCATAGTGTCCAATTTCACAATTTCAACAGTCAACATGTAAGAACACGCAATAGCAATAAGTGGAAGGCACAATAGCACTCCAGTCACAGTCACACAAACACAAAGTGAGAAGAGGCAGAGGGCATTTTGGCTGTGCTAGCAAACATTTGCTCAGCAGAGACAAGGCTTTCCACTTCACCACTACTGAAAGGGAAAGTCGCCCCAATTTATGGCGTATAATCGGAACCTCAACCCCTAAGGGGAGTCCCAATACCCTTTACCAGAACATCTCCTCAAAGAGAATCCAATTCTGATTGCAAGATGATAGTTTTATCTCTGCGCCATAGGTAATGGTTGGGACCACCTTTTGTTTATAATAGGAAATCAACGGTTCACAGGACTAGACACCAATCCAGCGATGGATAATTATCCCCTGTGAGGCAGCTGTTTTCGCCTTTTGTCTTAAATCACTAATGTATGGGACTTCTTGCAGGTCATCATTGGTACACGCACATCTTATCTTTCACCCTTAATAAAAGGGAATTATACAGAGTCCATTTAAAGGTGGATTTTATCCCCCCTCGGTTTAGAGTCCAAACACATGACATTTGATTCATTCATGTTGACTTTAAGGCCATGATCTGTGGCTAACATTGTTAACTGCCTTTGGAGTCTCACAAGGGTTTGGTCCAAAAGGACCATATCGTTTGCATATAGCAAGCGTGAAACAGGGAATTCACCAAGTTTTGGGGGAAAGGAGTGGGCTCCATTCAGGTATAACCCTCAAGTCAGCTATAAAGAGGTTAAACAATGTAGGGGCCAAAATGCACCCTGCTTTAATCCTCCATCGGTAGGAATGGAGTTAGTTAGCTCTTATTTGTGTTTAAACCGAACCTGTATGGAAGTTCCCGAGTACATCCTTTAATTATATCCAGCAATCCCAGTAGGCAGCCCCATTTGTCTAGTTTTGCTCTTAAAATAGTCTGAACCACATAATCAAACACCTGTTTAAAATCAATAAAAGCCAAATAAACTGGCTGCCCCGTAAGAACCTTGCTTTTAACAATCACCAGTGTAAAGAAGTTAACTGAGGTGTCCAATCCTGCAATGAACCCCGATTGAGGAGCATCAAAACTCTTGGAATCCTTAACCCAATCCATCATATGTCTCAGAATCAGCCTAGCAAAGGTCTTGCCATGGGCATCTAGGGGGGCTATCGGGCACTCATTTTGGGGACCTACATCATCTCCCTTTTTTCAGATCGGAAAAATTGCTGATTTCTTCCAAGCAGGAGGGGCACTTCTACTCACCAAGGTTCCATTAAACACAGTTTCAAAGATTTTAGTCATTCTTCTGGGTGAGCTTTAACATGTGCTCTAGCACCTTGAAGCATCTTTTGTGATAGATGGAATTACAATAATTATCTTACACCAAATAATCGTAAAGACAAAGAATATGGCAAAGTACTACTTTATTTCAATATAATAAAGTAGGGTGATCTCACAGACCTCAAGAGGCATGCACATTCGCATAGAACCTTGATTACATGAAGGTTTTATACCCCATTATGTGTCAGCAATGACGTCATCCCTTGTGGCAAAATACAAAATCTTACGAGACAAAGGATTGGTTTGAGGGAACATATCTACTTATAGAACATGTAAGTATAAGTGCATCATTGGCTACCCCTTGTCTGTAGATCACGCCTTGAACTACCCCTAAATATGTATAGTACTGATTATAGCGGACAAAACAGTGGCTTGGTCTAGGCTACATTGCACGTTAGTTTGTCCCTCGACCCCAATGATTGGTTGCCATACTATTCCAACCTTGGACTTTTGGCTCTTTAGCAGCACATACGTGAAACCAAACCTAGGTGTTTGAATCCCATCAGACTACGCCTCATTTTCCCAATTAGTCCATCATCTCTCATCGTTGGGCTGTCAGACAAGGTCTTCCGTTTGAAGTTTGAGCATATTGCCTGCTCACTGTCCTAGAACATTCAAGGGAGAGTGAGCAGACCACTATCTTAGCTTACGGCTCTGATGAATAGGCTTTACTTTCGACTTCTGAGTCACGTGTGAAGAGAGCACAAAAATGTCAATTTCAGCCTTCGATTTACTACCATTTCATTTAATTATGCAAGGTGCCATTGCTCCTCTTGGCCTATAGAAACTTGCTCACTATCTCATATGACCTTTCTATGTTTTTAATTTATCACCAGTTTGGCTCTCACAGATGTTTTCTTCTTCCTTCATCTATGAAGAATGTCTCACATTCAGAGCGTATCCATGTACTCCCTTTGTGCTCATCTTTTAGAAATAGCATCCTTAATCCTGAGCCAAACTTGACTCATCATCTGATCTTTACATGGAGCGGTCTTTCTGTGTCTCCTGATCTTACAGCTTCAGCCTGTCTCTGAGGTAGCTTGGTTAACTTCAACTTGAGCCAGTGTCCATTATCCTCCTATAGCCGTCTTTGCCACATTATATATTTCTCCATCGCAAGTTTCTATAAGTTTTCTTTCTACCATGCGTTATTGCTCATTTGCAGTTATTGGTCATTAAGTTACTTCCTCTTCTTTAGATCCATGAGTGCTTCAGGTACAGGTTACTCTCAGTGCTTCAGTTACATGGTTACTTATGTTCATATCATTTCAGCATAGGTTCATAGATCTTCTTTATAACATCACTTTGTCCTTGTCAGATTTCACTTTAACGTCTGTCCATAGTATTCATTGATGCAGTCTGACATCTTGGCAGGCCACATCCTTCCATATAACATTCTTCCATGCCACATCCTTCCAGACTTTCAGTGCAAGGGTAAATTTTGAATTGCTGAGTGTGCAGCGTCTCATACACTCGATGCGGTATAGGAACAATACAGGAGGTCCCATGTATTTCTTTTCTTCGACTGTTCCAATAGGACAGCAGTGAGGGGGTGGGAACTGACAAGATAGAGTATCTGCTACTCTACATTCAAGTTACATGGTCAATCAGGACCCGATGCACCTGAATTACTAGCTATAATCGCCAAAATATCCTCTAGGTCAAAAGTAAGGACCGACTGGTGTTTTATTACCATATCCTTAACCTGTTCCATTTGACACTCGGGCACAAATAATGCACTAAAATGAGATGCCCCGATTTCCTTTGGCATAGGGTTAACTTGTAAAACCAATTGTTAAGTTTTATTCTTGAAGTTTAACAAGGACGAAATCTCAGCACTGTTTTTATTGGCAATTCAACCAGCATATGGTCGGTGTCTCTGTGCTAAAATGCTCTTATATTCGTGGTACCAATTTCTACATTTTTGCTGAAGGAGTTTGGTCTTCATAAAGTTCTCTTTAGGGTGCAAATTCCTCAGCAATTTCATTTCCACTATAAAGGAACGTTTCTGAACTTGAATTTCGGCGCCAGAAAATTGTTTGTGAATAAAAACAAAAAAAAATTGCGAGCTAAAAAATTTAACAGTGAACAAATTAAACGGAGTTGTAGAATCACACACGCTGATTTCAGCATACAGTATTCATAGTACAACCTTTTATTAGATTGTTAAAGGCCGTCTGAGAATACTCATTGCACCTAAACTGTTTTTTTCCCAGAACCCATCTCCACATTAAGGGTAAAAACAGGTCCTCTTTTTGACTCCTAATCGGAATATTCAAATTAGTTAGCACCAAGTCACGATTTTTTGTTTGTTGGAGTACCTTAACTCTTCAATCCACATGAAAACATTGCTAGCAACAAAACTAAAAAAAAATATTGTAGTTGAATGTTTATACCTACACCAAGTTGGTGGGGGGGGGGGAATGTCACCTTTTACACACCCATTAACCATGTAAAGTCCTCTCACTTCCATCAAGTCCAGCCAACATTTAGCTCTCTGCTGCCCTGGGGCATCATTCAGATCCAAACTTGACACATTCAAATCGCCAGCAATGATCATGGCATGTCTGATCTAACGCAGAGTCTTGAAAAGCTTCACCCATTCAAAAAGGATTCAATGATAATCCCCGCCTGATTCCAATACAAATTAAGTAGACCAAATACTCTCCCAGAGCACCTTGGTGTGTTTTCCCATGTCGGTCCCGTCAATTGTGCAAATGGGTTTGGAGCCACTGTGATGAATCTAGTGAAATCATCCCTAAGATCCCGACATGGGACTCCTAATGTGGCCAGGGAAAGGCTGCTGCTACCTGAACCTGACCCTGGGGTGGTATTATGTGGGAGGATCACATGGAGGGGACTCATGTCAAGGTGAGCGGGAGACCTCTGTAAAGAAGGCATGGTATCAAAGTCAGACAGACACAAGTGATCAAAGGGTGTTTATTAAACTGTAAAATGGGTGAGATAAATGCCTAATCTACACCTAAATCTGAGATGGGATCAAGCTACAACTATTAAATAATAATACAGTTCTAGTGGAGTCTAGTCAAAGTAAAAAAGGCCTATACTAAGAAAGCCTATTGCCTGCCCTTACCGCTATGCTACAAAAGAGTGTGGGATAATGTTCACAAGAAAAGAAAAGTGTTCACAAAATGATAATCAGGATGTAATGGCCGGGGTCTCACATCGCCACATTTTTAGCACGGGAGAAAGAGGGACTCTTGAACAGAGCACACTCCTGGGTGTCTCTGGCACAAGCTTACAGTTCCTTTTCTCTATATCAGGGCCTTCCGAAGGCCGATAACATCTCGCTGGGTCACCCTGTAATTCTATGGCAAGTGTGTGCTTCGCAATATCATAGTTCATACGGCGTTCCCCCTCAGCTGGCGGCAAATGCCAGTTTCACAATTCCCTCAGTCGGGTTCACACTTTCCACAGTTTACAATTTCTACAATATGTCAAGGACTTTCGATTGTAAAAGGGGTTTGGCTTGACCATTGCATGACCACCTTGACACCTCACGCCGGCCTTCTCTATGGCTTCTTGGTACTTCTAGATTCACTTTCAGTTCAATACTTTCCTTGTTCAGGAGAGGGGTTCCAGCCAGAGACCTTCAAATGAGCACCCACTGGGCCACTATATATCTGGTACCAAGTTTGTTTACAAAAGACCTCCGTCTCTTAATATTCTTAATGTTTCCACTGCAACCTTAAGTCTAACACAGTCCAGCCCACAATCAGGATCTTCCAACTCACCGGCTGTGCTGAACTTGTTGGCGTTTCTCTTGCTGCTGAAGTCGAGGACGGTACAAATGGTGGCAACCACGTCTCCCTGCCCTTGCTATTAGTGAGTGAGGGTTTCAAGTACCGCTAACATCCGTCACACCATTCGTCAGCTGAAATTCCCGGTCATGTTTATTTTGGCAGAGGCTTTGCAGGTCTGGGTTGAAAAGCGCAAGGTCAACTCCCTCCTTGATGTCCTTTCAGGCCTCACCTTTCTCCTTCGTTTGAACTGCTGTCCTCGAATCACTGTTTCTTCGAGCATTTGGCCTTGCTCAGAGTGTGCTCTTGTGCTCTGCCTTTTATCCCAGTGGGGAAGGGAAAGGGCAGTCAGGTGTGTGTAGTTGGTCGGCAATTGCCTGACTCTTCCTGACCCTTGTGTTGGGCCACGTCAGGTAAACAGCTCTGGTATTAGTCTCTCGATCACACTGTGAGAAAGTGTTCATGTTGGAAAAGGGGGTAGAGTTTCTAAGTATCCTACTGGGCAGGATGGGGAAAAGGTTTCATAAGGTAGGGGATACTGCATCTCACCCTTTGGTGTCCCACTCCCCGAAGACCCCCCCATCCAGGTGATCCTCCGGCACTGGTCCACTCCCAGGAGCTGGATCCAATAGCGATGTCCGTATCCTGGCCACCTGGATGACAGATCGCCGGGGATTAGCAGGTGAGACACATTTAGTTTTCCCACACCTCTCTAAAGGATTCCCCTAACGTTCCTAAAGCATTAATAGCTTAAACAAACGGACATATTTGACATAACTCTGGACTTCAAGTCCCATAATGTGTGTGGTACTGGGACAAGAAAGAGGAATACAGAGTTGAAGTATCATGAGCGGTCTAGTTGTTGGGGGAGAAAGCACCTAAGTGGGGCCTTTAAAAGTAGGAAAGAGTTTCTGGTGTGTATAGCAGAAGCAGGAAAGAAAGGAGAAGCTGATGGTGCAGTAGTGGCAGCAGCAGGACTATGTGCAGGAGACATGGTGGTAGCAGATTAATCGTGGCTGTGCATAGAATGTGCAGTGGGAAGCGGCTCTGAAGAAAGCTAGGCCGGGTGAGAGATGAGCTCCAGACACACCATCAACCAATCCAGTACAGAAAATGAACCAGAGAACACAGTGCTGTCCATGCTCCCCTGTAACCTGCATTGCCTATAGCCAAAAGGCAGTAAAAGAATACTACAGAAACAGCAGGGGAGTATATTCAATTTTAACCCACTGTGTCAAGAGACTGCAAAGAGAAGCAGTTGTTCAAACCTCCTCACTTAGGACAGTGGTGTGGAGAGTTTTGGAACAAGCATTACCACAGAGTAAAATTGTAGCAGTAGTAGGAGTTTTATCCTGGCAAGTGAGTGAACCAGGAAAGGGACCAATAGTAGTTAGTCCTGGCAGGTGAGTATACCAGGGAAGAACATGATGATTTCAAGTACTGTGGTTGTGGTAAAGAGGTGTGTTGGAAAAGAAGTATTAATTCCATTAGCTTGTCTTGATGAACTGTTGCATTTAAGCTATCCTGACAAAAGGGATTCTTTTGAAGAAGTATGATGTGCCAACAATTGTGTGGCCTTTGAGATATTAACATTTGTCCTAGCTTATGAACTTGTGTTCTGAGGAAAACACTTGTTTTACCAAGCAAGAGACTGGAAAAATACCAGTTGCTTGGATTTATGAACAAGCCTTAGAAAGAGATATTCACCTTGCCAAGTGGAAGGATATATCGAATGGAAACGTTTTTGTTTTTGCTATGTTGAATGGGAGTGATTACACAGAACTTTCATGAATCTGAACTTTAGTCAAGGCATTCCTGAATTGATCCAGGGCAAGCGAGGCCAGCCCTGGTCACAAGGAGTCTTTCTAAAGCTTGAGTTTGAATTGATATGTTATTTTGTGGACCTTAAGACAGCCAAACAAACATCATATAATTTGTGTACATTAGTGTGAGGGGCAAACACTTTTTGGACACTAGGTCATTTCTAGTCTTAGTTTGTTAAGCAGGCACATCCTTGTTAGGCTAGGTAAAGATAAGCGTTTTTCTCACCTCATTTTATTTAATGAAATGGCATCTTGTGAGAAAGCTTTACCTTTGTGTCCATCACGCATCTCTTTCCTCACCCCACTCAGTGGACTAAAGTAAAACCCATTCTATTTCGACAAGCTTTTACCAAGCTAGATGATGGATGACCCTGTATACCTCTATTCGCACATATTAAGATTAAGGTGTATCTGGCCAAAACATGAGGAATCATGAGCCAAGTCTCCAGCAAAAAGATAGCTAACAAACCCAATGGATTATCCTCTTATTTGGTTTTGCATGTCCCCATTCTTATGTGCCAACTATATTCAGGTTGCTTAGCTAGTGCGAGAATGATTAGCCAATGCTTCAGGGAGCCAAGATCAATCCTCCTAACAGAATCGGCAGATTTTTGTTCAGTAAACTCAAACTCTCTACTTTGTGTGAGGTTTGTGTGGGAACATGTCACCCTCAAAGGTAAAAAGTGGATGGATTTACCATCAATATTTGAGTTTAAATGCAAAACCTGTGAGGGATATAAAAGCTTGCTCCCGGTAAATCCCATAAACCAATTTCGGTGGTACCTGCAAAAAACGCTATCCAAAATGTTATCATTAATAAACTTAACCAATGCAATATCACATAATTGAATAGGCCAGAAGCTTGGAAAAGCAAAGAATTGCAACACATTTGAACTTTTTAGAGCGAAGAATACTTTAATGCACCATAAATTCTAATAACAAACATCAAATAAGGTTTGAATAGTGTCCAGTGGGCCTCCATGCAACAACAGGAAGGCCAATGTGAATTGAGATGGTGGTTCCCTATTCCCACTCCATTTTATTTGAGCTTCTTCCTTCCTTAACTGCGTAAAGTAATGTCAGGGCCAGTCATAGGAGTTATTCCCCTGATGATGTTGATGCGATAATCAGTGTTCAAAATTCTAGGAATTACCAGAAAGCCATAGTATCTGCAGCTTAACCCATCTATGCAGTATCCAAAGTAGCCCTATTTAAAGTTATTGGTTGGCTTACAGGATGGACCATTTTTGCAGCCAATGGGTGCCTGTTGGAAGCAAGCAGTGTCCCATATTACTCAATTTAAACCAAATGAGTTAAATCTAAAAGATTAATTGCATTTCCCTCATTAGAATGCTCATCTTCAGAATTGCTAGGTTTAGATCTGATTTCGCTGTTTGCACAGGCCTAGTAGGATTGTTCTTCCGTCACCGCCCCCTTGCCTTTTTGCGCCTTGAGACACGTGTATAGGTGCATAATAAATGACCAATAAAAAAATTCTAAAATCTTTCTAATATCCTGCATACTCACCATCAAACAAAACATACACTTACCTCTACTGCAGCAGAAACCTACAAGCACCACATGCACACAATCAATAGCCACCTAAACACAACACTACAGAAAATGAAACCAATTACACACAAATCATCCCACGCAGACTCATACAACGAACACCACCTAATCTTTACCAACTCAAAGGAAACTCGGCACACTGTTTCAACACTGACCATGTTTTCCAATCCAAAGCTACCAACAGCACATTAAAGCTCTCCAACACTTTCCCTCTCTATCCTACTAACTAAGCCCTGCCATCCCTCCTTCCATTTCACATCTGCCAGAGTGCCCGGAGGCCATGAAAATGGCAGCAGTGTACAGTATAAATCACAACATAAAGCTGATTTCTTTCCAAGCCGGACTTGGAGGCACATTTTTTTCGGGTGTGAAGGATTGTTTAGGAGGGAAATTCAGTGAATTTGCCTTGGGTTAAAGCAGATTTAATAAAGAACTCAAAATGTCTGGTTGGTTGGGGAGGGCAGATCTTGATCATAAACTCACTTGTAATAGTGATTCAAAGTTGATCAAAAAGAAATGGTTCATCATAAGAAAGGATTGTCCAACAATTCATTTGCAGGTTGGTGCCTGCAACATAACTACTTCAGCATCTACATGAAACGCTTGATCATGGCCTTGTAAAGCACCATATTGTCCTATCCAGTATTCAGAGCAACTGCATACTTGCCTTCTTCACCGGCAGAATTAAGATCAAATCTGAAACAAGGCCATATTATTCCAAAACCACCATCTGGCTTTGGACACACTAGAGGTATTGAATCTACTCTGCTTAACATCAGTGCGGGTACAGTGGAGATCCCAAAACAAAGACAAATTTGCCACCATCATTCTAGAAGACCTTTCTTCTGCCTGTGACACTGTAGATTAGATAATTCCATTTGTGCAGCCATAGCTCTCCCTTAAATTAAGTTCTCCCTTCAAAACTTCACACAGTGAATACAAACTAGCCCCTTCTTATGTATTCCCTGACGGTAACCTTGTGTCTTCCAAAGCTCTGCCATAGCAATGTAGCTGAACACGGTGTACAAGTACCAACCAGACTTCTAGGGTGATGCATTGGAGTTGCCCATCCAAATGTTTGCTGCGAACACACCCATTGAGCTCTGCATTAGATCCCACAACCATTGTTAGTGCATGGAATGCTCTTACCCATCCACCATGGTGTCTCCCCGGATGAGCTTCAGGTTCTTAAAGAAAGACAGGGAGATGAGTGCAAAGGAGTGCTTGATCTTGAGAAATCCAGTAATCGTCTCAATGAGTCCCAGGCTGCCCTTCAACTGTGGAGCCAAGTTATCTAAAGTAAAGAAAAATAATAGCTTCGTTTCAATCCATGTTGCTTTGAATTCGCAATCTAGCTGTTGCAAAGACGTAGAATTGACGACACCTGCAACAACCAAAATTCACTGGACTATGCTAGGCCACAGTAAACTGGACTTGGTTGAGGAATGATTATAGTATGAATGCGGGAAATCCGACTAGGGAGGGAATACGGGGTGTGTGTTTGTGTGTGATTGTGTGTGTGATTGTGTCTGTGTGTGTCTGTGTGTGTCTTGTGCCAACCCATTGCTCTATATTGTGGACATCCAGCATATGTGACAATGAAAAAAAAGAATCAAAAAGCACAATGAAAATTCACTGCAAAAAGGCGCACACATTAAAATATGCCCTTTACAATGCATACATCTTTCTAAGTTTATCTTCACCATGTTCTCGCAGCCATTTACATTACTTTACTAGCATCTTTCGCATGCTCAAAACAGAACACATTTGTCTCAGTGTAAGAGCATGCCATGTGCACGTTGTACATTAGGCATTATGTCCATTCAGAATGGGGGGGGGAAAGGGATAGATGGACCATGGTGACGGAGGACATGGAATCCAAGACTGGAGTGGGTAACAGAGGTCAGCCACCACCAGGAGGTTAGAGAAGGGTCTCTAATCACTTCCCGATTAAGACTAGCGTCAACTGGGATTGGGGATAATATTCCATAATCTGGGTGCCCGAATCACAAAGCACATTTATGAGAGCTGTGGCGTGGTGTGGTGTGCAGCAGAGGAAGCAGTTGGTGTATTGCTTATAGACAACCAGACACTTTGTGCCGGGCAATTGAACTTGACATTGAATCCTCTTATTCTGCAATTAGTAATTGGCAAGTATAGTGGGATGAGTGACATGTGGTCCATCACCGGTTAAGTTCATGCAATGTTGGCATGTCCACTCAGATGGCTAGAGCCCCTCAGATGCCCCAAACACACAAGTGATGTGTGCCTACATTGAAATGCTCAGAATGAGTTTTGGTCGAATTTCGGCCGAACAAACATTTTGAATAGCCGAAAAAGTCAACCCAATGCCCCATTCGGTGGCATAGTGAACAAGGGGAGCGGGGGTATCCCCTGCACCTTTGTTCTCTATAATGTCAGCGGGGTTTGCAGGGGTGTGCCCCGCACGCATTTAAAAAGTGAGGGACCCTGTAGCACCGGTTCCCGATCATGGAAGTGAATAGGAACAGGTGTCACAGGGACACAGCGAGTCAGCGGCACACTCCGTTGTGTGCCGCAGACTTGCCTTATCGCCGCTGGATAACGAAGGGGTTGGGTGGGATTGGGTTATCCGATATGGACGCAGGATGAAAAAACAAATGTTATTTTCGAACAAATAACATTCGATTATTTCTTCCTCAGTCATTTCGTATACGAACAAAACCTCAGAAATCCAGGCACCTTCTGCCATAATCTGCCTTGCATTCTGGGCCCCTGACTTTGGGAGCACTGCCACCCTTGCTGTCTAGGCTCAGTTGCACAGGACAAAAGATGTCTGCTATCCTCCTGTGCTACTCTGCCTCAGGCAGTGCATTGTTAGCATTACTCCATGGCCAGGCCTAGTCTCCCCCCACCACACCTTCCCCTGACTGACAGCATGGATACAGCAAAGTTGTTGGTCCGGGTGTGGGTGGGTGGGTGGTTGTGTGTCGCTATGGAAACGTACTTTTGCCTGGGGTGTTTAATCATGGGCTATGTGAACCTAGCACAGGCATGTGGAAACTGACATGCCGACACGTTGGGCAGAATGAGAACTCATTTCAACATGGCAGTGTATTTGTGCATCACCCTCGCCAGGCTGTCACATTGAGCATAACATTAGCAACACCCTGATGTAATTGAGCATCGTCGACATGTATATTGCATTTAAAGTCCCCTATAATATGCTGATCGCACTGAAGCACAATAGCAAATCCTGTGGAGCCTCAATTTCTACCACATGATTTGTTATATGTTAAAGATATTTGTACCATGCACCGTCACCAACAGAGTTGGTCCCCAGGCGCTCTGGAAGATCTGCAAACGAGAAGGTGGGATGGGTTAGTATGTTGAAGAGGGAGTAGGATAGTGAGAGGAGTGGTGTTCTATTGGCAGCTTCAACTCTGTGTACACCGTGTGCTGAGCTTTTGGTGTGAGTATCGGAGCGATGACAGTCCTTGTGTGCTGTTGGTGCGGTTTATGTGTTGTAGCGGTGTGGTGAAGTGCATGCGGCTTGCAGTGCAAGAGGTGGCTGTGTTCATTTTTGAGCGAGATACGCATGTAGAAACTTTTGAGCTTCCTTTTTGTATAGTGGGTTATATGCTTTGCAGCCAATCACAGTATGCCTGAATGCCTGGATTCCGGGAATCCTGCCTGGTGTGAAAGCGGCTAGACTTGAGAGTCCTGTATAATGGGGAGAGGCCCACGCCCAGCAGAGCAATTGAATATAGTATCTGGATTTGAGAAACCATTGAATAATTCATTACAGTCCTAAACCACAACTAGAATCAAGAATCCCGCCAAGGGAGAGGGGTCCACACCTGGCAGGAATTTCAGTTTTGGCACAAGGCATTCGCTGTTGTATTCTAATGAACTATGTATAGTGAGGTTGAGGTGTCTATTCTCCTCCTTGGGTGTCGGAGCAGAAGTAGTGATCTCCTCTCTTGTCCTACCATCTATGTGAATATGTCTGCTTGAACTTTGGGTGTGGTTCGGGCCGGGATGCTGTGGATGAATCGTCTAAGTGATTTCATCTTGGTCTATCTATGTGTACAGTCTATAGTGTCCTCCTCTTGTGGCCATCTCTCAAGATGTCGAATGGTATGTCGTGGGGTGTGTTCCTTGGATTCTGTTACTGTTCGGTTGTTTGTTGGGGACTGGAGGTCAGTCTCTTTATTCATCGTTGTTTAGCGGTGTGGGCGTTCTTGTGGGTGGTTTTCTAGTTATGCAGTGAAGAGCCAGGATTTGAGCAGTTTTCTAAATACTAGGTGGTTTCTTGTGTTCCTTATATTCTTTGGTAGGTCATTCCAAATTTTCTGTGCCTTGTGAAAGAACGAGGATCTTCCAAGTTTTCTTTTGTTATAGGGTTTCGGTTCTAGGCGTATGTCGTTGCTTGATCTGAGCGTTCTCGTCAGCTGGTGTAGGCATAATTTATCTCTCAGGAATTCTGCGCCTTGGTTGTGTATAGCTCTGTGCGTGATGCACATGGATTTGTATTTTATTCCTTGTTTATTGGTAGCCAATGTGGTATTTTTAGCACAGGTGTGATGTGTTCTCTTTGGTGTGATTTGAGGAGTCTGGCTGCTGCATTTTGTATGCATTGTAGTTTATTTTTTTGAATTGTTTTTAGGGGTCGTTCAGGCATGCCCAGGCATAGGCTGTTGGCATAAACTACTCTGGACATGACCAGACCGATGATGGTAAGAGTTTTGTTGGCAAATGACAGGAACGGTAGTATCCTCTTTGCCGCGCGCAGGAGAAAGAAGCATTTCTTGAGTAGAGCATTTACTTGTGGCTCTAGGGTGAGGTTGTTGTACATCAGGACCCCTAGGTTTTGAACAATCGACGATGGCATTGGGGTCATGCCAAGTTTTCTTGGCCAGGGGATGTAGTTGAGGTCTCCTCTGTTTTTTGTGACTATCATTATCTCTGTTTTACTTGGGTTAATTTTGAGGTGGTTCATGTTCATTCAATTGAATATATCACAAAGGCAAATCTCTAGTGTTGTGTTTTCTTCTCGGGAGTCTTGTATTTTGAAGATTTGTGCGTCGTCAGTGTAGTTGTAGCTGGTGAGGCCATGTCTTTTGATGATTTTGATTAATAGATTTAGGTAGATGTTGAATAAGAGTGGGGAGAAGGATGATCCTTGTGGTACTCCACATGTGGAGTCTCTTGGGTTGGATTTAAAAGGCTTCATTGATACAGTTTCTGGTCTCTTAGGAAGGATTTGATCCATAGTAGAGCGGTGTCTGTTATTTCCAATCCTAATCTCGTTATGAGGATGTCGTTGTTGACCGTGTTGAATGCTGCGGATAAGTCAAGAAGTATCAGGGCAGTTCTGTTGTCCGAGTCTGCATTTGTTTTTAGGTCATCCCATATGAGAGGAGAGCCGATTCTGTTCCTCCCATTGGTCTGAATCCAACTTGTGCCTGGTCTAGTAGGCAGTGCTCTTTATGAATTCTTGGGTCGTTTTGTAAACGTAGATTTCTAGCAGTTTGGCTATGGACGGGATATTGGAGATGGGTCTGTAGTTGGATAAGTCCTCTACAGTTCCTGTTGTGTCTGAGTAGCGACCTTATGTACTCAGATTTGAAAGCCTGTGGTTCTTTACCTGTTGAGATAGAAAGGTTGAGGACATTCCTATGCGATTCCATGGGAGTTCCTGGTTTGAGAATTGATTTGTATATGTCTTGGGGCAAGGGTCTTCTAGAGAGCCTGATTTGTTGCTTTGATTGACCAGTTTGACGAAAGTCTCCACTGATATCGGGAAAGCGTTGTAGTTTGTTCGGATGTTCCCCGCGAGGATATGTGGGGTCTATGGTGTGATTGCGTGGTCTTTGTATGGTTTGTTGGATGGTCATGATTTTATTTTTGAAGTGGTCTCCTAGGTCATCTCAGTTTCGTTGATGAGATTTTCATATTGCATCCCGGCGAGTTTTTTATTTCATTTATGATTTTGAAGAGTTATTTTTGGGTGTTTAGTAATGTTTCCTCTTTGCTTTTTGTATTTCTGTTGCAGAAATTTCAGTTTGTTTGCAGTGTTGTTGTTGGTCCTCCATTCTGATTCTAGTTTTCATTTCTCTTTTCATGGCGTTGAGTAGCAGGGTGAACCATTTTGCCATGTTTTTTTTTTTCGTGTGAGAGAAAGGTTTTTCTTTGGCGATGTCGTCTAGGCTTGTTATGATCCAGGTGTGGAATAAGGCTACTTTTTTGTCCAGGTCTGCTTCTTCCATAATTGTTGCTTGTGGTTTTCTGAGTACCAGGAGTTCAGTTAGGTTGGATTTTTTGATGGTTCTCCAATTTCTTTTCATGGTGACCGGTGGTTTGTCTTGTTGATTGTTTATTGGATGGCCATTGTGATTATGAATGGGATGATAAAGTGGTCACTCTAGAGTATTTGAACTGGGGGTGCCTTGGTAATGAGTATTGTTGGCGAATATTGCATCAAGTGTATGGTCTGCTAAGTGTGTTGCTCCTTTGAGGGGGTTTCTGGGTAATCAATTCTGGGCCGACTTGCGCAAGTCAGACCTCTGCGGATTCCCACAGATGTCCTCTTTTCGGAAATGCATGGGGTTCCTAGTTTTCTTTGGTGGCTTTGACACCCTAGGCCTAAATCTGTAGGTTGTCTCCCAAAACCCTTTGGGGTTACAAGTGGTGTAGCCTTTTTCCCTTTGTGCCCGGTAGGTGTACCCACACGTTTGAGGTACCGTTTTCATCGGGACACCTGTGGGAATGCGGGAAGGTATGACATCTGTTTTTGGCAGCGTGTTTCGGTGGGTGAGCAGAGTGAAATGTCTGAAAATTGGGTTTTTTACCCCCAAATTTGGACTTTGCCAGGGGTTCTGGGAAGTAGATTCTGGGCCGATTTGCGCAAGTCAGGCCTCTGGATTCCCACGGGTGTCCTCTTGAGAAATGCATGGGGTTACGTAGTAAGCAGCCCCTCCACTCCCCGCACTGTAAAGATATCCCTGGTGTCTAGTTGGCATTGCTGCCTGTGGATTGAGCGCCCTGCGCCCGATCCGCGAGCAGCAATGCTGTCACAAAGGAGGTCATTGGAAAGGGGAGAGTCTCCCTTTTCCAACGATGCCTCCCTCGATCTCCGGCTTGAAATACAGCCGGAGATCGAGGGGGAGAAAGGTGGAGACTCACCTTGCGTTTTCACAGCAGCAGCCCGAAATGGCTGCTGCGGTGAAAATTACTTTCACTTTCAAGTCGGCGTGCTTTATGCACGCCGACATGAAACTGATGGTAATCCGGCGCCCAGGCAGTGAGGGGGGACCTCACACAAACAAAAGGTTCCATAAAGGACGAGCCATCTTGTCCATGGCACTATGGAGGTAATGTCAAGGACGAGAAAGATCATCCTTGGCACTGAAGGGGTTAATGGATCTTCCAATTTGATAGCCAGTTGTTCCTTTTGGATGTACTCCCCCACCCCCCTCTTTTAGTTTTTCTGTTTGCTTGGATGCATTTGATGTTTTCAGGCATGCAGTTGTTGAGGGTGATCTTATAATTGTCATCTAGCCATGTTTAAGTTACAAATAGGATGTCGATGCTTCCGTCTGATAGGAGGTCGTATATTTCGATTCGATGTTTGGGCACTGGCCTGGCGTTCATTAAATTACAGTGGATTCTCTTGGTGTGATTTTGTTTGACGGTTGTTCCATGTTCCGGGTTGTAGTTGTACTTAGGTTGATAGCATGACTGTTCAATCGTGGTGCTTGTCCAGTGATGGTGATTGGTTGAAGTTCAGCGATGGCTTCTTCTGCATTGAAATCGGTCTGCTAGGTAAATGGTAGGGTTGTTGGTTACCAAGGCTTCGTCGTCCCGTCTGCTATATTATGGGTATCGATGGTGCCCCTCTGTTCTTGTAATGTATGCAGTGAGGGGGTTGGTATCATCCTACTTTTTTTCGGGGGGGGTCCCGTCTTTTTTCCGGGTGTTTCTAGGGATTCTTTGTGTCTGGAAAGATTCCTGTGTTAGGGTATCGAGGCTATGTGGTTGTCTTAAGGTAGGGCGTAAGATAAGGATTTTTCTCTTACATAGTTTCTTCTGGTGATAACCGTGTTAGGCGGGGTGCTTCCTGCATTTGAGGCTGCTTCTGCTCGGTGCTGTTGGTATTGTGTGTCCATGGCCATTGTTGCTCTATCTTGCTCTCTTTCCCAACGTCCCTGTCTGTGTCGGGACATTTTGGTTCACGAGGCAGAGGTAGCAGTATAAATAGTCCTCTGATGTATTGTGCAAGCACAGTATTGATGTTTCTTTTAGTCTTCATACGCTTGGATGTTGTCGAAGGGTCGGGATTGTTTCCTATGGATGTACTGTTGGTGGTATTAGGTGTTGGGCGTTCGGTTGACAGGTGGTTTAGGACTCAGTTAAGGTAGATGATAGATCTCAGGTATTGGCCGGATGTAGGGCTTGGTTTCAAAAGTGTCAATGATCAATAGTGTAAGGCAGTGCTTAACACTTCAATTGGAGGCCAGACGGGCGGGAGCCCTGTTTAAACAGTCTCAGGTGGACGTTTAAGTAGTTGGTTCTGGTCCTACTTAGAGGCTGGATGAGGTCTGGGTTTTTGGGGTAATGATACAGTGCCCCGATCTGAGGTGATTGGACAGCGGGAGAGGCCTGGCTTCAGGTGATGACTGAGCACAGCTGGATATGGGTTCTATATAGTGAGAGGGAGGTATACACCCAGCAGACCAATTGAGTATAATACCAAACCCATCTAGAGTTGAGAGACAGTTGTGCAATTGAGTACAGTGCTAGACACAGTTCGATTTGGGAGTCAGTTGAAGCAGTTGTGTACTATACTAAACACAGCTAGATTTGAGACTCCGGTATGGTGGTAGAGGCGCCTACGCCTAACAGATCAATCGAGTACAATACTAAACACAGCTAGACCTGAGATTCCTGTATAGTGAGAGAGAGGCCCACTCCCAGCCGACCAATTGCGCAAAATACCAAACACTACTAGATTTGGGGGTCAATTTGAAGCAGTTGTGTACAATACTAAACACAGCTAGATTTGAGGGTCACTTTGAAGCAGTTGTGTACAATACTAAACACAGCTAGATTTATTTGAGATTCCTGTATAGTGGGAGAGAGGCCTACGCCTAACGGATCAATTGAGTATAATACTAAACACAGTTCGATGTGAGGGTGTGGGAGCGAAGGGGGCAGTGGAAAAAAATCAGTGGTTTTGATAGGTTTGTTAAGTGGCTAGGTTTCCAGGGTAGAGTATTTGCTCTACTCCCAACCCAGGCCACTCCTACCATACTGGTCCTTGTAGTTGCTGGTTGACGGCTGGCCACTGGCTTCACCTGCTGACACTTTCTGGAGCTGCTTCTGTTGGAGCTGCTCTTTGCCTAGGGGCCCTTAGCCGCCGGGCAGAGGGCAGCCCAGGGAAGGTGGAAGGTCGTTAAGACCTAGTTGAGGCACCAATCAGGGACGGTGGGCGGGTAGGGAGGAGGGAGAAGGGAAGCAAAACACGGAAGGGGACGGCGGGGGTGGTGCACACAGGCCTGAGGGCTGCTAGATTTGGATTACAAAACAGGATTTGGGCCTGCTGGGGCTCAAGGGCTCAAACACTCACCTGGTCTGAAGAAAAAACACCATTGAGTGATGGACTTTTGAGGTGAATTCCATCTCCCGGCATAATAACTAAATCCGGTGCAATCTGAACTACCAGGCTATTCCTGAAGGGGATTGCCTTCTAGTGCTTTGGCAGCACACACCATCAGGTACTGGCTCGTTAACATGGCACAGATATGGAGCTGCTGTACATTCAAGATGATCAGATGCACATGTTTCATATTGGCATGTGCAAGATTTAATGGTGATTAGCAATACTGTATAAATTAAGTACCTAAATTGCAGGCACGCTTTGGCGTTAATGGTTCCTCAGCATATATAGGTCAGAGTGCTCAGAGGCGGCACACTAAACAGGTACTCGACTATTAAATCCTTGCAGCGCTGGTAGTTGTAATGTATTGTGTATAAGTCCAAGACACGTGTATAAAGAGCATGCTCAGTTTCCTATTCAAAACCACCACACCTAATGCTAGGATGCAGCTAACATCAGGCAATTAGATCAGCTGCACACAACTGGTGCACACATGCACCCTACTACACCTTCCTCTCTCAACATACCTGGACTGCTGTCCCCAGGGGCCCTCAACCTACCAGCTCTTTGAGGTCATACCAATGATATATAGAGTGCTATTAGATGCCAAATAACAACAAAAAAATGAGGTATCCACAGTTAAGGAGAATTCTAAATAAAGCATTCTGCTTGGTCCATTATTTTACAAAGCATGCAGCGTTGTACTCCCCTCCCATTTATCACCACCCACCAATTGCACCTTTTAAGGGACAACAGTCCTTACCGAGGTGCTCCCGTGTGTAGGTCATCAACCTCATCGGTTTATTGAAATCGGGATGACACAAAGCTAAACCTGGGAGAGCAGTGGGAAAGGCACTGTGCTTTCCTGCCCTGTTAACTGTCACATGAAAGTGTGAGCTAGGAAGACTTTTGAAAGCTGCTCCTGCATCAGGAGAAAAGTGGGGGCTTATTCCTGTCACGAGCTGTGTGCGAGACACACCTACAAAATGAGCGATGGTTGGCCACCCTACAGACACACCCAGCCCTGTTCCTAGACCTTGGGTTTGATCTGTGTGGGGGGAAATAGCCCCAATGCCAAGTAAAAGGCCAGAGTCAGTGGGGGACATGCTCTAAGTAACAGGCCTGCGCTGAAATACTGCCCTTCACGAAGGAACAAAAATACACATGGCCCTAAAGTGTGAACCAATCTAAATATGTGAATAACCATTCATGAATGAACAAAAACACACACGGACATCTGCACTGATACTTCCAGGAATCGTAGTGCACAGAATATTAAATGGAAATGCCAAGATTGTGTTACAAGCCGTAACAGTGAAACAAAGCATTTTTTTTTTACTGTGCAATAAATGCATGCCTGTAACTTCTTTTCCCATTTCAACTAATATGTACAGCAAAATGCTTGTCGGACTTTCAAAAAGCGAATAGGGTTTCTGCAGTGCACAAGCTCACAAAATGGACAGTGTTCAAGGAAGTTGCATAGTTTAAACTTTCTATTTCACAAGATGTCATTTCATAATGCATTTAGGTTGTTGCCAGCCATTTTTCCAAGATGTGAAACTGGATTCCAAGGTCCTGGTTGTCGTGGGGATTTAGGCCTGGCTCCCTTCATCCATCAAGTGCCTACCTTTAAAAATACAACTATAAGATGCTTTGAGATCAGATCCATGGGTTGAACGAGATAAAGAAATGTCTGTTCTCCAGCCTTTATGACCCCAAGTCATAAAGTCACAATAAATCATGCATTAGCTAGTCATTAGCTCTTGAAGGGCTGCTGGACATAACAGCCATGAACAGGGAAATTGAAACAAAGCAAGGGTGGGGGCCACAGCCAAGGAGAAGTTTGTCTGCCCAATGTGTAAAAGGGGAGAAATTAATTTTATTGTGCAAAATAGGCAATATTTATCACACAATGAGTGTGTGATTTCTGGAAAGATGACAGTTAACCCCTTCCGGTCATCCCAAAACGATTTTTGGGAGGTAAATACAACTAAAGTTATTCATGAAAACGTGATGGGCCCTTCTTGTGAATTCCAGTGATGTGAAAAATTGATAAAGCATGTAAAATATTATCAGTATGGCACCCATAAAAGACCATATTTTTCACTGATATCAGTCCAGAGTAAATGATGAAAAATGGTAGCTCTGCACAGGAATGACATACAGACTCCTGAGTAGGGTCATTTAGCTCGCCATATAATATAGGCGTCACAAATACATTCATATCTTTCAAAACGTGGAGGTAAAGGGTATTTGCAAGGTAGTGAGATTGTAAGTGCAAAAACATGACCAACCCCCCTGTCAAAGTGAGATGATGAAGTGGTCCCCTCCCCTGGTGTCCCAAAGCACTCCCACATTTTATGGACCTATCAGCACACGGGTGGGAGTGGGGTACTGGAACATTAACCAATCCCTTCTGCAGGAATCATGACACATCAGTGATGTTATTTGCACTATAACTATGTCAGCCTGCCTCAGAGCATGACATTTACCCACTAATCCCATGCGGTGATCTGCTGTCAACATCTGGGGAAACATCCCAGCAGTGAGAGGCCTAGCTTGCAGTGGAGCCAGGAGATTTAGAAGCCGACTTGGGACCCCTTGGAGGACTCCGCAGAGACCGTGACTGGCCCCTTTTTGATGTCTCAGCAGTATCCCAACACTCCTTGATGTCCAGTCCAGACCTCTCCTGTAAGTAGAAATAAACCCCAAAAGCCATAGTGTGTAGGCCCTGTATTCTTTTATCATTGCCTTAGATAATTCCCCATTGCAAAATCCCAATTTTCCTGGTTATTTGTCATTTTCCCATTGAAGAATCCCTTGCTTGCCTGTATATTTCAGTGATTGCCCCATTGAAAAATCCCCATTTGCCTGTGTAGATCCTTAGCATGTTTGTCAAAGTAAATCAATTAATTCCCCCATTCAATCCAGGGGATCTGTATTGGTGGAATTAGAAACTAACAATCTGTTCAGTGTTTTGTGAGCCGGTATAGCCCTAAAAGATTTGCCAAAAGAATGAACTTCAAAAAGCCCTGTTTTCATGTGTGTTCACATTGTAAGATGCAAAACAAAAAATGGTTCACATTTTCCTATTCTGTTCCTATTTCTCCATTATAAGGTGCAAAATGAAATTGTTCCCATTTTCTTATTCTGTTCCTATTTCTGCATTGTAAGGTGCAAAACTAAATTGTACCTATTTTCCCCATGCTGTTCCTAAGTCCCCATTGTAAAGTAAAAACGAATTCCCCTGTGCATTTTTTTGCCCCATTGAAATTGTGCTAACATCCCAAAATCGGTTTTCCCATTCTGTTCTGATCATAAACCTAAAACCCTGTGTGTTATCAGGGGTGGCAAAACCAATTTTTCCCCCTGCATCCAAGGCTCCTCTCTATTGTTTTGTGATCAAGTCTTCCAAAATCTGATTTTCCCATTGTGTGCGGACTGATAATTTATAAAGCCCCGTCAGTCTTAAGTGTAAGCAGAATAAACTCCCTTCCTTTCAGTTCTTTCCCATATCAGTTGTGATAAATAATTAAAAAACCCATTCTTCCATTGTGCTCTCAAAACAAATGTTCCCATTATTTGCCTGCTCCCTATATTGTTTGTGTGAAACATATCCCAAATCCGATTTTTCCCTGGTGTTCCCACTTCTTGCCACTGCCTTTGATCCAAAAGAGACAAGCCTAGTGAGTGTTTGGGGGACGGGGGGTGAGGGTTGTTTGGACCAAAGCATCATTCTGTGTGTATTCACTTTCCTGCTGGTTTTCATTCATCTTCCCTGTGCGCTTTGAACTATTCTCTGATTGTAGTGTTGGGAGAAGTAAAAGGAACACTCTTTGTATATTTTGGAGTATCTCAGTGTGCTACTTACAAAAGGATATTTCGTCTTTTTGTTGCCACGACATTGGTGACCGATGTGAGCTGTTTATTCTAATTTGACAAATAAAAAAATGTATAAATATCTTCTTAAGACACACCGGCCCGGTTCCTAGTCCATTGGGGCATTGGGTATTTGTTGCGGTTGTGTGCGAGACTGGTTGGAGGTCTTCCCAAAAAGGACCTAAAGCACAGAAAGCAAAGTGTTTTTAATTGTGCACCACATTCATTGTAGGGGAAGAAGATCCCTCACTTGCGTGTGCCGTGTAATAAACCACAACATCTGGGCTCGTTTAGTTGTCAACTTGCTGTAACGTGAACACTGAGAACTTGCACAAAGGGGATTTTCGTCATCCATGTGCATCTTTTTGGCCCACTGTGAAACAACCTTACCCAAGGGGCTGCATTTTAATTGTTTCCCTGTTCATTTATCTATTAGAGCTTTGACTGTATAGGTAGGCAGAATGGGCAAGCACCTCCCATCACACAACACAAATATGATCCTCTTTAACTCCTTTCCCTCCGGCTTCCTTTTTCTTCCATACAGCATTCTTTTTGCTCCACCTCTTTTTTCCTTATTAGCAATTTCTTCTCTACCATCCCACTGTTTCCTGCTCTTTCTGAACACTATCTCAATACCTGTTCTTGCTTCATTCCCTTAATCCTTCTGCCTTTCTTTCTCCATTTCTGCCAAAAGTTCTTTGTTTTAAAGATCCCGCTCTCGTCCTCATTTTGCTGCTATTTGTATACTCACCTGCATTCCTTCACTCAATTTCTCCCTCCTTTGTTTACCCAAGTCACACCATTTGCCTTTACATTTCTACCACTGTTACCTTCAACTCTCTCTTCCTAAATACCTTCCTTCTCGAGCTCTTCGCTCAGCTGCCTCCAACTCCCTCAGGGTCAGCCGCTTCCCCAAGCAACGAGTTGGTGGTCGATCTCTCTCTTCGGCAGGGGCCTCCCTCTGGAACAGCCTTCCAGCCTCCCTGAAACTTGAGGTGAACCATCGCCGGTTCCGGAAAAACCTCAAAACCTTCCTCTTTGCTTCTGCTTTCTCTGCCTCTCTGCCCTGCTGAAATTCCTGGCCGAATCTGCACTGGTTACCTGGCCACCCTTTCAGATTTTGGGGCCAGGTTCTGCCTTTTGCACACCTGCCCTGCCTCCCTGGCAACCCCCTGCACTTAGGGACTGGTTCTGTATCCCTACAGTCCCCCTACAAGCACTTATGTCTGCTCTTACCACCATCAGACCACTTTTATTTATCGTATTTATTCTTCTTTCCCATGTACTGCACTTTCCCCTCTCCCTTCCCCCAGGCACTTTTCCCTTTCTTCCTACCCTCGCACTTACGGGATCTGAATGACACCTGGCCTAGTAGGATCGCTGTCCGTCTTTCCACCGTTTCCCCTCCCTTGCTTCGTCGCTCCTTGAAACACTTGTGTATAGGCGCGTTATAAAAGCCATATCATATCATACCCCCACTACTCCCCATTCTTCACCCACCTCCCTTCTCTCCTTTTCCCCTGCCCTCCGTCACTCTCCATTTCTCTCCAACTCTAGACCTCCAGCATTCCCCATTAGTACCTGGCGTGGCAAAAAAAAAAAGAAAAAAGTACCTGTGGTTGGCTGGATTCCGAGCCTTACTGGATGGTAATCCCGATCATACAACAGCATGCAGCTCGCTCCCATCTCCGACAGCATTTTTGTTCCAGAATGGCCACCATGGAAGGGGAGAAGGGACTACGTGTAGTCCCTTCTCCCCTTCCATGGTGGCCATTTTCTTAGTTTACTAGGGCCACCACAGAAAGAAAACTGACTACATTTTATGTCTGAGGCAGCCATTCTTTAAAACCTTTTTTAAACTTTTTTTTCCAGCTGCGAAACGCAACACGTGTCACAGCTAGGGAAAAAAAAACATTAGTATCCCGGTCTAACGGGCCAGGGTACTAATGGCAATAACCCCCTCCATTGTGGGCCCTAACCGCTTACGGTAATGCCCCCCGAGGACTTTGTTAAGGCCCTCACTGTGCTCGGGCCTGTTACTATGGGCCCCAGGGGCATTATCTTAGGTGGTAATGGCCCGCAGTCTTGGGGCTTATTGCCACATTCTCCTCATACTCCTGAATCCCTGCTCTGTTTCCCCTCCCTTTAATACTCTACACAGCATTTCCCCTTGCTCGATACTCATTAAGTTTTGCCCCATTCTCCTGCCCCCATTCATTCTCTGTACCCTTTTACCCTCACCTAGCTCCCTTCAATCACCATATCTCCTGCCTTGCATCACTTTCAATCACTCCCTCACACTTCAGCCCTCCCTCATTCCCCACTCTTCTGTCCCATCGGTGTTCACGTTATCTGCTCCTTCTCCACTTTGCTCCCTTACTATCCTGACCTTATTGCCTCTCTATTTCCATTCACTGCCCTGTAACAGGGTCCTGTGGAGCTAGAGGAGATAGGGAGGTGGTGGGTTGGAGATAAGGGGTCTTTCAAGTGCCACACGCAGCCCCCACAGAAAAAGGCAAGCCCTGGTATGTTTTGCGATTAAAAGGTGAACTCCTTTAAGTCTATGTTGTTCAATGACATTTCACGTATGTGGGGTGAGATCACTGGGGACATGAGCAAAATAGTTCTGCCTGCTGTAGGAATTATCCAGTGATACCACCTCGTGTAATATCCCTCCCCTTTGCCTTGAACCCCATCATTAGCTGCAGGCTTGATCATTCAATATTACCACCACTGATGGCAAAACCTGGCGGACGGGCCAGCTCTCTTTAGCTAGAGGCAGACCCCCAAACAGAAAACTAAGAAATAACTTTAAAAAATGTAGCATTTGTCCCTAAAGTTCACTATTGCACAGCTCCGCCCACTCTAGGCTCCGCCTCCATAACCTACCCATGGGGCCCTTTGTCTTAAATCTGCCACCGTCTATCCGGCACCTCATCTACAGCCGATATGGACACGGTGCATTGTGGGGGCAAACAGTGACTCCATGACGTACGTGCGCTTGTGTGGCCATCTGTCGGTGGGTGCGCTCTTTATTACACTGCGTTGTCCTGGGTGCGTTCGTCCTACCATCAGTCCTGCAACCAGTTGTGGGTGCCCCCCCACCCCAACGCATAGAGGAGCTGTGGATTTCCATGGAGGAACCACGCTGTGCATAATTGACAGATCTTGTACAGACATCCTTAGCCTGGATTGGGATGCAGCAAATGGCCTCCTTTCCCTATTGAAAACAAAACGTGCAGTCTGAATTTGGAATGCACATCAATGGCTAATAAGACAACACTTGCCTCTGGTGTAGAATGCAAATGATCTGTTCACAACATCCGACAGCAAGAACATCCATCTTTATTGTACTTCGAATTGCATGAAAATGCCCAGGTAAAAACGATTTTTAGAAGATACGGATTGGGATCAACCACGTTTTCATCATTCCATATCACCCACGCACCAAGCCAATAATACATGCACCGGTGCTAACAATCGAGCAAATGCAAGTGTTAGATTATCCAGCCACAAGTTTTATTTTTGTGGTTGAAAGTCATCAGCTTTGAAATTCCAGATGTAGCAGTAAAGGTAGATCAGGAACACAATTCTGCCTGTGATTCGGGAAAAACAAATAACTGCAGAATACAACCATGGATCAATGTGCAATAATTAAAGGTTTATGGACCCCAACAGAGGGCCCTAATAGCAGTTATGCGCCTTGAAAACAGATTACAAGATCCAAGCCCAAGGTATTTTAACAAGGTTTACAGGCCCATAAAGACCAGTATGGCCCTCAGACGTGGGCTATAAAGCAAGTGGTGTCACCAATAATAATACATATAAATGGTATTAATAACGCAGCCAGTTCCGTGCAATTGCCCAGAAAGGTTTTGTATATAAATCAGCAGGAGCGATTGCAGGCATTTGGCTGCGGTACATCCGTGATGCCGGGAGCCTAGGAAGCCTAGGAATGTAGTGTTCTGAACAATTGAGCTACAATGGTTCTTATATTCTTCAAAGTGTCCAATTCTCTCTCCATGTTCAAAGGGTTATAGGCCCACAGGTGGATGGGCATTACCAGTCTGGTAATGGGCCAGTGGCAGAGTTACAGGCCGGAGCAAAGAGGGTTCTAAAGTGGATCCCATTGCCATTACCTGACTGTAAATGCCCGCACACCCAGCGTTGTATAGTGATTAGCATTCAGAACGATTTCCAGGGTGCTAAAAGCGTTTTTTTTTATTATTCTATTTTAATTAGAGAAATTGCACAGTGGCTGTTTCTCAAGTTTAAACTTTTTTTTTATTTCAAGATGTCCATGTATAAAGGGAGATGGAACTACACGTAGTCCTTTCACCCCTTCTACGGCAGTCACTGGGAGATTAAGATGGTGGCTGTTAGGCAGAGTTTGTATACAGTACCCTTTGGGACAACTAAACACAACTAGGACTACAGGTGTAAGCAAAACCAACATTTGGTATAATTCTGTACTGCAGTTTTTGGTAGCGGAGCTGAGCAGCCAGGCTTATCTCAAGAGGGAATGTGAGCTTTAAGAATGTTCCCCAGAGGTCTACAATCACAAGTGTTCAAATCAACTCTTACACCCAAGGTTTCTTGGTTAAACACTTATTAATTTATTCAACAGTCAGTTAGAAAACATTCCCTAGAAGTAGGCAGTTAAATATCACACACAAATATACTTCAGTACTTTACACTGTATGTTTCTGAGGCATTTAAACTACTTTGAAGGAGGAGCAAAATGGCATTCAAAGTACTTTGAAGTAGAAGCAAAAAGGCATAAGTTAATAAAAAGAAGATCACAGTTACTCTTAGACAGTGAGTTCACCAGAGGAGTAGATTCAATGCAATAGGTTGGGCCAAAGTCAATGGGCTAAAGTCTTGTATAGGATAAAGCAGTTCTGGTAGTTAAACGGAAATGTCTTTGCCAATGTTCTCAGAAGTAGTTTGTAAAAGAAAGAATATGTTGGGTCACAAGCTGATTAGGCCTGCAAGTTGGGAAAGTTTCAAGCACTTTCACTGCAAGAGTTAAGTACTTTCAGTCTCGTTTCACAGTACCTTACAAATGAAGAAAAAGATGCAGCTGAAGACTTCTGTTCCTGGCAGTTCCTGCAGATCTTGCTGTTCCTGAGCTTCATTCGTGGGGACAAGAGGGAGGACATCGGGGGACTCCTGCACTGGGACTGGTCAAAAAGCTGGCACTTGGCAAATCTTCAATTCCGGTAGCTGTAGTGAAGCACACAAACTGGTGTCCCTCTCCCTGGTTATTCAGTTTCCTGCAACACTCTGAGGAAAATCCAACCAGCTCTGAGAATGGTATCCAGGTGGCTTAGTGTGGAGTCGATTGGTCCCACCAACTCAAAGGGAGAAGTCGTCCTTGCAGGGCTTCTCTGTCGAGATGAACTTAGCGATTCGGACCTGCAGCAGGGCTTCACCGGGTAAACCAACGGTCCAGGAGTTGCAGCAGTCGTCCTCTTCAAGCTCATCTTCGGTTCTATCATTAGTCATCGATTCTGCCGTCCAATCCAAGGCACTTGCCTTTTATCCAGTTTCCTCCAATTCATTCCAGGCTAGATGCCACTCAGCCAGCAGGGTTGCTGTCCTTGCCGGACATTCAGCCAGCCAATCACGCCAGAGTGCATTTGGGGCTCCTAGGAGACTAAGCACAGGGAGTTTAAGGCACCTCCCTCACTTCCTGCCCAGCCCAGACACTTGGGCACCAGAGGCGGTCTTCAGTGCTGAAGCCCACGAAAAAGCGTTGAAACAAAGCGACCAAACCTGGTTTGGCACGCAGAGTAAATCTCTAGAAGGACCTTTCCAAAAAGAAATGGTGAAACAAGACGAGGACCTGTGTGAACAAAGGGGGCTCAGACGCCATGGTGAAAAACATGGCTCCTGTGATTTAACGCTACTGGTTTTTGCAGTCGGGAAAAATCATGGTAGTTCATTGTAAAACCACTGCCACCAGCCATTTTGAGAGCAAAGGGTAGCATTTGACTGCTACATGTGTATCTAGACACAGGGGCTACTAAGTAACCCCTCCAGCACTCTATTGTAAGATACGGTGTGCTGGGTCAAGGAATTTAAAAAGACAATTAAAGTCAATTTCACTTTACTTTTTCTGGGAAACAGTAGTTTATCCCAGAGAAGGTAGTTAAACCCTGGGAGAGCCCGTTAAGGCTTCCCTGTGTCACTGCACGGAGGGTGCTGTGTGACACATGAAAAGATGATGCCTATGGAGTTGTCTAAAACTCCATAATTAAAGAGCACAAGAAATACATGAGATAGTGGGAAAAAAGGATCACACTCTCCAGGTAAAAAAATCAAGTCTGCAAAATCCAGCAAATTTGCTGGGGGTCTCTAAGGTGAAAGGAATTAGCACATTTTTGAGAATTCTCCCCAACAGTGGCCTCCCGCTGTCCAGGGTGCTCGGAACACTGGCAATACCATGCAGTAAAGCTCGCCTTCTGAGCACCCCAATTTTGTACGGGAAGTCCATTCAACTCGCCTCCTGGGTTCCAAATAAGCCTTTTAAACCTAACCTGCAGGTTGTGCAAAGTGTTATGGGCCCTGAAGCCATATTGAAAGGTTTGAGAGCATCAAAGCATTAACAAGGTTTACGGGCCCACAACCAGGGTCTTTTCTACTTTGAACATTTCAGCCGCGGGCTTCAAACCCCAATTCCCATAAAGCTACTGTTATCCTGGATTTTTGATTTTTTTTTTTTAATAAATGAATGGAGTGGTGGTATCTGCCTTTGGTGGTCGTGGGGAACTGGCTGGGTTCTTTGGAGCATTTAACGTGTGCAGGGGTATTGATATTGATATTTTATTTCTATCGCACTCATACACAAGTGTTTCAGGGTGAGGTAGAGGCTGTTCGAGATATACCAAGCCGGGCTGCATCTGCCTGGGGGTGCCCAGCAAACATTCAGTGCAGTGGCTGGGAGGTGGCACCATAGACCCAGGTCTCATAATACAAGGAGAGACCTGAGTTTAGAATAAGGAGAGGGGACGGGCTGACTATTTCGCAGAGCCTGGACATACCGGACAGATGCAGTCCAGGTGAGGATGGGAACGGAGCCCGTAGCAGAGGTCCCACCATGAGAGGGAGCACTGCTCTGGGTCCGCCTCCAGCAGGGCACACAGGTAGGTTTACAGGAAGGCTCCAACATGGGTCAATATCCAAGCTATAGGACTTTCCCAAGCCATACAGTCTCGCGTCAGCAGGAAATTAGCCAATGGTGAGATGATGCGTTACTCTCTCAGACATTGCACCTTCATCCCACGTGCTGCCTGCTAATGTCAAAGCCTTTCAAATGTAAAAAAATATATGCAATTCTCATGGAAGATACTCACAGCCTCGGCGCATGTTCATGATCAAACTGCCTTCGATGAAGGTGCAGCCAGTTAGTGTCTGGGCCACTTGAACTGAGTCGATGGTCTTGGTGCCCACTTTGCACAGTTTTGGGCAATGCCCCTCACACTTGTGACAAAAGATGCTGTAGACAAAGAAATAAGCGGAGAAAGTAATTAACTTCAGCCTCTAAGCAGCATGAGGTGCGTTCAAGTTTAACCAATGCAACATTACAACTCTGATGGGGAAAATTCATTACACATTAAGGAGAGATTGGTGGGAATTGCTAATGTTGCAGTCTTTCGATCAAATAATCAACACGAGCTTAAATACGCAAAAGGAATTACTTAAAGAGTGTATATACAGCATTAGCAGCAGGGCTTTAAGTGGGGTAAGAAATCGAGGGGGCCCTCATTTGGGGGCGTGGGATGGGCGTGCCCTTAAAAAAAAAAAGAACAAACCATAGTAAAGTACACAAACAAATATATAAATGCATGTAAGCATTTATATATTTGTATGCCTGCTTTACTATGGGTTGTGTAAAATGCAAGCCATCTTTTATAAACATAGAAATATTACTATGTTAATAAAAGATGACTTGAAATGTACACAACCCATAGTAAGGTGGGCACACAAATATATAGCATTTATATATTTGTATGCATACCTTATGTTTTGCATACTTTTCAAGCCATCTTTTTAAAACATTTCTAGGTTTATAAAAAATGGCTTGAAAAGAACAACAAATCAATCCATCTTTTATAAAGCTTTGCCAAAGGACAAAGCCTGAGGCGTCTTTGTCCGTCGGCAAAGCTTTATAAAAGAAGGATTGAATTGTGTTCTTTTCAAGCCATCTTTTATAAAACACAAAAATATATAGCACTGAGTCCCCAGGTTCGCTGAGGGTTAAAGACGCCTCAGTGACCAGGAGAGGGGTGGGGAAAACAAAGTGATAGTAACTTCCTCTGGTGGCCCTTGCGCAAGGGGTCACCAGAGGAAGTTACAGTGACTGACAGAAGTGCCAGCCAGCCACAGTGTCGCTGCAACTGGCTGGTACTTCTGTCAGCTTGCCTGACTTAATGGCGGGCGCATCTCCCGTCACGACTGCAGCAGGATACTGTGTCCTCCCAATGTTGTGGCAGGACCAGGGACGGGGGGGGATCCGAGCAGGGCCCCGGCTCAACCCCACTTTTAGGAGATTGGCTAGCCCCACCCCACTTAAAGCACTGATTAGCAGAGTTGCAGAGGCTGCAGGTAGAGACGCATAATAAACCAAAGAACTCCATTTGGACACCGGTTAACTACAACAAAGCCGATTTTTTTTTTTTGTTAAACACAAGTGAATACTTGATCATTTCAAATGGTCACACTTCATCAGGTGCACATAATGTATCTGATGAAGCACTTTATGTCGCTAACTGCGCAGCTGTGGTCACTTTACATAGTTATTTATCACTTGCATATTTATGATTTCTTTTATTATTATTGCATGCAGACCTAACTTCAGGAAGCAACAGAGCACGCTGTACTAATCATGGGTGGCAGGGGGCTGGAGGAAACGGTGAGAAGCAGAAATACAAGGGAACGGGGAGGGAGGGCAACTTGGTAGTAGGGGATCTACAAGCAACCAGGGGAGGAAACAGTGCGAGGAGTCTTGAGCTTCCCCACATTGCTTCCCATATTGCCCTTTGCGGCGTAAGGATAAGAAATACTGAAATTGTGTAGTGGTAGCTGTCGTACTCCATACTGTGTACAATGGGGGAAGAGTACTGACATTGTAAACTCTGTCATATGTAATCTGTTGCCTCACTGCAAGTGGCCCTGTAAGAAGGGGTTGTGCATGGATGGGAAGGACTAGTAGGACATAGAGGCAGATTTGAAGGCTGTGGTGTTGATGCTTGTGATCCTATTAGATGATTGGCTGAGCATCAATGGGCCTCAATTTGGACACTCAAGGGTCTATCAATTAGAAGGAATCAATGTTGCGAAGAGTTCGCCGCAGGTATGCAGGATGCAGAACCACAGAAGTGTGCTGTGGTGGTCTCAGTTAGTCTGGTATGTTTTTAGGCAGCTACTGCCATGTGCAAGGGTTGATCGAGCAGCATAAAGTGGAGAGACCTGAGGATGCAAGTCTGTTAGGGAGCAAAGGAGAGATGCTTTAGTGAGAAGGAATATGGTAGGGATTCTTCATTATTGCACTGAGATTTCACAAACCAAGCATATGCTGGGATTTGTCAAATTGATTGGTTACTGCATTGCCCAGACTGGTATGTACTAGGTGTTCCTAAACTGGGAGTACACTGGAATTGGCAACTAGTGTCAACTGGGCATGTACTGGTTCAGTAAACCGGTTCTAAAACTGGAAATCTATTAGAATAATAAAAACTGGGGAAACACTGATATATATATATATATATATATCACTAACAAAAACATTGTTAAAGGGATGTTATGGTTCCGTTGCACTAGCAAAAACCTATGAAATTCGATGGAAAAACGTTACAGGGTCGTTATGTTACAGGTAGAACCGAAAAACCCACGAAATTCGATAGTTATAGTAAGCTAAGCAACCATAACTCTGCCACAAGTGTGCACTGCAAGGACTAACACCCATGACATCAAACATTGCATCACAAATCTCATTCATGACATCACGTGTGTGGCTCCCTCCCTCGATTTTGTTCACTACCCTAAGTAGGGCAGGTGCTTTTCTTCACTAACAGTCATGAACAAACAATTGAAAAGGTTCTATATTTGTGTACGGCAACCTTCTCATATGTTCTTACACACCTTTAACGGTTCACTCACATTATATGATACATATACATATAGGGGAAGAGGAAAGCGTAAAACACAGCACTGGTTTCTGTGCATGAAGATAATCAGTTATGTTATGAACAGTTTGTGGTAATACTGCTGCTTTTTAGCTTACTTTAAGTCCCTTGCATATGGTCATGTTTGTATGCATTATGCTGTCTTTATGGTTTGTGCGTTAGGGCAAATATGTACTTATAAAGGCAATGGTAGCTACTTCTTACATGTTTCACAGTACTCTACACTCTAAAACAAATGCATTAATATTGTCACTGCGTAACATGGAAAGATTTTGAAGGGTACATGTCCATGAGCCATGGTGCAGACAATGGCTACGTTTGCACAGGAGGTCCTTCATATATACTGAAAAAGTGTGTAATACTATGGTGTGTATAGCAATGCATTCCTCCATGACATACTTCTCTCATGATGGTTCTTCCCAATATTCATTCATAGTTTTCTGCCACCATTACAATAATAATCCTTTGAGGAGGCTTCCTATGAAAAGTAAATACAAATGTGATGTCATGAATGAGATTTGTGATGCCATCTTTGATGTCATGAATGTTAATCCTTGCAGTGCACACTCGTGGCAAGAGTTATGGTGCTTAGCTTACCATAACTGTCGCATTTCGTGGGTTTTTTGGGTTTTACCTGTAACCATAACTTCCCTGTAGCCACGTTTTTCCATCAAATTTCATAGGTTTTTCCTAGTGCAACTTAACCATAACGTCCCTTTAACAATGTTTTTGTTAGTGAATTTCATGGGTTTTTAGTAGGGTACTGTAAGCAGAACGTTGCTTTTGCATACCGTTTTCTGTAAAGGGGATAGGTATTTGTTACAGCAACTTAACCGTAATGTCCCATTAAGAACGGTTTGTTACTGATTCCTTGCCTGCCCTCATGATAAATGTGTGGAAAGGGCAAATTGTCTGGTATATGTATCCATTTGTGCTACTGCTTACTTTTCTGAAACGGGTTGGTGTATCGTACCAATTACAGATGCACAGATGTACACTCCTTCCAAACCAAAATTGCCATCAAAGTTTCTTTGCAGGGCATAGTTGTGCAGATCTATTACAAAGGGATCACCTACAGTCAATACATTTCGCCATGTCAGCCACCCAAAGTACGCAGAGTATAATGGGTAACCGTTTCACCTCCCCTTCCTGTTAACCACACCCACACTACTTGATTGGCTAATCCCCACACCCGATTGGCTAATCCCCACACTGCCATGGTAATTGGGAAAGGTGGTGTAAAGGGCAGATTTTGGCACGTGCGCCTCCCAAAGTAGAGTGTTTGCCAGACCGCTGTAAAACTGGAACATTCCTTCTTTCCTTTGCACCATCTTCTTCACAGCTCTACTTCATTAGGCACACACACATCCACCAATCACATTAAATCCACCATCATAGAACACAGTCACTGCTGTACAGCACTTTAAATGTAATGTTACACATTTACAGTACAAATGTTGTGCCATTCCAAAGCTCGTCAACTACAAAGTTCAATCAAAGTATGCACAATTTCTCTATCTGCATACATCTACATAGCCACCCAGGATGTAGCACATGCGATCCTGAAAGTACCGCGTAATCCACTACCTTTTCGTGATCGTCATGGTGGGGAGGAGGCTGGGTGGTAAACAATATGAAACTGGGCCGGTGAGTCAGATTGTATTTTCTTTATATGTGTTTGTTTGCCTGTCCTCACATTTTTACAACATTCTGGTCAATGCTTCTTGCACAGTGTGAAAGAAAATGGCATTGCCAATGGCGCTCCAATAAATGCCATTTCTACGGAACCACTGCATATTTTGCGACCTCATGAGCTCATAGTGGGTGGAGAACATGCCAGCAGTCTGCATAAACTGACGCATTATTCTGTTTATAACACACCTTCGGACCGCTGGCTGGGGACAAATTACACCATCATGGACCCACACTGCTCTTGGAGTTATGCATGAGAAAACCACCTTGGCAGTAGGAAAAATATGCATCACTGCGGTCAGCAACCTCATCAGTAGACGGATTAATCATCCACAAGACATGTAACCCAAAACCCAAATGTGCACTTCAATAGTGCACCACAACAGTCCAGGTTCGGGACGGACGCCACATATCTGCAAAAGCGAACCATCCCGCCGAAACTGCAGTCACCCTGACAGGCCCAGAAAGTGTCCACTCTTTCCAACCCGAAATTACCAACAACGCCTCTCTGCATGCAACACCTGTGCAGATGGCGCAAAGGTATCACCGACGATAAGCACTGTGCGTCTCTCCATGTCGATCACCCTCACGACACAGTATTGTCATGAAATGGTACCGCCCCTTCCTATGAACCACGCCCTAAACTCCTAATTGCCTGTTTCCCACAATTCCATTCCCACCCATCTCATAATGGGAGGATGTGCACTTGCACTTTCCCATCTACAGTGAGGCCCACGGCCCAGTAAAGCTATGCCAATACTTCTCCCCTTTGCACAGCCACTTTTTGCAGCACTCCCCAATTGGGTTCTGTCACATTTCAGAACATGCATGCACCAATCACATACAAAACCTCTGCATTGCACACTCATTTCTATACACCACTCCTTATTTACCATTAAACACTCTCCCCAATACATCAGGGCAGCTTTCCCAAAAAATGTTGATACACAGCATGCTTCCCTCCAGGCAACCAACGGCCGCGTCCAAACTTCTCCGACACCACGCCGTACTGCGATCCAATTACACTTCTGTCCGCGGAGCGAACAGGGAAATGAGTCAGCGGAGCGGACCCAGATATCACATTTTTTGGGATGTACATTTCAGTGTTTTGCAAAAAATGTACCGTCTGATTTCCACCGAATACACAAAAGCATGCTTTCTGGCCCTAGCCCCCACTCCTGGCACAAATTTGGTGAAAATCCATCCAGCTGTTCTACCTGTAGCCGTGCGCAAAGTTTCCCCCCCATTCAGTCTATGGGGGTAATATTGGGACCCCCTTTATAATTCCCCCCTCAAAAAACCTCGCCCTTCTTGGCGGAAATAATTCAGTGCCGCCCATATACTTTTAATGCAAAGTTTGGTGAGGATTCGTCCAGGGGGAGCGAAGTTATAAGCCGCCAAAAAAGTGTTCTTCCTATGAGTTTAGCAACTTAACCATAACTACACGGCCACTACCGCAGGCCGTGTAATATGCAGCAATGATAAAAGCTGCGTGCCACCCTATAATGCATTAGGTCCTTGAACTCCTTTGAAACTATATCATCAAGGGTATGTATGAATTATTAATATGGCAGTAATGTGTAGACCATGTCAAGTGTATGGCAATATAACTAGTTGTGAGAATGCACTACGCACTTTAACTAAGTTTGATGCTTAGAACTACATACCACCACACTAATAGGGATGCGTTTAGAACTACCCAACGTTGCAGCAATGCGTAAATCCACTCAAATACAAGGGTCTGAAAATCTCTGTTTTAAATGCACTGTGCACTTTGAATCAATCTGATGTCTTGGGCTGTGACAATCAAAATATGAACTTCTATTAGATGTCCAATGATCTGCCACTGCCGCAGAGATGTGAGTTAGTGTAGAAAAAATGAAATTAAAAACAAACCTATTAACTAGGCTGTATACGATCTGAAAAGGTAACTTTTCTGTGTTTTTCCTTGGGCAATGCTGTTAATTTGTTAACCCTATGCAACATGGCTGACACGCACTGGCAGGGTGCACATTCCTTTCTCACTTTCCACCGATTTACTTTAAGAGTGTAGTGCACATGGGAGGAAACATTGTGATCAAGCCAGGGGTTAGTGGGGAACGCGTCAACTGCCTTTTCTCGGCTGGCATATACTGCATTGGGAGGATCATTTCTTTTTTTTTTAACTTTGTTTTATTAGCATTTTCATAATATAACAAAAGGGCATAAAGCATTTTCAGAAAAAATTATACAGATGACTGGCCCAATAACCTCCCCCTCAGCCTCCCCAAATGGACCCTCCTCCCCAAAAAACTTAGTCCCAGCTGAACCTTCTTTTTTGGGAAGACACGTTGAAGGCTCTATATATCCGGAGCTCGAGAAGGAGCCTGAGCGTTGACTACTTATATGGCTGTGTATCGTCCACCGTCCCCCCGGGCCGTGGGCGCCCGTTCCCTCCATGTTTCCACCCTGTAGCTCAGTGAACGTCCCAACCCCAGGTCTGCTGTACCCTGTACCAGTTCGCTTGGAATGTGCCCAAGTCATTGTTCATCATTGCCGTTAGTTTGTCCATCAGGAACATATTTTTAACCTTTTTCAGCCAGACCTCCTTCGAAGGTGTCTCCGGGCTCTTCCATTTTTGGGCCAGGGCCACCCTCCCCGCTCTCAACATTGTTTCCCACATTCTTGGGTATCTGGCTATGTCCACGTTCTCTGGGGGGAATCCCAGCAGCATTGTCAGAGGGTTCTGGGGGAGTAGTTCCTCTGAAACTTCAGCGATCCAGCCCCTCACCTCCTCCCAATATGCCTGAGCTTTCGGGCAGTGCCACCACATGTGCCCTCTCGTACCGGCCTGGTCACATCCCCTTGGGCATGCGGGGGGACACCCCAGTGAACATTTTCGACAACTTGGCAGGATCTCTATGCCACCCCTGTAAGATCTTGACGTTGTGTTCCATGTCTGCTGTAATAAATTCCCATGGAAAGCTATTTTGAATATCCTTGCCCAGGCGTCCTCTGAAATCTCCTCCCCTGCCAAATAATTCCAAAAAGTACGGAACCTCCTCCTCTCCCCCAGGTTAACAGTGTTCAATATTCTATACATCCCTGATACTGCCCCACTCCTGGAGGTCGCTGTGTCCAGTAGTTTCTCAAATAGGGTCAGCTGTCTTTTCAAGTTCTGGCCCCAGGATTGGTTGCATAGGATTCCCTTCAAGCGGAGATATTCAAATATGGAGAGGGACCCCTGCCCGAGGGCGTCTCAGTTCCTCATAAGGCAGAAATTCCCCTTACCTAAACATTTGCCCTGCCCACTCCATCCCCGAATCGGACCAGGACTGTGCATTGCGGAACCCCCTGCTTCCCAGTTTGAGGGGGTGGCCCCAGAGCGAGGACATTGGTGACGGCCACAACGTTAGGTGTGCCGTCTGGGGGCTTTCCCTCCAAATTGTCCAGAGGACTCCCAAAGTTGGGTGAGATTTGAGTCTGTTCGGGATGAATTTGCTTGGGGCCCATAGGAGGTCCCGGACCTTAAGTGGGTGAGCGTCCATGTCCTCCAGGTGCGACCAGTATGTGCCCATCCCCTCTTTCATGTGTTCCAGGAGTACGCGCAACTGGGCAGCGCGGGAGTAGAGTTGAAAGTCTGGTAGCCCAAACCCTCCCTCCTCCCTCGGTAGGGTCAAGATAGCCTTCACGGTCCTCGGGGTCCTACCCTGCCATATAAACTCACGCACCGCATTCTGAAGGACCCTGAAGGTTGGTCGGGGACACTAGTTGGGAGGGCGGTCAAGAGATATAGTAAACGCGGAAGTATGTTCATCTTCACAGCCGTCATGCGGCCGTACCAGGACAGAATCATTGACCCCCCATCTCCTTAGATCTGCAGTGACCCTCGACACAACAGGATCGTAGTTGGCTGTGGCGAGGTTGGATAGGTCCCGGGTGAGAAGGACTCCAAGGTATCGGATGGAGGCTTTCCCTACTGTTATCCCCTCCAGGCTGTCCAGGGAGGGGGTCCAGGCCCGGGTCCCGTGCTCTCATAGGGAGCAGGACTGATTTGGATGCATTAATCTTGAGATCCGAGAGGCACCCAAATGCGGCCATAAGGGATAGGCAGGGGGAAAGCGAGGATCCCGGGTCCACCAGGTAAGCCAGAAAATCATCCGCGAACAGGGAGAGTTTAAATTCTACTTAGCCTCTCCTAATCCCCTTGATGTCAGGGTGAGCTCTAACCGCTATGGCCAAGGGTTCCATGGAGAGGACATAAATCAGAGGGGAGAGTGGACATCCCTCCCTTGTCCCCCGCGAAAGGGTGAAAGATTTTGACAACCTGCCATTCACTTGGACCCTGGCCTTTGGGGCCCTTAATAGCACCGCCACCCAATCCCTGATGTGTGACCCAAAACCCATTTTCTGGAGGGTGAGTTCCATGAATTTCCACTCCACCCTGTCAAACTCCTTTTCCGAATCAAGGGACAGGACGCTCGCATCTAGGTCCGACACCTGGGCATAGTGAAGCAAATCTATGGTTTTACAGATGTTGTCTGAGCCCCATCTTCCCCTGATGAACCCCACCTGGTCTCCATGGACCAGCTTCGGCAGGATCCCCTCCATTCGCCCCCCAATCACCTTCGCCAGGATCTTTACATCGATATTCAACAAGGAAATTGGGCGGTAAGAGGAGCACTCTGAGGGGTCACCGCTGTCCTTGGGGAGCACCACTATAATTGCCTCCATCATGGAGTCTGGGAGGGACCCCTCCTCCAGCACCGCGTTAAACACCTTAACCAAATAGGGGGGAAGGGTCGAGCAAAATCTCTTATAGAAGTAGACCGATTAACCATCTTCACCCAGGGAAGGGCCCACTTTCATACCCCTGATCACGCGCTCCACCTCGTCCTCGGTCACCTGGCCTTCCAACCCCTCCGCCATCTCCCTGGTAAGGGCCGTGTTCTGTATAGAGTTCAGGAACCCCTCAATCTCTGCCTCACCCCCATTATATTCAGACGAGTATAGCTTCTCATAGTGTCGGCGGAAGGCCTCACCAATATGGGGTGTGTCATAGCCTACTTATCCCCCCTCGTTCATCACTGCTTTCACCAGTCTGCTTCTCTGTATCTCCCTCAGTTTCCAAGCCAGAATCCTGTCCACCCTGTCCCCTTTTTCATAATACTTTTGTTTGACCAGTTGAAGACTTCTCTGTCTTGTGGAGGAGGAGATCTTTCAACTGGAGCCTGTAGTCATCCAGGGCGGCCACCTGAGCACGGTGTAAGGGGACCGTGGGGGGACCCCCCGGTTGGAGTTGGGCGATTTTCTCCCTTAGTAACCTTTCCTGGGCCTCCCTTTCCCTTTTTTCCTGGGCTCCCATTTTGATCAGGACTCCCCGTGGGGTTGCCTTGAAGGCGTCCCATTGGGTGTGCGAACCTACCTCCCCATTATTATTAAGTTCGAAAAATCTGTGATGGCCTTGAGAACCTCCTGAGCTAGGACCTCGTCTTTTAACAGGGAGTCGTTGCATTTCCACCTCCCCCTGCGTTCACTCATCCCTCCCCTTGCTATAGTGACTTGGACCAGATCGTGGTCGGACCAGGGGACGGGGTCAACCCTATGGCCAGAAACGAAACGGTGCAGGATCTCATCCACCAAGATGTAGTCTGTCCTGGAAAATGACGTATGGATGGCTGAATAATATGTGAAAGAGGGGGTGTCCGTTCTAGGGGTCGGGATCGTGTCCATCAGACCCAGATCTAAGTTGATCCTTTGGAAGTTACGTGCCATGGTTTCATCTGCCGCCCTGGAGGGCTGTGGTCCTGCACGTTTCCTGTCCTGGGATGGGTCCAGGACCATGTTGAAGTCCCGCCCCCCCCCACCACTACCGTGCTGTGAACAAAGTGCTTGAGTTTATCCCTCACCTCCTCCCATCGCTGGCTTTTGGCCGAACCACCAGCCTGCCCACCTCGGCCAGGCAATCCGCGTAAGAAGCTCATCACCTTGAGCCCCCAAAGGCCCCCTGCGGGTGCGTCCCATCTATGAGCCTCTCATACTTGCTGTTCGTTGGGACGGTGTTAGTAGTGAATTCTCTGACTCTGCGCCCATCTGTCCAGGGCACTACGGGTCGTCCCCGTTCTCAGTCCTCAGAGTCATTCCGTTCTCCGTCCTTCGATGGGGAGGGGGTGTTCATTTTCCTGAATTTCCTCGCACCAGTGCGCCTTCTTCTTTCTACAGAGGGGCCGGGGCCATTAGGTCTGCCATGCTCTGGCCCCGATGGACCCCTCCTGGGGTTCGTGTCCACTGTGTACTCTTGAATAGCTCCCCTTATGTCTTCTTCCATAATCAGGGTCGACCATCGGCCCATGTATTCAAAAGTCAGGGAAAACGAGTAGCCCCATCTGTAGCGCACACGCCCTTCTCCTTGAGCAGCTGTGTAAGGGGGCGGCACATTCCACGCTTGGCCAGCGTGTAGGCAGAGAGGTCCTGGTATATAGAGACCTGGGCGTTATTGTAGGTGATTTCTCTGGCCTTTCTGGCATCCTCCAGCACTTTCGTCTTCTCAAAGTAGTAGTGGAACCGGGCCAAGATTGACCGGGGGGCCCCCGCCCTGCCCCCCGCCCTGTGCACCCTATCGAATGTGAGTTCAGTTGTCATCTCTTCTGCGAACAGGAGGGTGATGATATCGCGCACCGCCCGGGTGACGTCCCTCTCCGTTTCCCCTTCCATTTCAGGCACTCCGAAGATTCTAAGGTCGTTCCTCCTCTCCCTTTTCTCGAAATCGTCCATCTGCTGGGCCTTTTCCTCATCCCTCTTCTCCAAGGCCACCAGCCTCATGCATATTTGTGCGTCCTGGGCTGCTGTTGTCGATTGATTGGTCTCAACCTGTAACAGTCTGTCCTCGACCTTGTCCACCCTCTGGTCCATTTTCTCGAATTTCTGGGCAATGTCGGAGCGCATGTCACTGATTTCCTGTAAAATCGAGGCAAAGCCCATTTCCATTGTAGCCGAGGAGGGGGCTGCGTCTTCCGATTGGGCCATGGTCCTCTTGAGGCTCGTGCCTTTTCTACCCCTTGCAATCTCCTGGAAGCGGTATCCCTGCAAGGCTTCCCTCCAGCTCATCTGGTGCTTCCCTGTGCCCCGACGTCCAGACCCCCATGAACCCGAAAGGGGGTGGGGGGGCCCCTCCGGGCCTGTCCTCGGCCACCTACCCGGGGTGTCCCGAGGGGGAGTGTGCGGAGGGGGGATTGCGAGGCCAGGTCACCCCTCGCTTGAATCAAGTGTTTCACAGATGCCCCTTGGGGGTTGTTGTATTTCCAGGGGGGGCGGGCACACACCCCGCCTGTCCCCAGGCGGGGGCCTCACACCCTGTCCAAACTCGTCGTCCCAGTCAGGGGCTTCCTCTGGCCTCCCCGAGGGGGGGGGTGTTAGCTGGGGGGCCCTTATGGCCAGGCAAGGAGGGCCTTTCCCGTTGAGCGGGGGGGTGGGGGGGAGAGGGCGCCGAGGCTCTCCCACTCAGCATGTGGGCTCGTGTCTCGAGGAAAGGGGGGGAAAAAAGAGGGGGGCCTCCTCCGGGCAGGCACACGCCCCACCCAACAGCAGGCGGGGATCTCACAACCCGGGAGCCCCCGCGTCCGGCTGCTCTACCTCTGAGTCACTGGGGGGGGGGGGGCAGCTGGAGCATCCAACTGGTCCCTCTTGGCGTTTGCCCGCGTGCTCCAGGGCCCCCTCACCGCCCGGGTAGGGATCCAGGAGGCCCTCTACGCGCTGCTCGCTCACCTGTGGGGGGTGACTCCTGGACCCTCCGTTTCTCCGCCGCTTTCTTTCGCGGGGGCTGCGGGTGCCCGCGCTGATGTTTCCTGGGCCTGCACCGCTCCCTCCGCTCTGTCTGGGGGGGCGCCGGGACTCCTGCGGCACCGTCCCGATCCCCCCGGGTGTCGGGCGTGCTCCCGCCTCCTGCCGCGCGGGGATCCCGGCGCGTTTTTCTCCGGCTTGGGAGGAAGGTCAGAGGAAGCTGTCTCCCACTCCGCCGCCGCCCCCTCGGTGCGCTGGGGGTCCGGACCACAGAGGGGGGGGGCAGTCGAGAGGGGGAGGAGGGGGGCAGGACGGGCAGAAAGTCTGCGTGAGCATGGGGGCCAACGCCTCTCCCCCGGCTCCGAAATCGCCCAGGCCCTACTGCGTATCCCGCCCAGGAGCCCCAAGTCTCGTACTCCGGCTCCACGGGGTTCTCGGACTCCGCTCTTTTGGTTGCTGAGGGTCCGGGGGGGGCCAGCAAATCGGTCCACCACAGTGGGCCTGTCGGGCGGTCTCAGGGGGGGGGGCTCAATCCCCAGGCTTCGCCGGGAGCTGTGCACTCAGGCAGCCATTGCCTGTGCGCCCCCTGGTGGCCTCCGGATCATTTCTTTTTAAATGAAATCATGACTTTTGAATAAACTCTACACTTATTTCTATACGTACAGACTTCTGTTGTTCACTGCGAGGACCTGTCACCCGAGTGCCGCTCTAAGAATGCAGACACACTGTTTATCTTGGCCATATACATATATACACACATACACACTAGCAGAAGTACCCAATGTCTGAACGTGATCTGTAGACAGACATGATAACACTGATCCTGTAGGTCGCTGTTCAAATGCGCTTATCGCTTGATGTGCTTTGCACCCTGAAGTAAACTGCTGTAAGGGAGGCATGATATTACACGTATGACACAGACACAAGAGGTACAATTTGTAAAACCTTTATTCAATTTTCAGGGGTTTGGCCTATGATGGGAGTAATCTCTACAATCAAATAATAAAGCCTGTTCAGTTTGTCAAATCAAAGATGGCCTATACTAACAAAACCGAATGCCTGCGCAATCTCTTATACAAAGTCTGTGTAACGGGAAATACGTATGCAAATGTGGCCAAGTCAACTCTTCTCCCCACGATGGACAGCACAGAGAAAGGTGGTCCCCGTGCAGGATGACACACTGGCTCAGATTATCAAAACAAGGGCAGTTAAAAATGTGGATCGAGTCCCACTCAGCCTTCTACGTTAAAGTCACATATTCCAGCTTTTAAAGGTTCACTTTAAAAGTTAAAATACATTTTTTTGAACATTCAAGTTATAACAATGTCATGAAACAACACACATGGTTACAGTTAAATTAAATTATAACATATCGCCCCCTTGTCCCCATACCCCTCCCCATTCCCTCCTTCTCCCCCCTTCTTAGCCATGGATCAAACACCACTAGTTACAAGGTTCAGACACAGTGCGAGTCAATTCACTCTGAACTCAGGGTAGCTCTATCGCGAGAGCTCAAGCGTAGGGCACTTCTCCCTCCCACCTCCTCCTCCATCTTTAGCATATATCCCATTTACGGAGTGTACTCCTCAAGACCCAGTGGCCAAGTTCGATGCCTCTTTGTGGGTGACCCAGAGTCTTCAGGTAGATCTCCCGTCCTTATCAAAGAAGGGGAGCCATAACTCCTCAATACTGGTCTTAGATTAATCTACTAGGTGGGTCAAGAACTCCATATCATATATTGCTCGCAGTTCAGTAACCCATTCTTTTTCCCCAGGCCTTCGTGGGGCTTTCCAACTCTGGGCCCAACAACACCTGGCAGCAACCAACATGACCTGCAACATGTGGTCATGTGACACATTCTGGCCTCCCTCTACCTCAATCCAAACAGCAGTAACCATGATGACGAGGACCTCTCAATGCCATCCACCCCCTTTATCCAAGACATGACCTTGCTCCAATACGCCTGCACCACCTGACACCAACACCAAATGTGTACGTAATCTCCCTTCTCAACACAGCACTTCCAACAGTGTGGGTCATATCCCTCCCTCATCCGTGCTATCCTCTGTGGAGGGTAGTGCCACCTATGGATCAGTTTCAAGGCCTGGTGGCGGTATTGGAGCAAGGAGTCGAGCGAATAGCCTGTCTGCACATGGTGGTCCATCTTCTGTCAGTAATGGGTTCGCCCAAGTCTTTACCCCACTGCACCTGGGCGGGTGAAGGGTCTTGCGGGGTCGCTAATAGCAGGAGACTGTAGAGTCTGGATATCACTCCCTTGGTTCCCTTATGTGTGATCAAACATTTTCAAAATCTGTTAGATCCCTCCTGAGAGTGTCACCCCACTTGTCTTCAGTGAGGACCCACTTTAGTTGCAGATACCGAAAGGGCGAGAGGTTGACCAGGCCCAGGGCCTCTTTCAATTCCCCTAGGGACATAAATACATCATCCACCCACAGTTGCCCTGCACTGCTGAGACCTGCCTCATACCAGTGTTCGAAGGCAAGTGGTTTGTCAATTCCATCCCTGAGTGGAGGAGCCCAGATGCAGCTCAGGGGCGAGGACCATGTTGTGAGCCATCTAAAATAGCCCCCCTCTTTCCATATACACCATATGACACCCAGGACCGGATGCCGCAACACCCTCCCCGGGATGCATCTTTTGGGGACCCACAACCACTCATCAAGCGTAACTGGGCAGAGAACCTCATTGTCCATCGCAACCCACCGCTTCCTTATGTCCGTCGCGAAGTGGTCCACCAGGACTCGTAGTTGGGATGCCCTGTAATAAGTCTCCAGATCTGGGAAACCCACTCCACCCTCCTCTTTAGGCCTTGTCAGTACATCGTAAGAGATCCTGTGGCACTTTCCCACCCAAAGGTAACGCAGTAGGGCCCGACCTCACCTCCAGAAGGAATGGCTTTGGTATTTGTGTCAGCAACATCTGAAATCGATATAAAAAATTGGGGAGGATCACCATTTTTATTGAGTTGAGGCGTGCCATTCACGATAGACCCGACCTTGCCCACGCTTTATGTCCCGCTCAATTGCCGAACACAGGGGAAGGAAATTACCAGCAAAAAGGTCACCCAGATTTTGTGTCACCTGAACCCCCAGGTAACAGAACCCATATGCCTGTGCACTAAATGGAAGTCCCTACACGTATTGCCTTTCTGCCTCCGAGAGGCATCCTGCTATAAATGCAACTGACTTGCACAGGTTGTCCTTGTAGCCCGAGAGGGCACCGTATTGGTCTAAACTATCCATCACTCGAGGCACCGACTGGGACAGGTTGGTGAGGTAGAGCAGTACATCATTGGCAAAAAGACTGGTCTTACAGTTAGTTTCCCACACCCTTATCCACTTGATTCCTTCATCCTCCCGAACCGCTACTGCCCAGGGCTCTATCACTAACGCATATATAAGAGGAGAGAGAGGGCACCCGTCTCGTACCTCTTCCCCAATGGGAATGCACCGACTCATTGCCATTAACTACTACCCTTGCTGAAGGGTAAGAGTAGAGGGCTGAGATCCAACCCAGCCAGCCTGGTCCCATCGCCAGGGATACCAACACCTCCCTCATGAAAGCCCAGCTCAGCCTGTCAAAGGCTTTGTCTGCGTCTAGAGACAGGAGAAGAGCCCCTTCCACCCTGACCTCCCTTGATCCTAGCACGTGAATGGTTTTATGCATGCTGTCCGCCCCCTGCCTGTTCAGCATGAAGCCTGCTTGGTCCGGGTGAATCAATCGAAGGAGATATCTTTCCAAACGCGTCTCCAGGATCCTGGTGAAGATCTTTGCATCCACGTTTAGAAGGGAGATGGGCCTATATGAACCACATTCTGCCGGGCCCTTCGCCGGTTTGGGTATCACTGCAATCAAGGCCTGGAGGAACATCAGTGGAATATTCTCCAGGCTCCTAATCGGATTAAACAGCTTGGTCAGTGGTCGTACAAAGACGATTGGTACGGTTGGAAAAAGTCGGCCGTATAACCATCTCCACCCGGGCTTTACCCACCTTCAGTAATGGCTCCAACGACCTCTTCCTCGGATACCTCCCCTTCCAAGGCATCTAGTTCCGATTCCCTAATTTTAGGAAGAGGTGATCCTCAAGTTATTTTCGGATGTCCTCTAAAGTCTCATCCTCTTGTTTGGCATACAGTTCCCAATAAAACTCTGCAAAGGACTTGGTTATATTTTCGGTTTCCATGCGTGTATTGCCCGCCTTATCCCGAATTGCCTCCACCCACCGCTCCACCCTATTCTCACTTGTCCTGTGTGCCAGCAGGGTCCCAACCCTGTCCCCCTTTTCATAGTACCTCTGCTTCGTGTACTGCATTTTTTTACCACTTCCCCAATTAGAACTGCATGCAGAGCCTGTCTCTTCTCCCTCATTTCTCCCAGAAGAACCTCCCGGTCCACATCCCTTTTGGTGAGTCGCATTCTCATGGCCCGCCGGTCATCGCGGAGCCCGATTTCTATTAATGCCCTCTCCGGTTTCCTTCTCGAGCCCTCCGTGATGAGGCGGCCCCGGAAGGTGGCCTTTGCCACCTCCCATACCATAACCATTGCCATTTCCCTCGTGTCATTTGTCTCGAAATAGGCTTCTATTTCTTTCCTCAGGAATTCCTTAACACCGGGTCCCTCAGGAGAGTCATTACAGCGCCACCTGTAAGACCTTGCGGTCCCCTGTAATCCCCAGTCCACCATGAGGAGCTCATGGTCCGTCGAGGTGATGGTTTCCATACTCAGAACCCCCATCACCCCCCCCACCTCATCTGGTATCAGTAGCAGATCGATTCTCGTATATGTTTGGTGAGGGGGGGGGGATGTATATCCCCCAGGGCCCAGCCAACACTTTCGCCACACATCCACCCAGAAGTATTCCTGTAAGAGGTCTTTCATGGCAAGGTTATCTTTCGTGGGTTCCCCCGACCCCGCCCCTTTTGCCAACCACCAGTCCAGTAGGGGGTCGGTGATGAGGTTGAAATCCCCACCCAGGACCATAGCCCCTTCCGCCCATTCATTCATGACCCTGAACACCCTGCGTATAAATTTGATCTGACCCACATTAGGTGCGTAAAGGGTGGCCAGCATGACTCGTGTGCCTTGAGATAGCCCCTTAACCCCAAGGAACCTACCACCAAACCCCCTCTTTACCTCAACCTCTGTAAGGTGCATCGATTTACCCAAGAGAATACCCACCCCTTCCTTTTTAGAGGATTTATGCAAGGCCCAAAAGTTCCTGCCGGTCTCCTTCCCTTTTGTCGATTCGTCCCCCCTCCTGTAATGTGTTTCTTGCACAAAGAGGACCATACGTTTCTATTTGCAGAACATATTGCTTGTGAGAGACCGCCTGTTCTGTGAATTTAGGCCCTTAACGTTGAGCGTACCGATCAGACCATCAACCATGGTCATTGCAATCCCTGTCCTTTAAGGTTCCAATGTATCCCCCTCGTTCTACAACTCTGAACAACTTACAGGTCCATGGCTCGATGTTTCTGTCTCCCTTTCCCGCCCCCCCACCCCTCTCTTCCCTAACCAAACCTTCCCCAAGCCCTCCCCGACCTCAGTTCTGTAGGCACCCCAACATTCGGCCCAGCTACCAGGCCATGGAAAGCACAACTTCATCAGACCTAATCCAACCAACTTAATCAAAACAATTTATGCCCAGAAAAAGAGAGCAAAGCAACCTTGGAAGCGCAACAGGGCAATATAATTCTTGTCCCCCAGAGATGTTCCCCATGGGGACTGCATAAGGGTCTCCAAACCAGAGATCAGTCTCATGGCAGTTTTGTTGCGCTTACATATGGTCCTCCTTCGACCGCCGGGGGATGAGTGGGTTTCCTGAATTTCCAGGTCCCTTTCACCTTGTGTTTTCCACCGGCCAAGTCCAGGCCCGGAGGTGCCTGCTCAGGGTCCCCGTCTCCCTTGGCTCGGTCCTCGGACATGGGCCAAGGAGATCATCTGTGGCCTTCTGGAGATCTTCAGTCACAAGGTGGTGTTTCTCCCCTTGCCATTCAAAAGCCAAGTAGAACGGGTGCCCCCAAGGATACCAGACCCCTTTGTCCTTCAACCATCTGGTAAGGGCACCACATTTCTTTCTCATCTGCAATGTGAGGGCCAAAAGGTCCTGGAAAATGGCTACCCTGGAGTTCCCATATTGTATTTCTCTGAGGTTCCTTGCCCTCTCCAATATCCTAGCTTTATCACTGCCCTGTCGATCATAACCGATTCTCCAGAATCGGTTCCCAAGATGATCCTAATAATGTCCTGCTCCTTGTCCTCCAGGCCCATCTGGGTTTCGCCCTCCACCTCCACCAGGCCAAAAACCCATAAACTGTTCCTCCTCTCCCTGTTTTCCATGTCATCCACCTTGAAGCGAATCTCCTCCTCACGGCGCTGCATTTCTGCAATCTTTGCCTCCATCTGAGCCTCCAGGAGGTCAGGGGACGCCTGGTTGTCCTCCACCCTCTCAACCCGATCCTCCAGCATGGTAAACTTAGCTGTAAGGTCGACCAATTTAGACCCCATGTCCATTCTCATCCCCCATATTTCAAAGATCATCTGGAGGTTACTCTGCATGGCGTTCATGTCCGGTGGCGGCATGTGCGAGGCCCCAGGGTCCACTTCCATGTTTCGGGCTGTGAATTGAAACTTCGCCAATGCGACTTTCCAGCTCATGGGCTGCCCCGCTTCCTGCGCACTCTGTTCACCTTGGCATGCCTAATACGGTTCCGGCGGGGCCAGGGTCCCAGTCCTCCCACCATCTCGGGGCGTGGTCACTGTGAGCGAGCCAAGGTTGTTGTAGCGCTTTTGTGATAATCTAGTCTAAGCAGGACACTCCAGTTGGTCAGGGTCTCGGCGCAACCCTTGCCTGGTCTCCTAAGGGCCTTCAAAGTAGGCCTTTACCTCCCGTGCTCTCCAATGCCCCGCCTCCCCTACACTGTGAAAAAGTGGGGCACCCCTTGCACTGACCCCCAGGAATCCGGGTCCACTGTCCCCACCTACCCTGCTGGTTGCCTCCCTGTCTCCAGAGTATCACCTTGTGATGCCTCTAGACCGGAGCCTATGGCGGCCTCATCGCATGTGGATTTAAAGTCCCAAAACTGAACCCTGGTGGGAAGCAGTCAAGAGAGGCTCCTTTAGACTTCCAGGTGCGTCCTGGGAGCGGTGTAGCAACCTCCCCAGGGGTTGTCCGGGAGGAGAGATCACTGAATCACCCCCCAGAGGGGCAGATGTGTAAACCCCAGAGGTTCCTTATTTAAAATCCATGGTAGTCAGTAGGCACCACCTCCTGTGGTGCCGGAGGGGGCAGCAAGGGTCCCAGGCTGTGTCTTTAATGGGTCGGGGGGGGAAATCAACCCAGGAAGGCCCCTTAGTCAGAGTCCTGCAGGGTGTAGAGGATGACTCCAACTGTTTGTGATGGGAGGGGGAAAATAGACCATGACGCAGTTGCCCTCACCTCTGATACGGAGATCCTCATCGGGCCGCTCCTCCAGGATCTCGGCGTGTCGCAGTCTCCTGCTGCCTGGCCCTGGGTGTGTTTCAACTGCAGCTCGGGCCGGGGGACCACACCGCGTGTGGTCCGGGATCTCCTCTCGGCGGGCACGTTCCACACTGTACACCGCCTTCTAGAGGCATTCCTCGCCCACCGCAGCTCGGGGCACTTCTACTTCAGGTGCGGGATGCTCCACACAGCCTCCCACAGCATCGGCTGGGGAGGCGGGGTAAGCCCATCCCGCCAGCCGGTCCGCACTTCACCAGTTGTGCCAGAGGTTGCACTCCGAGAAGACCAACGTCCGTTCCCCAGCACCCTTGGGTCTCGAACATTCCCAGCGAGAACCCCGGCAATCGACTTCGCTCAGGCCTCAGGACTCTACTTTGTGCAGAGAACGGGGAGGGGCGGGCCCACAGTCCGAACCGAATAACTTAGGACAGGAGACACCACCAGACGTCAGGGTTTCACCCTCAGATAGGTTTCAGGTCACTTCAGTTGTGTGTCAGCTTTTAAGGAGGAATGGCTCCCTCTCTCCACAAGTTTCCCGGGGCCGAGGACAGAGCAACAGGTTCAGGCAGCCATTATGCCTGCACCCCCTGATGGCCTCCTTTCGCAGTTTAATACAACATTCACTCAGGTTTCCCTCGATCGGGCTCAGACCTCAGAATCACAACTTGCAGGGGTTCCCTTCCCCAAGCTTAATGACTTTCTTTAGGGGTTCCCTTCCCCCAACTTCTCACATTTCCAGTCTCCCTCAGTCAGGCTCCGACCTTCTCCTGATGTCAAAGACTTACGAATGCGAGAGGCTTTTATTATAGACCTCCGCAGGACCACTTCGACTTTCCCTTTAGCTCACTCATTTGCCCCAGTGGCTCTTGGTCTGGGTAGTTCAATATCATAAGCACAAAAGTTCAACATTCACCTTTTCACTCACCCTTTTGGTGGGGTTAACCTTGATAATGCAATTTAAGGTTCATTCACTTTGTCGCTTCATAACAAAACATTTCACCTTTTGTGAACACTTGAGTGGGCTACTTCCTTGTGCCGGACCACTCTGCTACTCTATCACTGGCTTTACAGTTATCTGTAGTTTAAAGTTCACCACATGTCTGCCTTCCTTCACATCTCATCCAAACGTGTGCAGCCTTCAATTGTGAGATATACTATTGGAACTTCAATCTTTCCTTAACACATACCAGTCTTTCATGTCGCTCGCCAACTCACCGGCTGTGTGCATTCCTTTGTCTTTGCGGTTTTAATTCACGAGTTAAGGCTAGTTATCACAGGATTGGCCTTGCCTCCGCAACTGCCCTCACCTGGGAGGGTCGCTAGCGCTCTTGAAACAATGCAGTCTTCTTGTCTGGGATTTGGCCTTCTCCACAGATCTTTCATGGCACTTCGGAGGAAATGTCCTCCTGCAAGGCTCTCCTGGGTTTCAATACCCTTTGTTCTCGTCCTTCCGTCGGTCGCTCTGCTCCAGTAGGTTCACCATGGACCCGGAAGTTCTTCTCCTTCTCGTTTTCCACGTTGCTCAGAGTGCGTCTCTATGTTCCGCCTTTTCTCTGTGTGGGGAGAGCTAATGGGTATCAGATGCATGCAATTAAAATCAAGTGCCTGACTTTGCCTGGCCCAATTAACGGGACATGTCCAATGAGATATGGAAGGGGTAGCCTCTTTGCTCTCAATCACCCTCTTCCTCGGCCCAGTATGTGTGTAGAAAGGGCGGGCAGTTGGAACATTGGGGAATACTATAAAATAGGTTGGTCATGGGTACAGGAAAGGGGGGGGGAATACCACATCTCACCATTGGCTGCCTCACCAAGGTGATCCTCTGCACTGGTCCACCCCCATGGTCTGAATCCAAATGGCGACGGCTGTGCCGTGGCCACCTGAGAGAGATTCCCCAGGGACTAATAGGCGGGACACCCTTTGGTTTCTCTCACTGCACTGAGAACGGGTTTGTGTTGCTGGCTCGCATACCCCAGAGCAGACATTGTAGGGGAGGCGAGAGTTGGTGTGCTGCTGCATACTGGGTCCTTCTGTGCTCTCTCCCCACCTGTCGCCTCACTGTATCGTGGTGCAGTTCATTGTGGTGCAAATATCTTGGAAACCGTGCATCCTAGTGTTTTGTTCCTTGTGTCGGACCGGTCCTGAGATGACCCCATTGGTGTCCCGCTGATTTCAGGTAACCATCTCGTGTGTGTAGGTGCTGAAATCTGGGGAACCCAGTGGGGGCGTCCAAATATGTAGCCAGTAGTGTCAGGAGGGTCTGAACAAGTAACTATGCAAAAATTGGTGCAGATGGTGAAACATGGAATTTTATAAGGAACAACACTTTGCCAAGCCACAAACCCACAAACAAATATTGACTTGTGTTGAAATCTGGGGAACAGAATGGGGTGTCCGAATGTCCTGTAGCCAGTAATGGCCAGAGGGTCTGAACAAAACTATGAAAAATGTAGTGAAAAATTGGGGAAACGGTGTGGAATTGTATGAGGAACAATGCTTCACCACAAATTGGGTTTTCTTTGCCTTAGTATAGAGAGTCATTAAGGCTTTCTATATTCGAGTTTTCTTGGGAGTGCATTCCGCTTAACACATCCCGTTTCCAATCTGGATCGGGTAATGGGTTTTTTCTAAATATATATATATAGGTCAGTGATAATGTCGAATCCAATAATGTCGAAAAAAATAAATGTAGAAAAGCATTAATGTCGAATTTTTTCTACATTTTTTCGAATTTTTAGAAAAAAATAATTAAAATGTGTTGAATATGAGGGGTGAGAGGGTGGTGGGGGTGGCAGGGGGGTGTTTGGTGAGGGGGGTTAGGGGGGACCCCCCCTAGTAAATGATATTTTCCTTGTTTATTTATTTATTGAATAAATAAATATATAATTAAAATGTGTTGAGTATGAGGGGTGAGAGGGTGGTGGGGGATGGAAGGGGGGTGTTGGGTGAGGGGGGTTGGGGGGGGACTCTTCTTTTTCATGTATTTAGTGATAGTGCTAAATGACTTTCGACTTTTTTCTAAAAATTGACTTTTCATTATATGTATAGGATTTGACATTATTGTTTGGCATTTTTTTTTTCGACATTTTTGTAAGTCGCCATTTTTTTTTCGACACTATCACTAAACCATATATATATATATATTTTACAGGGCGGCGATTGCCGCCCTATAGTTAAGGTGAGTTGGAGACACATAGGAACTCCTCAGAATTATATTGTTAATAACGTTTGATTCGACTAACAGATTTGCCCAAAATTTAATTTTAAAATGATTAAAAGTCTGCGGGCCCCACCAGACTACACACTTTCGTAAATATTCATTAAAAAAAATATTTAACAAGTTATGAAGCATCAAAGTTTCTTTTTTCCCTCCAAAAGTGCAGCCTACTTACCATTAATTTTCCCATAGACAACAAAAGGTCAACTTATGCCAAAGCCCAAAGCCTAAACTGCTGTACGTATTTGGACCAGGTCCGAAATAACTTGGGCACGAAGCATTGACTCGCAATCCTTTTGTGGTTTGGGGTTATTCCATGCAGTGGTTATTTTAAGATTTGACTTTGAAGTGAGTGCCCCCGCCCCCACAAAAATTATAGTTATCGCTCATATGCTGCATTGTAGGATCATGGTTTTCAGAAATGAAACGACCGCCATCTTGTTTTCTCTCGAAGCGAGAGATATTTGCGGCTATAACCGAGGTTATGGGAAAATGAAACAGTAAAAAGTTATTTGTAGGGCAAAAACATACAAATATCATCAGAGTAGATGTGGGTGGGATGACCAGAGGGCACAGAGAAATTTGGGAGGTGGAGGGGGCATAGGGACCCAGTTTGGAGCACAAAGTTTTCCGCAGCCTTGGCTATAGCCTCAAATAACCGACATCTGAAAGCAAACTGCATCAGAGAAGCAGCGTGTGTTCTGGGGTGAACAGGATAGGGCCAAGGAGGTGAGGAAGCAGTCTGGAGAGTGGGGGGAGCTGGCACAGATGAAAGGGCAATTGGTGAGGGCCTGGGTGTAAAGGGAAGCATTATTTTCCTGCCATTTTGCTGACATTCACGGCTATATTCGAGGCTACAAAAGACTACAGATAGTCATGGGCATGTGTAATTCGGTATGCGCAGCTACATTGTTTGGGGTGTCAGTGTTTTATATTTTTTTGAAAGTTCTTTGTTTAGGTATAATCTGGTCGGGGGGTGAAAAATCCCTGGCCATGGCCAAAGGCAATGGTCAGAGACTTCATAGGTATTAGAGAGTCTTATTTTGGATATGTGTTTTCAGACTTTTGAGCATGTGAAACTTGAGAAATAGAAGAAAATAGTTTGACAAAATTAATATAAAAAGGAGGAATTGTAGTGTAATTTTAGATGTACAATAGAATGTATTTTAGGGTGTATGGTTTTATATTGTGTGACTGGAATTATAGCCTACCTATTTTATTGTTCCATATTTTTATTCTTTTTTTTAGTTATTTCATATAAGTACATGAGCATTGTTCTGTACCGATTATTAAAGTTGTAGAGTAGTCTAAAAGGTAAAGCCAGTTTGTAACCTCAGGTATAATAAATGTCAATGAACTGTAGCCGCAGGTTTAAAAAACATTTGTTATTTTTTTGTATTTGTGTATTTATATATGTTAAGTAGGATAGATTGTTGGGGGAGCACGGAGTGTAGAACTTTGGCACACCAGGAATACGGTTTTGATATTTTCAAGGAACACTGCATTTCCTGCATTGTTTAGGTGTACTCTGTCATGCCTATAGAAATTGGCCATGGAGAACTGTATGTTGTTCGAAGTCCATTATTGGTTGTGGTCTCTTGAATGCTGAAACTGCTTTATTAACATTTCTCCAGGATTTCTCAATTTTACCATTAAATCTGGTGGTCCATCTCCATTTTTGCCTCAGAGTTAGATTGGAAAAGATGAAGATGGTGCGAGGAAACAGTTCCATTAGTTTTTCCATGTCTTGTTTTATCAGTAAAGTAACGGACAGCCCTCGTACATTCCCCAAATCATTGCCTCGACAATGTTGTCTGGGTGCCCTGTACTTTTCTGACTTAATTTTTGTACAAGGCAGAATCAACTGCCAACTGTCTGCAATCAGCCACACAGTTTTCAAAGCAGCCATGATATCTGGAGTATTTGTCTGTTTCCAGGAAAAATGATTCCTTTTTTGAATTTCTAGTAGTTTGTACGAGTAGGGTATGTATGATTGTGTGTGTGTGTGTGTTGTATTTTGTAATTGGTGGATGATGCTATTGTTAGTATTTGCGGCTAACAAACAGCCACCCAGCGTGCTGTATTGCTAGTTGCGGGTAGACACCTCCCCCATTGCAGCAGCAGCTATATTAGAGCAAGTGACATGTTGTGTTTGTGTGGGTGTGTGGTAGTCGTGGCCATCTGAAATTTTGGGTGTGGAGGCATGTTTTAATCATTGAGTGTTTTGGGGTACTATAAGAGACTAAGAAAGTGGAGGAGGATTATAAGCAGTGGAGGCGGGACTGGTAGATATGTTGGGAACAGTTTTGATGTCCAAGAGGGGCTTTTGTATAGCCGGGTCTATAAAAAAAAGCACGTGTGTAGGTGCAACGATACTACTCTGCGTTTCATTCATTGCGGCTGGAGCCACAGGTATATATAAAGCCTAGTCTATAAATATACATTTTCAGTGCAATAACCATACTTTTATGTGGATACAGTACAGATATTTGTGTATGTTATTTCATGTACTTGGTTGTTCACTTATTTGACTTGAAGGTTTCAAGGCCAATTTAAACTGATTTGGGGCTTGCAGACAAATGTACATGTACCTGCGGTAGCCGTGTTCAATATCCGCGGCTACACTTTATGCTGAGCAGGGTTTGTATGCGTTTTGGCGTTTCTAATTGGGTAGTGTTAAATTTGTTAGTGTGCTTCATTGTGATAGGTTGCAGTGAACATTTCAGCCATTTATTAGCTTTCTAATGATATAGTCCTCTTTTTGTGGTTTTGATTTTGGAAAGTATGAAACTCCCCTTTGTCTAACTTTTCTTATTTTCACTGCAGAACTCAAACTGTGCAGTTCATGCTACCTGAGATAAAATATGATTGGCATTAACCAGTTGTTGGTGATTGTTGTGTTGAAAATTTGATTCGATAATATGCTCATAATGGGGCTCTGTGGTTTTCTTTGTTTCAACTGTATTTGTTAACAATGAAGCTTGTTTATTAGGAAAGAAATTGAATTTTAGTGAGGTGCAGGATATAAAATCATAAAGCATGCTTGTTTTCAAAATAAAAGATTTATCCCAGAGCAGTAGAAATGTGATCTTATCTACAATGCTTTTTTAATCACTTACGATGTGTGTTAGTGATTTTTGGTGTGATATAAAAATGCATTTGTTTAAAAAAGATTTTTTTGCTGGTTTGGTGCGATATTTAGTGTGCCCATAGTTAAGGGTTATAACTACTGTGAGGGTTTCAATGACGACTTTGGGGCAGTATCAGACACAGCAATGCCCCCTTGGCTTTGGGCTTATTGCTATGCAAACTCCTATTATGTAAAATACAGTATGTGTTAGGAAATGCTATTTTAGTCCAGAAACTAGAGGTTGTAACATGTTGGAATGGTTTATTTGAAGTTTACATGTGCAACAATTTAAATGGGAAACACTGTTTTTGTTTTAATGTTCTTGTTGCTGTATTATTTTCTACAGAAATACTGGCAGCTGTCAATGGCAGTTTACTGGGAAAACAGTTCTGGACAGTCCTGTGTTGTCCACAAACATTTTAGATGTTCGGGGCTTCTATGCCTATTTGTGTATTACAGGGTTGGTGAAAAGCAGTTTTTGGATGGCTTACAACTAGCGCCACTCAATGAAACTGCATGGAATTCAGGAATTTCATTGTAGACCTGACTCTGAATGGTTTTGCCAAGTGTGGTGCTGTTTTGTCAAGAGGGATCCAAATTAGAGTGGGGACCCAAACTATTGTAAAGGCTTATAAATTTGGTCCCATTTGACGACTCTGCAGAAAAGGTTGCAAACAGATTTGAGATCTAGATATAAAGGTTTTTGCAAAGTTTGGTGGGACTTTTTGAAGAGCAGGCAAAATTAGGAGACATCTTTAAATGGTTTATAACTTTTCTGTTTGCCTAATGTGGACAAACGTTTTTAGAAAGATTATAGACCCAACCTTGAATTTTTCTGCAAAGTCTGAATGGATTTTGTCCTGAAGTGGGGGCCAAGTCATATGACTATTGTATGGACATATATTGACAGTTTAGAAAAAATAAAACATGGGCAGATTGCCAGCAAAGTCGTATAAGGTGCATTGGTAAGGACCTGAAAGAATGATTATTTTTTGGCATAACGTAGGTACAAATAAATAGTGATATATCTTTAGTTATTGAGGTATAGCCTGTGGCCAGATGGTCTGGGTCATGGCATAAGGTCATGAACCAGACAATCTAGATAATGGCCAGGACCATGAGAGACGACCAATGGGGTTTAAGTGGCCATGTGCACAAGGGACCGGCTATGTGGCAGGGTTTTTTGAAATTGGGTTGGAAACAGGTCGGACCTTGCGGGCACAAAGGCGCCTGCAAATGGCCAATTACTGGGTCCGGCAGGGCTGTAATGACCCGGTAATTGCCCATTTGTGGGCGCCGGAAAGAATTCCAAGTTTGGTGGCAGCCTGCCGGTTTTACCGGCAAAGATACCGCCAAAATTGTAATGAGGCCCATTGTCTTTTTTATGTTATTTTGATTGTTTTACATATTCCTTCCTAGAAGGACATTTCCAACATGTCCGACCACGAGAGTACCAGCAGCAATGACATTATTTTGGTTCCGAATCCATCTCCACCGTGGAAGAAGGCAACTGGGATGGAAATCACTGCTGACAGTTGGTGCTTCTTTAAAGTTAAACACTGTTCTAGAAAAGAGTCAGAGGAAGTACTTTGCACATTCTGCAACAAAACTCTACGCTTTGGGCCTTCCAATGTTCCATCTGAAAGCCTGGGAATATCTTTGATTAATCATGTAGTGTGAGTCCACTGGGGTAACGTTGATCCTGACCATTGGAAAAATGCACAAACATTCTACAGGAAAATTGCATGGGTTCCATTCTTTGCATAGATGGAAATCAGCACCACTTGCAGCACTTCCATTCACCAGTGCAACAATATTACAAACTGCTAATGAAGCTTCAACTTCAGCAATGGTGTCAGCTGCACAGACTCCTGCTTCACCAACTCCTGATCTTTCCCTGATGCAAGTCATGTGTAGATGGGATTCATTAGGAGCCCGGCGGTAACCCTGCTGGTGCTACCAGTGGGTTGTCACCTGTATTAATGACTTTCTGGTGCCAGACTTCCTGGTGCCACTGGCTCATTGTGAGTCCGGTGGCCGGAAAGTCAGGGACCGGTAAAAATATAAGTCCCCATTCCCATAGAGTCCTGTAGGACTCTATGAGAGTGGGGACTCGGGAGCATTGGCCCTGTTACCAACGGTGTCAGCGCTTCTGTCACCAGTCTGCCTATTGTGGCCGCTGCGCCTGGCAGGGTCAGACCTGTCTGGCAGAGCGACTCATAGTTTGCTGGTCCTGAATCAAGGGTCCCAGTGAGCGGACCAGCAAACTTGTAATGAAGCCTGATGTCTTGAATGTGTAGTCAAGAAAGGTGCTATATTTGTGGAATGGTAGAAGTTACCTGCTGCATATCTGATTACCTGTGATTCTAATTTCTTGTTTTAAGTGGCAGTTCTCCCCCATTTTTTCTATAAAAAGAAAACGATATATACGGCAGCTATGAATGATAAACTCTTCGAGCTACTAACTACATGGAAAGAGGTTTGCTTGGTGATGAAATGTGCACATTTCTATATCCCAAGTTCCCAGTGATGCCGACCATCTACTTTTTACCCAAGGTGCACAAGAGTATGACAAGACCTCCAGGGAAACCAAAAGTGAATCTCTGTGGTGCACTATTTCAAAACATTTCTAAACTAGTGGATGAAACTTTAGTGTCCTTTGTTGCTACTTTACTGTCTTATTTGAGAGACACTAAAGATTTCCTTAATGAAATAGATGGCATACACTGGGAACCCACCTTTTTGTTTACCACATTGGATGTAGTCTCTCTCTATACATTGATGAAACACGCAGATTGTTTGCAAGCATGTGAGTATTTCCTGCATACTATATCTCTGGATTATTTACAGCATAGGAAGATGATTTTAGAGATAATCCACCTCTGTTTGACGAATAACAGTTTTCTTTTCAACAAAGATTTTTACAGCCAGCTGCAGGGTACAGCCATGGGTACGATCTTTGCCCCATCGTATGCAAATTTAACAATGGGCTGGTGGGAAATGTTTGTGGTATGGCTCCCAAACAATAGTTATTACACAGCCAAAATTTCACTTTTACATTGACGATCTATTTATTATCTGGGCTGGAACAACAATTGAATGGTTGGACTTTGTAAAGATACTGAATGTTAACAAACAACCTTAAGTTCACTGAAAGCCAGAGCGCGACTGCTATCATTTACCTAGATATTCTTGTTACTGTGGCGCAAGGTGAACTAGTTACCGAACTCTACAGAAAGCACACCAGTTTCAAAATACACTTGCATGCCAAGAGCAACCACCCCACAGCCCTAAAGTGGAGTATACCCTATGGCGAATTTATCTGGATTAGGAGAAACTGTTCCCAAATTTGAAACTTTTGAGAAAGAATGTACTCAGATAGCTTTAAGGTTTCAACAGCAAGGGTATTGCAAGAAAGTGTTAGAAAGGGCATATGCCAAAGCATGAGATAAAGACTGCACCGCCTTGTTGGTGTCTAACCCTCCATTTCAAGTGGATTTAGATTCAACCAATACACGTCTCATCCTGACATTTGGTAAAGGTTCGCACAACATTCGACAGATAATGCAGAAACATTGGCATGTTCTTAAACTGAATAAGCATTTAGGTAATACACTGGGTGAAAATATTATCAAATACGGGCATTCTACCTCACTGAAAGACAATTTGGTATCCAGTTTCATGAGTCCTATGGTTAACCCACGTGGGCAAAGTTTGCTGAACACTAAAATAGAGGGGTTCCATAAGTATCAAATGTAAGGCATAGCGAATGATTTACAACACAATGGAAAAGAAGTGGTTTAATGAAATGATCAGCTTCTGTAAATTCTTAGCATGTCAATATATTATTTAAATATTGCATTAGAGAGTGAATGTATGGATGTATGATTAGTAAAATGCTTTTTAGAATTAATTAAATTAATATGCGTCTGTGTTTTTTTAGACAAATCTTAATAAAATGAATATACCGATTTGAGCTTCATATTTGTCTGCCCACCTTCTTCAGTCTCTCTTGTTCTCCTGGTACCATTTTTGTTCATATTACTTGGTGTTACCTCTAGGTATCAGTGAAAGTTGAGGTTCCCACTTTGGGTTTGTTGTTCAAATGTAAGGCATGCCAATTCGCAATTAATACAAAGAATTATCTGCATCCTCTTCTGTCTAAGAATGTCATTATGAAGTCACGGATTACATGTGAAACTGAGTATGTTGTTTACGCCCTTACCTGTCCATGTGACAAATGGTATGTCGGGAGCACTATAGGAAAATTGAAACAGAGTGCTTCACCATATAAGAGCTATTAAGAATGTTGACCCAACATACCCAATGGCATTGCATTTCCAAAATAAACGTGGAGGTAAATTGGACGGCTTTGCCTATTTTGGCATACACACAGTTTTGAAAGAACCCAGAGGAGGTTATCGAGAGCTCTCACTGAGGCAACTAGAGACTAAATATATTCTAAATCTGGAAACTAAAAAACCTAGGGGACATAATCTCGATGAGGAACTACACATTCTTGGGTACTTAATGACCATCTTCTATGACATTACAAACTACCTCATAAGTTAACCCTAGTCGTCATAACCTAGAGTCTCACACACATGCGCAACACTAGACTTCGGGAACATCCTGCCTTTTTGTGAACTTCCTTGGGCTTTTTTTTTTATGAGTATCCATTTGATTCAAGAGATATGGGAACATGTGCTTTGGTAACATCTGGTAGAATCAATTGCTTTTCTACGACTTGGTTGGTAACTGAAGGCCAAGTATTCATGACAGTTCAGTATTGAATGAATAGCATTGGTTTTAATGTTATTTCAATTTGTAAACTTATTTTAGCTGAGTTGTTCTTTTAGGGTGTCTAATCAATTATTTATTGCATTTACACAGAGGCAAAGGGCTTTTAATACTTAAATACATCAATTGTACAGGGCAGATCCTACAGCATTTTAATATCAGCTTATTGGTGATCTTATATCTTTTTGCATTGTACTAGACATATTGTGGCTATGCACTTTTGGGTAAATGCATTAGCACTTTAGGAAGGTATTTTTGCACGCACTAAGCACTTTATATTAGAATGTACAGAGCAGAACCATGCACTTTATTGAGATTGCTGCTTATGATTGCTGTTACATTGCACTGAGCACCTTATTACTATTTGGCAGCGATTGCATATTGGCATAGACCACAGTGTACTTGAACGTTTTATTCACACTAAAAACCAGTGCCTTAGTCCAGTCTCTGCTAGGCGTGCACGCAGTTTATATAGTGATATGTTGTAGAACAGCGATGAGTTAAGCATAGTACGACAGCATATTGCCAACTATAGCGATCCGTTTCTCATATTACATTCCCATGACGTATAAATTAGACTTTCGTTTACTTTTATTTATAACAGTAGGTGCGCACGCCCTGAACCGCGTGGCATCTATTTTAACCTTACAATAGCAGTTCTGCCATTTGAGCAGAATTAGCCGATCGGGTTTTCTTATTGTAGAGTTAAGAAACACGAGGCGGAATGTAATTGAGAATCGGATATATACTGTGTACTTTAACAAAATGGTTTACTCATTTATTTACGCGATGCACAACACAAACAATTGTTGAGTGATAAAATGCTGTCACTGCTATTTTAAATGTGAATCACAAGGGAATACCTACTGTGTGCTAGCCTCAAACATACTACTATAGCAAGTACCTGGGGCATTTCAAGATGTCGGATTTTTCCACTCTGAATTGCTTGCATCAGTAATGTGATTTGTAATGTCATCAGTGTTCTCATACAACATGTAATTCGTGATGTCACCACTGATGTGATCTGTGATATCATTGTGGTCAGAGACTGTGCAACAGAGTGCGCAAAGTTAAGGTTGCTTTAGCTGAATTTCAGCGTTTTGTTGCATTACGTTCTCACCTTAACATCCCTGCAACTAAAGTATTTTCCTGAACATATATGTACTTTATTGGCAAGGACTAGGCACTTTATAAAATTACATTGCTGCTCCATATGAATGAAGCACTATGCACTTTAGTTTGAGAAACCCGTCACTTTGCGAAATTGCTGCTCTAAGTGAATGCACCTATCGAATTAGTGCCATTAAACAAAACTAGGTGTTATGAATTCACCTTCCCCTTTCTGTCCCTCTCACCACTCCTCTCTCCTGGAGTGATCACTTTCTCATTTCCTCCCATCTCTCCCTCTCTACCCCACAGGCCAAGCCACTTCCATCACTGCCACCCACCTTCTAGGTCATCTGACCCATGAAGCGCGTGTCAGTTGAGGCTTTTGCTGCCACTTCCTCACCCCTCCTCCCCCTTTGGCTGACTCTCACCCTGACACAGCCCTCTCCACACTCCACTCTGCTATATCTGATACTCTTGATATTCTTGCCCCTGTCATCAGAATCCATCCGAAGCCCAAAACCAAGTGCAACTCCTGGTATGAATCGGACATCGTCACCCTTAAACGCAAGTGCAGGGTGGCCGAGAGGAGATGGTGTGCTTCTTGTACATCCTCTGACAAACTGGCCTGCTCCAAAAGGTAATACCGGCTCTGTCCTCACCAAGAAGTGAGCTCTTGTCCAAGCTCGCATCTCAGAGGCATCTAACAACTCAGCTGAACTCTAAAATCTGCACGGAACTGGCCAACCATGCCACAGTCTCTACCTCTCCTGTCCCCTCCCAGGCCCTCTGCACGGCACTGGCTTCTCACTTCATCTCCAAAACTCAGGACATCCTGTCCTCACTCTCCTTCCTCCTCTCCCCTCTCTCCCTCTGCTCCCTGCTCTTCCCCTGGCCCTTCTGTAGCCACCTCTCCTCCCTCCTTCTCTGCCTTTCCCCTGTTCTCCGCTGACGAGGTTTCTAGACAAGTCTGATCTATGAAAGTCTCATCAAAACAGGTTCATCCCTGTTCCTCCAAAACCATCAAGGACCACATTGACACCCTGGCCCCTGCCCTGGCCGACTTCTGCAACCACGCCTTCACCACTGGAGTCTTCCCATCCCCCCTGAGGCACTCCCTTGTGCACCCTCTTCTGAAGAAAACCTCTGCTGATCCCCTCCTGCCCGGCTAACTATCGCCCAATCGCCATCACTCCCTTCCTGGGTAAACTCCTGGAGAAACTTGGTCATCTCCCAGCTTAATCTCCACACCGAATCTGTTGGTTGTCTTCATGACCATCAGTCTGGCTTCAGAGCTGCCAGAAGCATGGAAACTGCTCTCCTGAACGTCTGTGAAGACTTGCTCTCCAACCTTGACTCTAACACCCCCTCTGTCCTCATCTTACTTGATCTGTCTTCTGCCTTTGACACAGTCAACCATGCAATCCTGCTAAATTGTCTCCGTGATAACCTGGGCATCACCAGTCAGGCCCTAGCATGGCCGACTTCCTTCCTCTCTGACCAACCCTCCCAGGTCCAACTTGGGTCCTTTCGGTCTATCTTTTTCTATACCTGTGGTGTCCCCCAGGGGTTTAACCTCCCTCACTGGCTGTTCAACCAATACCTGGCACTCCTTGCCCACCGCATTACCGCTCTCTGACCCAACTTTCAGTGCTATCCGGATGACAACTCATTTTCAGGCTTCCTTCGGCCACCTCTTCTCCGTCCCTCATCTTGGACTGTCTGTCTGCTATCCAGGAGTAGTGTGCCACCAATGACCTCTGCCTTAATGCCAGTAAGACTGAGATTCTCCTCATCAGCTCACCCACTCCCACCTTCCCTGTAGATCTCTGGCTGGCCTCGCTTGGCCCTCTTGCTGTTCCCACCTGCAAGGCTAAAAACCTTGGGGTCATCTTCGACTCCACACACTCTTTCTCTCCTCACATCTCCGACGTCTCTAAGAAGTCAAACTACCAGCTGCACCTCCTCAGAGGTATTTTTCCTTTCCTCTCCTTCCCCCAGAAGCTCAATGTCTCCAGGGCCCTGGTTCTCTCTAGGTTGGACTATTGCAACAGCCTCTTTCTAAATCTGCCTCCTTCTACTCTCCGCCCTCTGCAACTCATCCAGAACAGGACTGTGAGACTTGTCCTTGGCCTCAGGCCCAGGGATCATATCTCTCTAGGACTGCGAGGATTAAGTTCAAAACCCTCTGCATGGTCCACAAGGCCTTCTGGGTCATGGGGCCTCAATACCTTCAGCTCTCTCTTCCTAAATATCTTCCGTCTCGTGCTCTTCGCTCATACGCCTCCAACTCCCCTCAGGGTCAGTGGCTTCTCCAAGCAACGAGTTGGTGGTAGATCTCGCTCCTCGGATGGGCCGCAGGCTCCCTGAAATGAGGAGAACCATCTTCAGTTCTGGAAGCACCGTAAAACCTTCCTCTTTGCTTCTGTTTTCTCTCCCCCTCTCCCCTGCTGAATTCCTGGCTGATAGACTGCACTGGCTACCTGGCCACCCTTCTGTTCTCGGGTCCAGGTCCTGCCTGTTGCATGCCTGCACTGCCTCCCTGCAACCCCTGCACTTGGGGACTGTTTTTCTGTATCCCTACCGTTTCCCCCCCCCCCAACAGCACTTATGTCTGCACTCACCCTGCACTTGCCACCAGCTGGCCATTTTATTTATCTCGTTATTTTATTATCCCATGTACTGCACCCTCCCATACCCCTCCCCCCGCATGTTTTCCCTTTCCCCCTTCCCTTGCACGTGCGCAATCTGAATGACCTGGCCTAGTAAGATCGCTGTCTGTCTTCGCTCTGTTGCCCCTCCCCGCCTCGTCGCGCCTTGAAACACTTGTGGATAGGCGCGTTATGAATGCCATATCATATCATGACATCTTAATTGTGCCAACACCTTGTTCTGTCCTCCCTTTTTGGGCATTTTGCTTTAAAGATATATTTTAGCAAACCAGATAATGGTCTATGTATAATGCACATTGTTTGCCAATTAAGCATAGACATTGTACATTTTTTTTTTACTTAAAAACATCCCAGGACCTAGTATCTTCTTTCGAATGAAACTTACTGTTTTAAAAAGGGAATATAATCTGACAAAATAAGGTTATGGAACCGGTTCTATGAAATATATGATATGGCAATTGTGTCAGCCTCTGTGATGTACTTTAATAGACATGTATTATGCATTTTATTTGAAAAAATACCCTTTTTCCTTCTGGAAATATATTACAAAATGGCCATTGTTTTTTACAATTGAATGCTGGCAGGGCGAGACTCAGATAATGAAAATGGAAAAGACAACAGAGGGAGACAACCATAGAGACTGCACAGTAGTTTTTTTTCGACTTTCGAATATTTTGTATTCGAAGTTATGTCTATGAACCCTAGCAGGTGTCCAGTCATAATTTCGAAAACAATTTCGAAAGTCAAAAAAGTCGAATCAAAAATGTCGAAAAAAAAAATGTCGAATTGTTTTTTTTTTCGATATTTTTTTTTGGGCTCTAGTTTCTGTGAAAAAAATAGGTAAAAAAAAAAGGGGGGTTGGGGGGGAACCCCCCCATTTCGAAAAAAAAACGTCATTAAAAAAAAATTTGACGGTTTTTTTTCGACTTTTTGACTTTCGAATATTTTGTTTTCGAAATTATGTCTATGAACCGTTCTAGCACCATCATGCATTAAGCCATGTGTATGTGAACAAGCAGCGGGTGTGCTACGAAACGTGTTGTACAGTGTTTTTCATTTTAGGACCGCAGGTCAAAATGAAACTGGAAATTGTTAAGGCATTTCAATTGTTTGGGATTGTCATTTAAGACAACTTTACTGGAGTACTTTTCAGGCGTGTGGCATCTACATGGGGAGACTGAAGTGTTTGCCTTTTTTGAAAATATATATTTTTTTTCAGTGTAAACACTTGGTTAAAGTATAACAAGTAAAACCAACATTCCCCAGTTATGGTAAATATGCCCCACCGCCATGTACAAATGACAATGACATCACATACAATACCGGGGAGGTTGTTTTTGTTCAGTGACTATTCATTTAAAGCTAAGGACTTAATGTGGTTATACTACTTTGAAACCATGATACAAATACTATAAAGATACTGTGAATGTAGAGCTTGACCTTATGCTATATTCAGACGTTCTTTCCCCTAGGGTTTACCGTGAGGTCATAATGCACATACATAGAACAAGAAGCAGGACCCATGTAGATAATACATTTCTCAAGAATGTGATATGCTTCGACTTCTCATCGTACAACATAAACCAACCTTCTTAAGAATACTTAAGATCTATGATCAATACTGCATTGTTTCCCTTTATGTAAAATCTTATTGCTGTATTCACAAAGAAATGTTACTGCAAAATGTATTTTCAATAAGCACGGACATGGAGTAGTTTATTACAAGGCTACTGTCCACCTTTGTCATGTTGTAAATGAGACTATGCATTACCCCTCATATCCACGCTCCATTTGCATTGTTACGCAGTAGTAATATATGTCATCAATGATATAATTTGTGACATCTTTGATGTCCTGGGTGTTAGTCTTAGCAGTGCATGGCGATGGCGCAGGTTATGGTTGTATAGCTTACCATAACTGCCCTATTTTTTTCCAGTTTTACTTATATCCAGAACGTCACGTTAACAAAGATTTTTCCCTGAATTTGATATGTTTTTATTCTTAACCATAACATCCCTTAAGGTTTTTTCTGTGAATTTCATAGGTTAGGAGTGGAAATGTTTCGTGATGTTGCATCACTGTATACAAGTTATTAATAATTCCTCTCAACATATGAAAGAACTATAAACCTCCTTAAACATTTTTTGCAACGCATACAGATGTGTGTCGTTATCAGCAGAGCATGCTTGGGATGCAAGTCAAGGTTGAACTGCCTAAAGCATGAGGCTCGACCATAAACCCCAGCCCCACCAAACCACCCCAGTTATCCACTGCACCTACCCTGCAACCTAGTTCAGTGTCCACTATACCCTCATAATGTGACCAATGGCCAGTGCTCATGGCTTGCAGCCAGGGCCAGTCTTCACAGTCCACGGAGCATGAGATTTGCCATACCGCATTCCTGAATAGGCAAATCGGAATAGAACTTTGTCCTTGCCGAGGGTCAGGCCCACTGCCCAGGCAGCAAAGTTATATCACTATTTTTTGTACTTACTTTCTGACACTTTTCAAAAAAGGAACACAGGACAGATTTGTAAAAGCATGCTTTCAGGTCCTTGTTGATGCTCTTCATGCAAGTTTGCTGCAATCCAGTCCAGCACTTCGGGATGTAGCCGCAAGCAGAATTATTTTTCCCCATTTAAACCTAGGGCTTCGGCCATGCCTCATGCCCCAAAAGCAAAATCAGAGTACACCTTTGTCCGTGCTCTGGGCCAGGCCCATTACCCACAAAGTTTATATCACAATTTATTGTACTTACATTGACATTTTAGAAAAAATAAAGGGCAGATTTGCAAAACCATGCTTGGAGGTCCTTTCTGATGATCCTCACAAATGTTTGCTGCAATCCTGTCCAGCACTTCGGGCTGTAGCCATGAGCAGAATTTATTTTCCCATTCAAACGTGTCCAGATTTAAAAAGACTTTACCACATAGCCGGTCGATGTTGGCCATGCACACTAACACCATTGCTGGACCCTCGCGGTCATGGCCAGTATGGCCTCACTCAAAAGGTAGATCACTATTTTTTGTACCTAAATTATGACACTTTTCAAACCATAAAACACAGACACATTTGCGAAACCATGTTTTCCGGTCCTTGCCAATGCCCCTTGCATGAGTTTGCTGCAAATCTGTATTTTTTGAAAAGTGTCAAAATATATATAGAACTTAGCCCCCACTTGCAAAAATCCATTCAGCCTTTGCACAAACATTCAAATCTGGGTTTGTTTGCAAACGTTTGTGCAGATTTGTCAAACAGAACCACATTTATAGGCCTTTCACATATTTGCGACCCCTCCTCCAGTTGTACCCCCTCTTGGTGAAACAGCACCAAACTGCATAACCATTCAGAGTCGGATCTAAAATACTGCAAAATGTCATGCAGTTTAATTGAATGGCGCCAAAGTTATAAGCCATCCAAAAACTGCTTTTCACAGACCGTGTAATGCAGCAATATGCATGGATGCCCCCAAATATTGGTGTTTGCAGTCTTTGTAGAAGAAAAAATACCCGATTTTTGGCTTTTTATGGCCATATCCCGTCCCATCCTCATCACCCTCACCTCCCCAATGTTGTGTTTAAAATGTTTTTTACTGCGATGTCTGGGTGTTGTCCGCGAATCCAACATGGCGTCTGTTACAAAAGTTTACATGCACCTCACATTTTTAACTGACCAATCAGCGGGCGCGTTGTATGTCTGCAAATGTCACGCTGCTATCCGATTGGTTCAGAGGTGTCTGCAGACCCCTAATCAGGATATCACCATTTGTTTTACCTACTTTTTGGCCATTTCAAAAAATAAACTACTGGACGGATTTACACCAAATATAGAAAAGCACGCTTTCGGGACCAAGCCGTTGCTCTTGGCACAAATTTGGTGAAAATCCATCCAGTGGTCTGGGCTGTAGGCATGAGCAAACTTTTTCCAATGCCTCTATTAGGATTGCCAGGATTCGAACCTGCAGATCACACACACATTGCAGCAGCAAGTGCTCAACCCACTGAGTGATTTTACCGACTATACAAAATAAAAACTATTTTTCTTTTAGGGTAGCAAGGGAGACCTCAGGGGTCGCAGGTGCGAGCCCAGGTGACCCCCAAATTATGACCCTGCGTTTAGGATTATCAAACTAGAAGTACACTAGATTTGTGTCAATTATTAAACTAGGAACACGCAAGGCTTGTCAAAATCAGAGTATGCCGGGATGGTCAAACTGGAAACCGCAAGGAATGCCCAGGTTTTGGACTGGCTGATGGTACGGAGGAGACCATGGGGCAGGGTACCCCACCTGCTCTGTGATGAAGACCCCAGAGGAGGTCCAGTCAGTATTGAATAAACTATCAATCTCTCAACAGTAGGAGGCCCCCCAAAATTCGACAAAACCAGGCCTGCAAGGGGTGAGAACTCCAGAAAAAGGACATTCCAAATAGGAAGGAGGGTTAGTTATTGGAATTGTCTTTTTAAAAACAATGTTTTTATGGGAGAGGCTGTTGCGCGGTTGACTACGATGGCCGCCGCTGTGTCGAAATCCTTCACAAAATACTCCTGGCCAGCCGACCGAACACCCCCGGGGGCCAGCAGCATGGGCACATGTGGCTCCAGTGAACACTTTGATACAGAGGCGATCTGGGACATGCCCCAGGTGTAAGCTGCAAGAATGACTAGGCCAAAGTCCCAGACGCGGGCGTAGAGAGTGGAGGAGGGGCCGCCTGGTCTTGAGGTGGTGAAAATAGCCATAAAGTAAACATCAGCCCACGGAGGACACAGCAGCAACAGTGGCAGTGGCAGTGCACATCCCCCTCTTCATTATGAGGGAGATTGGAGGGAGCCTGCGGAGGAAGAACACGCCAACGTTTGCCGTGTGCTCAGCACCATCCAACTAGCCCGGGGACCATTGACCTGCAGCAAGCCAGAAGTGCAAGGAACGAGCAGCGCCGCAGTGGGCTCGGAACGAGGTGGCAAGTCCCCCCCCCCACCCACCCTGCCATAATGAAAAACGGGGCTGCACGACCCAGTAAATATCCAAACAAGAGGGGGGTTAGTGGGGGGAACTCCTGAGTCAGAATCGACTCTCAGCAACTGTTGTAGCAATGCCAGCTGTCTAGGCCAGAAGAACACTCCAGGCCCATACAGGACAAAAAGAAAAAAAAAATACATTTACAAAAACGCTGCCTACGCCCACACAAATTGAAGGGCATCCCAACAAGATACTGTGCCTCGGGGAAGCCTCACACTCGACCTCCAAACTGCCCATCCGGGAGCACCGAAAACAAGGGTGTGACAACTAACAGCCCAGGACCCTAAATCTAACAGTCTGGGCACTGGGCCTCACTGGCAAATAGAGAAGAACTGTCTTCCCCCGAAATAAGCTTGGAGACCACAGTGTGAGGTCTGAGGAAAGTAAAAGGCCCGAAGTACCACTGATTGGGACTGACCGCCCCCACATTTCCCAAAATGTAAGGAGTCAAAACACATGCTCTAAGACACTGTGCGGGGTGTTATCACGCCAATGATCGTGCCCCGGTCAGAATCAGGCTGAAGAGTGCAGATGTGCCCCCATGCACCGATAATCCCCGTAGCAACAACCGCCAGGGTCTAGCATAAAACTCAACCCATCTGGTACATAAGGGACCCCGGATCAGACCCGAGAAGACCCCGCTGGAAGCTCTGAAGGGCTGCTAACTGCCCTGGTAGTAGGGAAGGAATGCAGGAGAGAAACAAGCACTGGATTAAAAGGACCGAAGAGGGAGACGGCACCAAAAACTCCAAGCAGGAATTAAACCATGTGGCATCAAGCGCTGTATGGTAAATAGAGGCTGAAAAGCGGGCCACCCGGTCCTCTCACACTAACTCCCCTGATCCAGTCCAATAACCCCGGGGCAACACAGTGAACAGCAACAGCCACACAGAGCCTGTCCAGCAGAGGCCTCAAGACACCCGAAATATAAATCATTGACCCGGACGAACTGGAGATAGCTAGGCAGAGGACTCGGGACACCTAAACAGCCAGGGAGGGGCCAGAACCGCGACCGCCATCAGTAATTAGAGAGCCACGACAACGGGGGTAGACACCGCCATCTGGAGGTGCAGGAGACCGAAGCTAACACAGACAACAGCATACCACAAAGGCAAGACATTACTCCTTGTAAAGGCTGAGGTGCAGACACGTGATAGAATTGTCGACCCCAAAAAACAAGTGAAAATTGACCAGTTCGCACGAGCCGATCAAGCACTGCCTGCTGCACCTCCTCAACAGAACCAATCAACTTCCCAAATGGACATAACAGTCCTGAACCAGACATTGGTGGCTCTGAGGAACAGCACTGATAACTTGGGGGGCAAAGATCGACGCACTCACATGCAAGGTCGATATATCCGCAATACAAATCGACAAACTATACGGGCGCATGACAGAGGCGAAACAGAGAATTGGAGAGGATGAAGACAAAGTGGCCATACTGCAACGCAAGATGGCGGACCTACAAAAAAACGGTCAAAAAAGTAATAGCAAAGAACGAGGACTTAGAGGGGTGCTCCAGGCGGAAGAACATTTGTATCCTTGGAGTTCCAGAGTCAACACAGATAGAAACTATAGAGAACTTTGTGGAGCAGTTCTTAGTGGATGTCTTGGAGCAACCCTCACTTTCAAATATGTACATGGTGGAACAAGCTCACTGATCACTAGTGGTGAGGCCTCCACCTACCCAGAGCTCCGGAGCACCTGATCATCGCTAGAATCTTCTATAGAGATAGGGACACCCTACTCCGTGCCACAAGTGAACAGAAAGAACAAAAATGGGGATCATCCATGATCAGACTTTTTCCGTACTTTGTTCCTGGACAGACGGGCTAAACAAAGGAAAACCTTCCAAGCCATCAAAAACATTCTGCACAAAAAGCAAGAAAGATACTCAAAGACGTACCTGGCAAAAATCAATACACCACAACGGCGCAACAACATTATTCACCTCCCCCAAAGCAGCAGAATGTTTTGCTACGAATATTCCAGACCTGGGTGGATCACCGGGACACTCACCCTGAAGTCACTGATATACCCTTTACACTAATCACTACTATAATCTGACTGACCTGGGGCCTCACTGCATGGGCTCCCAGGGCACTGGACCGGAGCGTGGATCGCTAGACAATGGCCGTCGCCACTAGGAGCATACTGGCCACCCTCAGTGCCCCACTTACTGCATACACAGCCGACCTGTTGAAAATGTTACTATAGGGAAGTTGTGGGGGGAGCCAGTAGGTTACTGTTTCTGGCGTGGGTGAGGATGGGTGGGTGGGTACTGGGTATGAGATGAAGGGAAGTTCAAAAGGTTCTGGAACCAAGGGAAATACGATGAAAGTTACACAAAGGTGTTATCCTACTGACCACCTGATGAATTGCACTGCAAGGCCCGCAAAACAGCACACAGTAGATGCACGACTGACTCCTAAAAACAAAAAGAAAATCCTGACTCTCCCAGCTGTAAATATACACAAAAGGTACGCCCACCACAAGCGGAAAACTGAACAGTCTGGTATCAATAATGTCCTACAACATGCAAGGTCTCACCAACCAGAAGAAATCCTGTCTAATTGCAAATTATTTCGAGAACCACACTGTAAATATATTATGCTTACAGGAAACGTACCTGGCCCAAGAAACCCCCACCCCCTTCCTCGACTTGCAGGATGGGGTATTAATAGGTATGGCTCCTCCTACACTACACATTCCAGAGGAGGGGCAATATATATACATAATTCTCTACAGTTTAGATTGCATGAGAGAGAAGGTTATGAAGACAGGAGATGTGCGATACTGGCTGGGGAAATCCATGGGTTAAAACTCCTGCTGATAAATATTTACACACCAAATCATGACTCACCGGAGTACTTCCATACATGTGCTAACCATATACATACGTTCCCGGGGTATAATATAATCTGGGTGGGGGACTTCAATATGGCCCTTACGCTGGAACAAGATAGATCCTCAACAATCCCTGCCACGCACCGCACAAACATGGCCAGTTATAGCAGCGTATCACGACCTACATGACGTATGGAGAGACATGCACCCATTCAATAGGCAGTACACCTTTTCCAGCATCCATGGCAGCTTGTCTAGAATAGATTACATTATGACTAATACCACAGTAGCTAGATGTGTAGTTGGGGCGGAAATACTTCCCCCGTACCCTCTCAGACCACTCTCCAGTCCTAGCCCACCTGGCTTGCCCTTCGGGTCCCCCACAACAATTGCTCTGGAGGTTTAGGGCTACAGCCTTAGAAGATGGGGCATTCCGAGAGGAAGAAGGGCGGTAAGTGGGCACCACTTAGGTCCAAAAGTCTTTTTTGTAGTAAGGTGGATATAAAGTTAAAAATATGGTAGTAAATGCTTTAATGGAGCTGGCTGTGACAAGTCTGGAGACACCCGGACTTGAAAGTACGACAACATTGTGTTGTGCCTTATGGTCGCCTAGACCCCACCTGCATTGTGTTGTGCCCTAAGGTCGCCTAGACCCCACCTGCATTGTGTTGTGCCCTAAGGTCGCCTAGACCCCACCTGCATTGTGTTGTGCCTTATGGTCGCCTAGACCCCACCTGCATTGTGTTGTGCCCTAAGGTCGCCTAGACCCCACCTGCATTGTGTTATGCCTTATGGTCGCCTAGACCCCACCTGCATTGTGTTGTGCCCTAAGGTCGCCTAGACCCCACCTGCAATGTGTTGTGCCTATGGTCGCCTAGACCCCACCTGCATTGTGTTGTGCCCTATGATCGCCTAGACCCCACCTGCATTGTGTTGTGCCCTCTGGTCGCCTAGACCTCATTCGCATTGTGCTGCGCCCCACCTATACCGCCAATGCCCCTTACACACCACCCCTCTGCACATCACCTCAGCCCTAGCATGTTACCCTACCTGACTGCGATCATGTTCCCTTTCTGTGTCATGCAAAGTAACATACCCTGCACTGGCAACAGTTACCTAGCCCATAATAATGGTTTAGTCAGACCCGCCTGCCCAAGACACCACCCGATCACCTGCCCTACACCATTCCTGCCCACTACACCAGCCTTCCCCCCGGATACCAAGTCCGCCCATCCCACCCATAGACATGCACACGCTCTGCATGTCGCAGCAAATACTCACCTAGCTGTCCATAAGCAGAACCCCATCAACATGAGAGCATCATGCCATACCATCGACCACAACACCTCCACATTAGCCAACCCAACTAACTCCCGTAACACTACCCTCATTCCCTCCGATCGGAACTCTAGACTTGGCGCCAGAACCCACCACAGACCCAGCAAAGGCCCAGCAAATCCACCCACTCCTTGGAACCCATGCACATTAAAAGACAGAAACCTGAGACTCGGCTCTCGGTTCATAACCCCTAAAACACTCGCCAAAAAACACTCCTCTCATCCCGCACACAGTCAAGCAAACTCCACTCAAACTTTGAACATCACCCAATCAGCCTCCTTGAGTACATCTGAACAACCACTAATCAAGAGCGCCCTTGTCAATGCCCGCTCCCTGGTCGCCCATGCGCTAGATATCGCAGACTTCATCTCTGTCAACAATCTACACTTCCTGGCTATCACGGAAACTTGGCTGCACCAAGCAGCAGGCCCAGCCTTATCCCTCGCCATCCCAGAAGGTTATTCAATACTAAGGAAAGACCGGGACACAGGCAAAGGAGGAGGAGTAGCCTTCATCGCTAAAACATCCCTTGGACTTAGATTAATCCCGCCGCCTAGCTTCCGATCTGCAGAACTTCTGTCAGCTAAGCTCCAACTCTCTGCCACACAAACCATACTATTACACCTCCTTTACAGACCTCCAGGCCCCATCACCACATTTGAGGAAGAGATATCTGACCTCTTGACCACCAACACCAAAACAGGATCTCAAATTATCCTTCTTGGCGACCTCAACCTCGGTCTCGGTGACCCAAACGATACCAATGCGCTCTCCCTGGAAAGCACCATCTCCCAACTAGGGTTCAAGCTCAGAATCACAGACCCTACCCACAACAAAGGCAGGACCCTGGACTGGCTAGCGGATCTCAACTGCTCTACGACCATTACAAAAAACGAGCAAACTGCTTGGTCTGACCACCACGCCATCTCCTTCCCCATTCAAGGGAAATCACAACCAAACTTTCCAACCCCTACCATCCCCCAAACCCTCACCAGAAACAACCGCAACATTACTTTACAAAACCTCTGCCCACTTATAGACAATATCTGTACCCCTACAAACTACGCCAACCTAGATGCAGAGAAACTCGCTGACCTCTACAACAAAACGTTAGATTCAGCAATAGACACCATCGCCCCACTCAAACTCACCAAAGCCAAACCGGCAGCCCATATGAACAAATGGTTCACACCAGAGCTAAAAATCCTCCGAAACTCCAAACGAGCCGCAGAAGCCACCTGGAGAAAAACGCCCAACCTTTCCAACAAAACTCAACTCTCGATAGCAGCCACCACCTACAAAACTGCTATCCTTAAGGCCAAAAAAGAGACATACGATAACAGAATTGAGAACGCCAAATCTAAAACAAAAGAGCTCTTCAATATCCTTAGGGAACTCGAATCCCCCCCCACTCTGGCTGAAACCTGCGTGAAAGATGCAGACTGGTGTGAGAGGATTCAAAAAGCCCTTGCAGACAAAATCACCATGTTACAATCCAAAATCGAACAGAAAAAGCTCAGCCTATCCAAAAAAACAAACCGCCCTCCGCCCACCACCCCCAAAACACCTACCTGCCCCCCCTTCTCCTTCTCACCAGTTTCCACTAAAGAAGTAGAAAGCATCATTAAGGGCCTCAAGCCCTCTAGATGCCAAGGGGACTCATGCCCAGCCCCCATCATCCAAGAAGGCGCCAACACTCTGGCCCCCTTCATAACAGCCCTCATCAATGCATCCTTCAAATCAAGCTCAGTGCCCAGTAGCCTCAAGGAGGCCTGGGTCATGCCACTTCTAAAAAAACCTAATCTAGACCCCAATAACCCAACTAATTACAGGCCAATCACCACCGTTCCCTACATCCTGAAGATCCTAGACAGAGTGGCCTACCTGCAAATACAGAAGCACCTGGAAGACAACAATCTCCTGGGTCTCAGACAATCCGGCTTCAGGCCAAGGCATGGAACAGAGTCAGCCCTACTGGACCTAAAAATCCAGATGGACGAGGCAAAGGACAAGGGTAATCTAGCCATTCTCCTACTGCTAGATCTATCAGCTGCCTTCGACCTCGTCGACCATCAGATCCTCACAGAACATCTGAGGACCTCAGCGGCCTTCTCTAACCAGGCGACTGCCTGGATCCAGTCCTTCCTAACCAACCGAACCACCCGGGTCTTCTCCCCAGGGGCATCAGCACTCCCTGTCCCCATCACCTGCGGCGTTCCTCAAGGCTCGTGCGTCTCGCCGACTCTATACAATATCTTCACAAAGCTATTGTTTGACCGCCTAGATAATCTAGGTGTCACTTACACAAACTATGCTGACGATACCCAGGTTCTCATCACCCTATCAGGGTGCTACGACGAGGACTCCACCAAAATCAACAACCTTTATTTAGAGATCCAAGCCTGGATGGCAGAGCACGGCCTATGCCTCAACGATGAGAAAACTGAGCTCCTCATTGTCGGCTCCCAACCGCGGCTAAACAAACTAGACCCCCGTTACGCGTCCATCAACATTGACGGTAACCTAATCACAGTAGCCAAAGAAATTAAAACCCTTGGGGTTTATCTAGACTCCACTCTCTCACTCAAAAGACAGGTGAACGCAACTGCCTCTTCAACAGCTTACACCAATAAGCTCATCAACGCCTGCAAACCTTTCCTATCACCCTCTAGCTGCATTACACTAGCCAGAGCGTTAGTGCTCTCAAAAATTGACTACTGCAACACCCTCTTTCTTGGCTCATCAGAACACAACCTGAACAAACTACAGGTACTGCAAAATAATGCCATCAGAGCAGCCCGCAGTATCCCACGAAACGCCCACATCTCCAGCTTCAGACAAGATGCTCACTGGCTCCCAGTACGAGACAGAATCTCCCTCAGATCCCTCGTCATCGTCCATAAATGCCGCTCTAACGACGCACCCAAATACCTGGCAGACAAGTTCCACAATCACACCTCAACTAGACCAACTAGAACACCATACGCACACTGCCTCTCCGTTCCCAAATTCTCTCTAAAAAAAGCAGGCGGCGCCAGCTTCCCGGTCCTAGCTGCCAAACTATGGAACGCTTTGCCACCACACCTTAGAGCAGAACCCTCATTTTGGACTTTTAGAGCCAAAACAAAAACATGGCTTTCCAACAAAAACGCCGCTTAATGCACTTCCTCTCTGCTTGCCTCTGTTGACCACCTGTAACCCGGTCTACTACACCGTTGTTGTTTTATCACAATCTGTACTGTATATTTTTGCCATGCTGTAACTGTTTTTAGGTCTCCGGCGCCCAGCTACCCCAGGGTTCGGTGCGCGGTACAAATAAATAAAATAAACTAAACAGCTGAAGACCAAGTATGAATACCAAGTCACACAACCGCTCTCAAAATAGGGACCCGGACCCGGGCAACCAGTTATAAAGTTCAGCAGAAAAGTTTTATCCAAGTATCACAGAAGTTTTTCCAAGTTCAGTGAAATAATAAAATGAAGGTTGTCTGTTGATTTTCAAAAAGTATTTTATCAAAATGATAAAGCTGTCACTAATATTCTCTTAGTGAGGGAGCATTTGTCGCAACCTATGTACATTTCCGTCTAAAGCCAATGCATTTCGGAGTATATCTCCATCAGACAACCTTCATTTTATTATTTCACTGAACTTGGAAACACTTCTGTGATACTTGGATAAAGCTTTTCAGCTGAACTTTATAACTGGTTGCCCGGGTCCGGGCATTCCGAGAGGAACTCTGACAAGACATACAGACGTACTTCACAACTAACAGACTGAGGGACAAACCCAGTAATAGCCTGGGAGGCATTTAAATGATATATAAGGGGATGTTGTATGTCCAAGGAAGGGGGAGTATTGAAGTCCTTACGTAGATATGAGAGTTTATTTATACAGCGCCTATACATAATGTGTTTCAAAGTGCTTCACGGCAAGGGAGGGAACAAGGGAAAATACAATGACATTCTTACAGGTCGCAAACAACAAGAATGTGAAATTAGCTATTGTACTCGGCCTGGCGACATTTCGGATAGTGCAAGATCTAAAACACAGATAGGAAGGAAATGGGAAACAGACAGGTGACTACCGTACTAGGCCTGTCGAGATTTGTTAGAGCCGGAGATTAAGAGATGAGGGACGGGGGAGGTGGGAGGGGGAGGAGAAAGGAGGGAGAGGAACAAAACAGATCCATGCATACGCTAAAGGGCACCATCAAAGACTTGGAAAATAAACAAGGGACTCTAGATACCGAGGACATGCGAGAATCACTGAGAAAACAGAATAACTACGTCAACTAGCAATCAGGGAGGAAAGTTTTAAAGGGGACCCGCTAGCAGCAGCAATGTACGAGGGATATCATCCCAGTAAAACACTAGCATGGGCCATAAAACACGAATGACAATTAATCCCCATCATGTCCCACGCAGCCCTGCACCCATCTTGCACCGCAAGAGCATACTTGGTGCTCGACAATAGCGTGAAGGTACACACGGTACCCCCTTCCAAGATGGCCGCCCCTCTGATGCCTTAGCCATCCGTACCTTTCCAGGAAGCCAGCAGCAGCCCCGAACCATCTGATTGGCTACACGAGCTACTACTCCCTCCATTGGGCGCCGGCAGGCGAAGCCGGCCCTTCATCGTCAAGGCCCTCACGGACAAGGCTGGTGCCTGTTCTCTGCCTGTTGTCTGCCGTCTGCCAGACCCCCTGGATCTCCACTGACTCATACCAAGTTAACATTTCATGCCCATGCTGTAAATGTTCGATTGAGTCTATTAAGGTTCAGCCCCCCAGCCCTGCTCTTTGCCTGAACTCGGAACTTCTCCGCCCTGCGACTGCCTGCCAGTGTATTATGACTCGTGCATTCTCTCATGTTCATTGCTGACATCCCGTTTCCCCAAGCATGCTACTAGCGCACGCTATCTAACTGCGTTAACAATTATTTTCATAATGGTCCTCTGAGTACCCCACAATCATATTTAGACTGACCAGCTGTTTGCCCTCGTCTTCACTACTATCTAGAACAGCAACCTGCCTGCCTAATCCAATTGCATGTGATTGAATACATTGATTACTAGACCTGCCAAATCTAGACGCATCATCACTGTGTGCACTTTTGCCACTACTAGGAATGCCAAATTCAGCTGCCCCGTGCTGTGTGCATTTTAGTCATTGCTAGGTCTGCCAAACTTAGATGATTCGTATTATGTGCATTTTAGTCACTGCTGGGTCTGCCAAACTTAGATGACTCGTATTGTAGTCACTGCTAGGTCTGTCAAACTTGGATGACTCGTATTGTGTGCATTTTAGTCACTGCTGGGTCTGCCAAACTTAGATGACTCGTATTGTGTGCATTTTAGTCACTGCTAGGTCTGCCAAACTTAGATGACTCGTATTGTGTGCATTTTAGGCACTGTTAGGACTGCCAAATCCAGATGTCCCCTGTTGCGTGCACCTTAGCCAATGCTAGGATTGCCAAACGCTGATGCCATTTGATGCGCACACCCCAGGTTCCACTGTACTGTGAAACTCAGTGGCGCTTTACTCTTTGCCACCATCCATTATGTGCACCATTAAGACTTGCCATGTTTACTCACTCTGCTCCCTCCTCTGGACCATACGAACCATTACCACAACAATGGCCCAGACCAACACCACTCTGTGCAACCTACAAGAGAGAAATATGCGGCTTAGAGCTAGACTGCCACGCCTCTATGACATCAAAAATAAAAGAACTACTCCCCAAGGCGCAAGTCCAACGTTGACCGCCCCCAACTACAACCTATCTGCCCCAACTACAGATAGACGACCCAAAACACAAACAGACCGCCCGCAGGTCCAGAAGAAGCCTAACCTTCCCTCTCCTAGAATCATACAAGGAAATACTACATCCTCCACCTTGCTAGGAGCCCTCATCAACGCGAGATCCCTCGTAGCACACAACACGGAAATTGCGGACATACTTGCCTCAGACAATCTAGATCTTCTTGCGATCACTGAGACCTGGCTCCATGATGCTGCAGGTCCCGCACTCATGATTGCCATACCTGACAATTACAACATACTAAGAGCCGATTTACCCAACTCTAGGGGAGGTGGCCTGGCCATTATCGCCAAAACTAAATTAGCTACCAGACTCTCCCCACACCCTGAAATCACCTCCTGCAAACTCCTCTCAGCTAAAATTCCTATTTCAAATAACAGGACTCTGATATACAGACCACCAGGCCCACTAAGCAGTTTCGAAGAAGACCTCTCCAGCCTCCTCAGCAATATCATCAAAGACTCCACCCAGCTCCTGCTACTAGGCGACTTTAATCTGGGCTTCAATGATGTTGAGGATAAACAGGCATACTCCATCCAATCCATCCTAACCGATCACGGCCTCACCCAAAAAGTCTTAGCCCCCACACACATGAAAGGTCGCACACTAGATTGGATAGCTAACAGAAACTGCACCACTAACATCACTAATATACTACCTCAAACCTGGACAGACCACCACCTCATCCGCTTCTCATCCACTATAGAGCCACCTAAACCAGCCAATTTGGAAACAGTACCACCCATGCCTACTAGAAACAAAAAAGATATTACGAGGGAAAAATTGCTTCCGCTTATCCGACCTGATCTCATAGCAAGCACGACTAACCCTGACCCAAATACGCTAGTTGAGACATTTAACAATACCATGTCCAAAGCCTTGGATGCTATTGCTCCTTTCAAAGAACGCAAAAGTAAACGAAAAGCCCACCTCAACTCATGGTTTACCCCCCACCTCAAAGAATTACGAACCCAAAAACGCAAACTGCAAGCTATTTGGAGGCACACACCTTCAGTTGAGAATAAAACTCTCAACAACCTTGCTAAACAATACAAGGAGGAAATAATCCAAACCAAAAAAGACACATTCAATGAGAGAATCAGCAAAGCGAATTCTAATTCGAAAGAACTCTTTTCCATCCTTCGGGAAATGGAAAATCCGATCGATCCCATAGATAATGTCCCCAAGGACAAACAATGGTGCACTAGCATCCAAAACGCCCTAACGAACAAAATTATATCTCTCCAATCCAAAATTGCTAAGAAAAAAGCATCCTTGAGCGCTACTGCAACCCAGACCACCCAACTGTCTGATACACCTAGAATAGCTGCCCAAATCAATCGCGAACCATTCAGATTTACCAACATATCCATATTGGAAACTGAAAAGGTGATATCCTCCCTGAAACCCACCAATTGCCAAGGAGACAGCTGCCCTGCCCAAGTCATCAAGGATGCAGCCAGAGACTTAGCACCCTTCATAGCTAAGCTAATTAACGCATCCTTTAAAACTAACACGGTACCCACCAACCTTAAAGAATCATGGGTACTACCCCTCCTAAAAAAAACAGTCCCTTGACCCAGTCATCCCCACCAATTACAGGCCCATCACACGGTACCATTCCTCCTAAAAATCATTGACAGAGTAGCCTACCTCCAGATACAAAACTATCTAGAGGCGAACCAATTACTAGGATCATGCCAATCTGGATTCAGACCACTACACGGCACTGAAATGGCCCTAATTGACCTCAAGACTCAAATCGACGAACTGAAGGATAAAGGCAACACAGCTATGCTCCTCCTCCTTGACTTATCGGCGGCCTTTGACCTGGTGGACCATGCAGTGTTATGCAACCACCTAGCGTCTGCCGCCTACTTCTCAAGTGAAGCCATAGCCTGGGTACAATCCTTCCTTGCCAACCGGACGATGAGAGTTCTCCCCTTCAGCCTCCGCGGACCCAATACATATCACCTGTGGCGTCCCACAGGGTTCTTGTGTCTCCCCCACAATGTACAACATCTTCACCAAGCCCCTCTTCGACAAACTTGACAGACTGGGGATAACATACACCAACTATGCGGACGATACGCAGATCCTCATCCCACTTTCTGGCAACTTTGCCGAAGACACAGCTCTGGTAAACAAGATTTATCTCCTCATTCAGGCATGGATGGCTTCCCACGGCCTCTGCCTGAATGACGACAAAACTGAGATACTGATCCTGGGTTCCGATGCCAACCTTAAAAAACTCTGCCCTACCTACTGTGCCTTCAACATAGATGGCAATATAATCAAAGTGGCAACCGAGGTAAAAACTCTAGGTTTCTACCTGGATGCCACACTATCTCTCAAAAAACAAACCAATGCCCTTGCATCCTCCATGGCTTACACTTGCTAATTAATTAGGGCCTGCAGACCTTACCTCTCCGAAAACAACTGCATCACGCTAGCCAACGCCCTAGTAATGTCTAAATTAGACTACTGTAATGCCCTCTACTCGGGCGCCAGCAAAACTACTGTAAACAAACTGCAAACACTACAAAACAATGCCCTTAGAGCAGCTCTGGACATACCCCGCAGAGCACACATCTCCAACACTAGGAAAGATCACCACTGGCTAAAAATCAGCGATAGAGTCCTCCTCAAAACATTATCCCTTACTCATAAAGGACTGAACAACGCTGCACCACCATACATTTCGGCTAGACTAACCAGAAAATCTTTTACTTACCACACTAGAACATCTAACCACCTCTTACTCGAAATTCCCAAATTTAAACTAAAAAAAACGGGTGGAGCCAGTTTCCCCGTGAAAGCTGCCTGCGCATGGAACGCCCTTCCCTCTGCATTGAGAGCTAACCTACCCGACGCGAGCTTTAGACGCCATGTGAAGAACTGGCTCTGGTCGAATGACAACTAACCACTAATTCTCCTTCCCTGGACCTACCACTGACTAACCTCTGTGAATAACTTATATGATATTCCTGATCCCTGATCCGACTTCTTCGTTGCATAAGAGTGCCTCTCGGCCTGTACCTTCTTACCTGCTTGCTAATCGTTAACAACACTTGTACTATACTTTCTTCATGTATTATTGTATTATTGTATGTAACCAAGCTCAAGTATACTTGTAACTGCTGCGCCCGGCTACCCCTGGGTTTGGAGCGCATTATCAAATAATTATCAAATAATAAACTATGGAAGTCGAGGATAAATCCGCCCATCCAGTTAAAGATCTGGCAGGGATAAATATAGTTTTCTGGGAGTACCATGATCAGTGATACTAGTCTCACATATGTGTGGGTCACGACACAATGATGTAAAATTAGGTGGCCCTGGGATGGCTCGACCCGGAGCAAGGGTGTGAACTAAACACACCCATAATGGAAAAAGAGATCTGCAAGCCAATTCTCTCCCTTCCGAATGGCAAGGCCCCGGGGAACGATGGCATAACAGCAGAATTCTATAAGTCCTATCTAATCTTTTGCTCCCCAGCATACGTGATATGTATGAGAACGCACTCACGACTGGAATCCTCCCAGAGTACACAAGAACAGCACCAGTCACCGTACTTAGCAAACCTGAGAAGGACCCCCAGAAATGCACATCATTCCGACCGCGATCATTAATCAATATTGATAATAAAATCCTTGCGAAAATACTGGCAGATAAGATTTCTCCTGCACATGCCCACCGTGGTTCCCCCCCCCGGACCAGGCGAGCTTTATTCTTGGCCGTTCAACACAACACAACTTGAGGCGTCTATTTGAACTCCTGCATTACGTAAACCCGGATGTCCCCAAAGCGATAGCAGCATTAGACGCCGAGAAGGCCTTCGACTCAGTCCAAGTCTTCGACTCAGTCTCAGAGACAAACTCAGCCTTTCATCCTCCCGAGATCGATAAAGGAGCACCACACACCGTGATTAATAATAAGCAGTGCTCAGATACCCAAGTGTTCATAGCGCTATATAAATGCTAAATTATTAATTATTATTTATTATTATTATTATAACTCTTCGAAGTACTCCATCACTCTGGGCTTGGACTAACCTTTTTGTGTTGGATCCATCTCTTGTACGCAGCACCCATGGCGGCAGTATATACGAATGGGATACGGTCGGATTAGATTTACCCGATGAGAGGCACACGGTACGGGTGCCCCTTCTCACCCATATTGTTCGCACTAGTGATGGAACCACTTGCCTGCCACATCAGATAACTGCATGCCCACTGAGGTGTACATATACAGTCACACCTGAATATCATAATATGTGGACGACATCCTGTTGTGTCAATGGGGGAGGTTTTCCTTTGGATGTTTGACATGCAAGAGATAAGTAAATTTGGCAAATACTCAGGATTAAGAATTAATTGGAATAAATCAGAGGTACTACCACTAACTCCAAAAGGTACAGCAGGCCGACATTGGGATGGACTTTCGCTGGTGCCCCCAGTCAATGTGCTATTTGGGAGTCCTGGTAACCACCACGGTGGGCGATCTCTATACGTGCAATTACTCCGTGCAACTACTCAAAAACACTAAAACAGCTGGAACATAAGTTGGAGACATGGATACTCTTGCACCTATCCCAAGCAGCACGCATTGCACTAGCCAAAATTGTCATACAACCCAAATTACTTTTACAGTAACGTGTAGAGCCTGGGAACGGATTGTTCAGCTGACCAGCACAGAAGTGACCTACTCCCCAGACCTCCCAATATAAAACATACATGGGATCCTGCTCATACATAAGAGACCCTTCCAGACCCACTTTCAAAAGCTGGGGATTCAAGTGCTTGGAGACATAGTACAGAAAGGGAAATGTATAAACTGGGAAACATTACAAACAAAGGGGGAATGGACGGCAGTGACCCAGTTTATGTACTACAGGATTAGTGAACAACTACTATCTAAATGGCCAGAGTTCCCACAGACGCCCACCTTGTCTTGCAATATGTGCTCAAGCCGCTATCGAACAAGAAACTGGTGTCCACTAAACAGAAACTGACCAGGGGTAAGAAAGTGGTACAGGAACAGAGCTACAGGACTCAGTGGGAGGTCTCTCTCGGGGAAGAAATAAGTGAGGAACACTGGAACTCATCTGCATGCAAACATGCAACCTATCCATAATAATAATAGGTTTAGGCTAATCCATTACACATTCTTCCATCAAGTTTACTACTCTCCAGCTAAGCTACATAGAATGTACCCGGAAAGGTCCTCCTCTTGTGTTCATTGCAATGAAGAAGCAGCCAACTTTTACCATGTTACATGGGAGTGTCCACCTGTACAACCCTTCTGGTGTAAGATTGAAGAAGCTATGAATGGGATGTCATCAAACTTGGTTTATACAACAGAATTATGCCTTTTGGCGCTGGTCGGGCCAGCGTGTGGAAAAAAAAAAGTTGCTGGGAATGGCCACGGTAACTGCAAGATAACTTGCAGCCAATAACATGGGGAAAGCGTACTGCACCTGGGTTCACCGGATGGCTGTAGTTCATAAATACTTGCGAACAAAAATCAAATATGCACAGTAGCCGTCCAATCGATTATTGGCCCGCTTTCAACAATATTACTCAAACTGGAAACAAAATACTCAGTCGGAGGAGGAGGGCACACCATAAGCAAGTGCTTGTACCAGTGACGGGGAAAATCCCACAACAGAGGGACGGGCAAGGTTCATGTAAGGTGTATAATGAACATGTGATCTCACTGTGAACCAGGTCACATCTCCAAACCTTGAGGATAAGTGGTATATGAGAAAGATGGAGAAGGATCTCCGAGATCGTGCAAGTAAAACAAAACTGAGAAAATAAAACAGAGGTGATAAGGATATACAGAATAAGTGTATAGTGTTGAATTGTTGAGTTGTACTGGGAAGGGTAGGGGGTACAGTGAGGGAGTGTTACTGGCTACTGTTTAATTTATGAAAATCAAATTAAAAAAAAATGGGTTTTAGAACACTTCATTTGTATCGCAGCGCTTTGTGGTTTTAATTGAATAATTATTTGCTAGGCGTGAGTTTGAATCAAGTATTAATAGACAGACAACACGGCTATCTTCCTTACATTTCTTGTACTTTTAGTCCCATAGGGTACTGGGAAATTAGTTTGTTTATAGACTACTATCTTTGGTTTCGGAATGAGGGCACATTTCTCCCATTCAGGCTCACCCTTTCTTTTGTTTAGTTATAGGTAAAATATCATAAATTGACAAAGTTGTTCCAAAAAGGGGCTGGTCTCACATTCTAGGGGTTTGAGGAATTTCTCTATGTATTTACTGATGGGTTACAAACATGTTCCCCACATTAGGAGACAATGTTCCTGGGGGGACACAAGGCCTTCATGAATATTTGAAGAATATAAAATGGTAGACTTTTTGAAATAAAAAAATTAACAAAAAATAAAAAACACAGCGGGTTGCTGGCTGGAGAAGTCTTCCTCCAGCCCTTCCACACACCTCTTCAATAGGGATCTATTTTTCCAAAGAAATGTATTTATATACAGTAGGAACAATTATCTTTTGATCACAAAAGAAGGTACAATAGATAAGAAATCAGATTTGACAGGAAGCACAGAGCTTCCTACAATGGGGTGAGTTTGAGGGACATTCTAAACAGGTATTTGAGGGGTGTAAATGGAACATTCACAACGGACAATACATAAATGGACATACATAAAGGACAACCAACATTTGACATTTTTTAAGTGCCGGTAGGCAGTATGGCCAGCTTTGCTCGGGATGCGACCATGATGGTGAAGTGCTAGTCTGGAGACTAGAGGAAGTGAGGGACAGTGGCAGGTTACAGGCAAAGAAATGTTACCTAGCAGGCAGATGAGAGGTAGGTTAAGACGGTAATTTGGAAGGCGACAAGGTAGGGTTTTAGTTTGGTTTTGAACAAATCAATGTGGACTATTTCTCGGATATCCGGGAGGAATAGAATTCAATGCAATTGGAGCAAGAAGAGAGAGCAGAAGCGAGAGGCAGCACAGGAAGGGTGAGGAGGCTAATCGAGGCGGCAGAGATTACGAGAAGGCTTTCAGAGTTGGATAGAAGAGGATAGATACAGTGGTGCCATAATGTGGATAGATTTGTGACCTGGGAGAAGTTTAAATCTGGCCCCATTTTACACCATCAGCCATCCAGCCTGGTGATGGTAAAAGGCAGTAGGTGTGAAATGAGGGAGTTCAAAGAGTACTCGTAGTGAAGTTAATGATCTTGTCGAGAGGACAGAAAGTATAGTTGGGGAGACCAAAGAGGATGCTGGCACAGTAGTCCAGTTTGGAGAAGCAGAGTCGTTAAGAGATGCTTGGCGGTGTTGAAAACAAGGAGGTGCCTTATTTTCTTAATATTTAGGAGGTTGACATGAGCTTCTGTTCCAGTTTTGGAGATGAGAGTAAAAATGTGAAACGGGTCACAGATGAATTCAAGTTTTCAAGAAGAGTGGAGGGGAGAGGGTCACTTGGGAACTGGATAGGCAGAGGAAGAAATGAGAGCGCTTTTGGTAGATTTGAACATCCAAGCATGCAAAGCCATCCAGTAATGGCAGAGCAACAGTTGGACATTTTGTTAGTGATCAGTGGAGAGTTCAGGATAAGAAGATTTGGATGTCATCCGCAAAGAGTTGGTATGAGAACCCAAAGGTGTAGAGTGTAAAGAGGACGGCACTACCCACAGAGTAATGCGAGTGTTGAATGATTTAATAAAACTCTTATGGATGGTATTCGCTTGCCAATACAAGTGGGCAGTGATTGGTAGAAGCAGCTACTCTGGAAAGTAGCTCAGTACAGTAGTACCCCTCATCCTGTTAGTGACCCCTCATCCTTTGAGCTCATGAGGGGTCACATGCTCAACCCTCAACACCTGTTGATTCCAGGGAGGGAGGGACACTCCAAAATGGCGGATATGAATCTTAGGTTAGTTCATCAAAGGGCGAGGATGTGTGGTGAGCAGTCCAAAAAGTGGTATGATGCAAGGCATGGGTGCAAATTGATAAATGTGAAAAGAGGTGATGAGGTTGAAATAGAACTTCCAAGATGGCGTAAGAAGACAGATTCTAAATGTTCTTGTGCCAAGACAGTGGTACGATTACGGCCATGCAGGGCAGTTGAAGGGAAGCTATGTTTCAAATAAGGAGTGCGTCGTCAAGAGATCATAGGTTCTGCTACAAGGCTCTGTTACTCTGCATCCCAAAATATTTGTCATGCTTGCCTTCTTTGATTTTGTGTTTTAACATGTTTTTGTTTCACAGGCACATTCCACGATGCTTCATTTTTTTAATGTGCATCGGAAGGGAAAGAGGTGCGTTATATAGTATATGTAGTTAAAGGTCCCATAATGTACAAAGTTGCATCTTTGTTATCAGTGGAATCTTACAGCAGCTGATGACACCAGAGAACCGGATGTTGTTTTGGAATGTTATTTTAAGAAACTTCAGTTGGAAGCTGTTGAAGAATGAAGGAGGCTGCAGCCCTTTGATGTTCATCTAAATAAAGATTGCTCACTCACCTCATGTCTGGTGTTGGGCTACATCAGAGTCTTTCATATGCATGATGAAACATTTGCAAGTCAAAAAGTTCGGTAAGCACCAGTTACTTTGCAAATCTGATGGTTAAAGCGAGCAACACAAAGCACCCATTTAAAGATTTTGTTATATCTATGATGACTACTAACTTGACATGCAAGAATAAAAAAATAAAGTTGCTTTAAGTCACTAATCAAATGTTTTCAACATCATGAACAACAAACTGGAAGTTTCTGACAAAGAATCTGCATACCTGTGTTTATTACACAACTTCTTTTATTCCATGTCTTAAAGCAACGAATGTACCGTGGGGTTAACTAGACTTTTCAGGTTGGCATTAACTTGCATGCTGGGACTTCTAGTTTACCATTCAGGATGTGAAAATGAAAGCCAGATTATACTCCTTTGGCCTACCATGTTACTATAAGGATTTACATGCCGGCATGTGGCTTTATTATGCAATTTGTGTTTACTGTAAGTAAACGTGTTAAGAAAGTATTACTGTAGACCTTGAAACCCAACTTTGACCCAAAATTGTAATCCTTGTCATCCCCTCCCCACCACTCAACACCCTCCCCCCTGTCCTCCCAGCCATCTGGCCAACCATCCCACTCCATCTTTTTTGGATGCAGCTGGCATACCACTAGTTCCTTTTTTCCACTTCCACCCCTGGGAGGAAATGTCAGAGGGTGGAAAGGAGATGGTGGTGGAAACAATTGAGTGATAAGATATGGATGGTGTGACAGTATTAGTGGCTGAGTAAGTGGTGCAGATGAATAAGAGGTACACAGAGTTACCCGCTGTGGTGGTAGATAGGTTATGGATAGAGTGGACACTAAGAAAAGACTGCAGTTCAGACTTCTGAGAAGTGGTTGGAGAGGGAAGGTTAAACTCACTTAAGAGAATGAGGTGATGTTTGGTAGAAAGAGAAAAGATCAAAGAATGTTCCCGTGGGACCAGGAGGGTGATGGATGGAGATGTGAACCGAGTGAGACAGAGCAATAGTAGAGATGGTGAATTCAAAAGACGCAGAAGACATGGCTTTGAGGCTGGAAAATAGTAAGTATCTGACACCACCTCTGCCAGTCAGGGAGAGTGAATAAAGGATAGTTTGGAGTTGTGTAGGGCCACCAGCGTGGCAATGTCAGATGGAGACACCCAGGTTTCAGGTATAACAAGGTTGTCTTCAGAAGGATAGCTGGAGTGAAGGTAGTCGGTGATAAAGATGTTTGGTTGCATACGGACAGAGCATTCCAGAGTGCAGTGTTCAGCTGATCAGGTAAGGAAGAGTAGAGAAGTTGAATCTCAGAGGAATAGAGGCAAGGTGGCTTGGTGTTCGAGGTATGGTTAGCTTGTCTGCTTTGTTTGTTGGAAGGTTTGTTGCTATTCAATGTTAAAAAGTAATCCTTTTAATGAAATTAAACATGGTGTTTAAGCGTATACATCTAGTACCACAATGCACCTCCCCCAAACCTTAGCAGACAGCTTCACAAGGATGAACCCTTTGTTCTGGAGGCATAGTGAGATCCGGAGGGATAAAACTGGATTTAGTTTTAAAGTTAGTAATAGTGCAGAGAGTGGAGATAGGTTTCTCTGCAAAAAAGGAATTACTAGAAAATTGTTTCTAAAAATAAATTTAAAATCTACATTCTAGTTCCACCTGGAGGATGTTAAATGAACATAATGGAAAAATTAGTCATGTGTTAACGTGCCAGAACACAAATGTCACTTAGGTGCAATTTGGAAAGAGGGCAAATTCGCAGAGATGTGCCAACTGGGCAGGGGTGTCATTTGAGATTAACAGGGGTTCGCATATGCGACCCCTGAGGTCTCCCTTTCTACCCTGCATTTTCTTTTTTTAAACTTTTTTTTTTTAATTGAATCTCCTGGGCTGTGGCCAGCGCCACGTGGCTCTGTTTCTCGAGTGGCTGCTTTCTTGTTCAGGCCTGGGGTGCCACAATTCTAACACTGAGCAGTGACGCTAAATAAGAAAGAATAGGAATCTCAAATCATTTGTATTTCTGGAATTCTATACAATAATTGCTAGACTCTGATTTGAACACCTCAAGTTCACAATGCAGACAAAAACTTTCAAAACGCATTTAGAGTAGAATAAGCATCCATTTTGGACTATGCATTTTGTTTTTCGAAAGTTGCAGTTATAGCATGTTTTTTTCTGCAGTTGTCGGTTACGATCACCACAAGACATTCCATCTCGGTGTCCTCGGTCACTTGACAAAATCATTGTGCCTAAAAGCTTGTGTACAGTGTAGAAATGTTTGACCATAGCACATAAAGTGGCTCTTGATTTCATTTTGCCACAATGAATGCTTTGTTGTAATGTGTCTATCTTTCCTATCTCCATTGCATGCATTTCAGGATGTATGTATGCAGCAATAAATGCCCCGTGTACGGGATGCCGTCTGAGTGCGCTGCTTGCCCTGCGCTACTCTAAATTCTTTAATACACATTTATGAACCCTCCCAATGTTATATATTTTGCCAACCTCTGAAACCTGAACAGTAGATCCACCAAGGCTTGACATGTGGACAGCTTTGCACCAGACCTGCAGATGAACTGGCCTGCTGTTAAATCTCAGTTACCAGATTAAATGGTATCCACTACAGTGTAAAATTGCTTTGAGAACATTCAAAAATGTAATTGCTCATTTTACTAGAGTTGGTAAGAGCAGTAGCCGGTAAGCGAGATCGGGGGGGGGTGGTGGCAGGAGTGGCTGCGGGGGATGGGGCGGTTAGTGTGTCTGTGTGTATCTGTGTGTGCGTGCGTGATCTGCAGGTTGCGGTTTGAATCACGGCAAGGACAATTAAGCCTTTCATCCTTCCCAGATTGATACATTGAGTACGAGCACAGGTTGGTCGATATTGTATGTATATTTCTTTCCATGTAAAGCACTTAAGAGTAAGTGCTATATAATAGCACATCATTATCATTTGGCCTTGGCCGTCTGCTTGCATTCAAAGTCATTTGGTCCTATAGACACCGATATTAAAAATACAAATGGCGACCCATTTTTGTATGAAATGTACATGACACATTACAGTGATTTCGTAACCATATTTTTCGTAGTGTACTTGGGAACAATGGTGTGTGATGCCACTTCCTGTTTTGTCGAGGAGTGACCATTCGTGTTCCATCCCTTCCTGTGATGTCACTTCAGGGTGGGGTTAAATGACATCACTTCCTGTGATGTTAGAGGTCAAGGGTCGTGTGATGTCACTTCTGCTCCCCCTGGCATTTTGGTGAAATGACGTCCCTGCAACAGGGCATGATGTTAGCTGTTAATGATCTCCTTAATTGCTATAATCTGACTTGATAAATGTGCATAATATAAACTGGCAATGATGGGCAATAGAGAGCTTTTCTTCTGCCAACTACAATAATGTGCAAGCTAGGCAGAAGGTAAACTGTGATTGAATGAATTAACCCAACTAGCACAATTTCCAAACAACGAAAAGAACAATCTGCATTCATGAAATTATGTTCTCCCTAGAGTGCCATTACCACCTTTATTACACGATATTTTGGAGCACAAGTGAAATATTATTTTGCAAACTCCATTTAGACGAAACTTCCATTGAAATTATTGGCATTTCTACAGATTGCCAGCTGGGATGTAATGTATTCTCAACAGAAATCATCAGCTGATGGCTCAACAAAGAATAGTACTTTCTGCATTTTCCATAAAAGTGTACATTGAGCTACTTTCAGCTCCAAATTCAACTTCAGTTAATGCCAATCTCACCATCAACACATGTAACATTTTAGAACAGTATCTGTTGTCACTTAGATACAAGATGGGTGTTGAGGGGAGAAGGAGATTGGCAGGCTGTAGAGAAAATGGGAAAGGCATCAATGGTACAGCAATTCGGTGAGCAAGTCTTGTTTAAGGCGGGCACCGCTTATGTTCATATGATTTTGTTTCAAGTAAATTCAATCTTAATGCTCAAGTTCAAGGTGTCATGCACTCATGCTTCAGAATACACTAATGGTGCATAGTCCGTGAGCTATGGGTGTGTAGCCAAATCATGTACATCAGTTGACCTGATGGGAGCAATACTGGAGCAGCCATACCTTTTGCAAAAAATTAATAGGGTTCACGTGATCTGCCATCAAGGTGTTGTCTCACTGGTCATGCACTCAAGGACCATCAATTTCTCAATGTGAACATAGACTTGTCTAAGTAACTGAAGAGAAGTGCCCTTGTCTATTTATTTTGCACCAACTCCTGGCAGCAATTTAAAGCTCTTTGCTGAATGCAATGGGTGAATGCAGCACCCATTGCATGGAATGCCCATCCCACGGCATTGAGAACGCTGGCTTCAACAGAACTCTTTAAAAAGAAACTGAAAACACTTCTCTTTGCCTAAACCCCCCCCCCCCCCAATGGTGACTCGGTCTAGATAACTATTCTGCTGTATTTGTGGTCTGTTTTGTGTTTGTCAGTCTGCGCCCATCAGCCTTCGGGTACCAGGTGCGCAATACAAATCATTTAACATAACATAATATTGATTGCAATCATATTCTTAACATGAAACACTATAGGTGTTAGCATTCTGGTGTCAGTCCAGGCTACTTTAAATATTTATTGAGCAACCATTGAGCAACAGCCAACCCTTAGGACCAAGGGAGGGGGAGGGGGGGGCTCTAGGGATCAGGAGAAATTACCCACCAAGTAATGAGACCCCTGGAGGTGGGCATAAATAGAGAATTCCCCAGAGCACATCTAGTGGGCCAATTACATTGTGCCTCCTGTTCAGCAGTAAGGGACAGAGATAGGAATTCAAGGTTAAGACTTCAAGGTATTTCCGTGTAGCCAACAAGATCCCCAAAGAACCCAGCCCCCCCCCCCCCCCCCAACTTTTCCAGGGTCCAACCGGAGGTAATTCTGCCCAAGATTTGGCCAGACTACAGAAAAGAAATTCCTTCACATAATTTCAATATCCATAAGAGTCACATCCTTGCTTTACATGGAACTACAAACACCACTCCCCAGAGACAAGACACAAGGTAGGCTGGGCACCACAGACATTGGAGGAACATGCATCCAGCTCTCCCTCAAGCTCAGACAGTATCTTCCACCTCACTCAGAACATTATGGTGGTTATTGAGCATGGATCTAGCTTCGGGATGCAACGAGACTATGACTTGGTCCATTTTTACACCATATAGGAAAACCAATTTAAAAAGTCAAGAAAAAAGGAGGCAAACTGCTTCTCTGAAATTCGAAATTCCCTCGTTTTACACACCTTTACCTATCAAGGTGGCAGCAAGCCAGGGAGAGCAGGACATGTTCCTCATACTAATAAAGCACATGGCATCAATTCAAAATGTCCACCAGCCTTTTTAAAGCGCTTAAACGCCCTCCCACCCCCTGGATTCTTCCCTACAAAGTCTCACTCCAAATTAGACAATTTAAGATAACCACTTGACCACCCTAGGCAATCAGGAGGTAGACACCTTTCCTCAGGCTGGGAGAAGAAAAGCAGGCATGCAGACGTACATGCCAGAATTGTGAACCAAGTGCAAGGTGTGGAGGCTGAGAACGAGGAGCTCAGAATCCAGTTAGAGGAGCTAGAGGCCTGGAGATACTGCAGAGACAATGTACACCATTTCACTCAGTGAAAAGGGCACCCAATCCCTTGTAGTGTGAGAAGAACAGGTGTGAGGGTCTATAGTGGGGGGGGGAAGGGTGTTGCCAAGACCAGAAAACATCCAGAATGAGATACTTGGTGCCACAGAGAGGAACAAAAAATACCCCAGGAACACAGACAATGGTAGAGATCAGGTATAAAGTAATGTGGGGTGCATTGAAAGGCCACAGACAGAAGTCCCATTCACTTCGGATGCAGGATTTTCAACATTGACACAAAGGTGGCTTTGTATCTGTGGCTGCAAGTGTACAACTGAATGTCCCTTTCACCTGAAAAGCAGGATTTTTAAACCCTGACCCTAAAAACAGCTTTGCAGTTTAAAATGTGAAAATGTACCACTACTAACAGAAAATATCAAGGAAGAAGACTGTGTGTTGACAAAAAGTAACGTATATTATGTTTCACATACAAAATGCCAGTGACATTTGAAAGGTGTGGACCCACCGCAAACCCTTTTGGCTTGTGGGTGGGAAAACTTCACAAGGAAATCCCCCCCCCCACTGCAGGTCTGGATGTTACATCCCTCATCTGATTACAACTGCAATAAAGCATGCTCTGGAAGGTGTGGAAAACCCAGTTTTGTCCAGATGTGCTGGCTCTGAAGGCAGTGATGATAGGACAGTTCCCCTTGGCTGGAGCATGACTAAAAGGTGTAAAGACTGGGGGTTGCCACTTCAAAGAGCAAACTACCAATTTCAAAGAGTCAAAAAACCTCTGGTCACAGGCTGGCCTAGTGAGACATGGACGGAGGAAGTATATCTCCATTTGCTGGACATACAGATTTACTATTAATTTAAAAGGACTATTCTAATTTAGGCCTTTTTCCCCAGCAACCATAAGGCACATTTTCTTCATTTATGTGCCATTTTTAAAGTTAATTTCCTGGTAATTTTGTAGATTTTACATCTTGCCTGGCCTATGCAAAGTGGAAATAGCCTATTTCTTCAAGACTTCAGGTACATTCTCTTTCTTCAGACTACTCACAGCCCAGTCTATTGATTTGCATACCGCAATATGGAGTTTCATATTTACTAAATACATATATGCTGCCTGCCTTCTGCACAGCCCACTCGGGCCTATTGACCAGTTCTATTGTACTGTATATCTGTGTGCTCACTGTTTGATATCTGTGCTCTGCCTACATTAGTCTAGCCATCTAAGGTCATTGCTTATATTGAGTTATGTGACCGTGGTACTCTCCATAACTGCAGACTACCATTGCTCAGGCCATACTGATCAGTTTGTGTTTTTAGCCTTTTACTTGGATCTACCCCAATTGTCAATTTTGAACTAGCCAACTAACTAGCTTATATGTCCCCACCGCATCAACTTCAGTGAGATAAGCGCATATACTGGTCACTTGCAATCATACCTGAATTAAGCCTATTGCATACTTCCTGCCCATTTCGCTATCCCTGAACCAGCACAAGCCAGACTCTAAAAATATCATGATGTCGTCCTTCCATAGAGCCACGGTGGCCTTGGTCTCACTCCTAACTTTAGTTCAATCAGCCACATCATGACACCACCCTCCATCCCCACTACCTACACCCAACCTTAGTTCCATTAGCACAGCACTTCCAAACACAACTAACATTGACTCACTCAGCCCCCTCGAATGGTTACAGCGTTTCGCTGCATGTCCTACGCCACTTATCCCACTTTCAGTCCACATTCGGAACCAGCGACTAGGCACTCGCTTCCTTAACCATAAAGCCACCTACAACCCCAAAAACCTTCCTCTCAACACCAGCAGCACCACAACTTGTCCCCTCCTACAGGATCATACCCCCATAACCCATAAACCTCCCAGCTTCCTGCCTCCATCCATCAACATCAAAGGGGCCCTCATTGATGCACACTCCCTTGTGGCTCATGCCCCAGAGATTGCCGACCTCATTATCTCAAACTGCCTAGACTTCCTGGCTGTTAGAGACTTGGCTCCATCAAGCAGCAGGTCCTGCACTCTCACTAGCCCTACCAGAAGGCTATACCATTATCAGAGCTGATAGAACCTTGGGCAAAGGTGGTGGAGTGGCCTTCATTGCCAAATCCCACCTAGCACTTGGAGCCATGCCCCACACCAACCTCTACTCTGCAGAGCTATCGGTGAAAAAACTCACTGACACCATCCCACACAATACTCATGCATCTTGTCTAGCACCCCCCCGGCCCCTCACCCACCTTCGATGATGATATGCTAGACCTCTCCACTCACACTAAACTCGATCCAAGACTATCCTGCTAGGAGACCTAACCCGTGGCCTTCAGGACCACAATGAACATCTGGCCTTAGCCGTTGACAATACTATCTCCAACTTAGGCTTCATACATAGAATTACATCACCCACCCATTCCAAAGGTAGAATGATAGACTGGGTTTCCAACCTTAATTGTTCCATCTCCATCACGCATAACAAACCTGTTGCCTGGTCAGATCATCACCTCATCCTATTCTCCATCCCTGGACCCTCTCCGGCTAAAGTTATTCTAGCACCCCCCTCACCATCCAGAAACTGCTGTGATATCACCATACAGCCTTGAGCCCCCATGAGCGACATTCTTATAGAGACCAAATTCAACAACTTTGACCCTCCACACTTGGTACACCTTTATACCAATACTCTCAAATCTGCGCTAGACAGTGTGGCCCCTCTTCAACTCAGGAAAGCCAAGCCACAAGCTCACCTCAAGTGGTTCACTCCCGAACTAAAAAGTCTTAGAAACTCAAAAAGAGCAGCAGAATCCACCTGGCGTAAAGCACCCTCCATCGCCAACAAAACTCCTTTCACGTCAGCATCCACTATCTACAAAGCGGCCATCCTTGCAGCAAAAAAAAAAACAGCTATGATGCCAGAATTCAGAATGCCAAATCCAGTACAAAGGAGCTGTTCAGTATACTAAAAGAGCTCGAATCACCTGCACCTTCCACTCAAGACTAACAAAAACACTGAGTGGTGCACTAAAATCCAGCAAGCCCTTGCAGACAAAATCACTTTACTCCAAACCAAGATTAAAGCTAAAAAGGAAAACCTCATGGGCTCTCAGCCCTTTCATCCTCCCCCAAATAAAACAACTCATCCCTGTAAACCTTTCTCCTTCTCAAGTAACTCTGAAGTAAGTTGAAAATATCATAAAAAGCATAAAACCATCCCATTGTCCAGGTGATATCTGCCCTGCCATGATCATCAAGGATGGAGCAAAAAACCTAGCTCCCTTCATCACCACCTTGATAAACTCCTCATTCTCCTCCAATCAGGTACCCACTAACCTTAAGGAAGCCTGGGTTATGCCACTACTAAAAAAAAAAAAAAACAAAAAAAAAAAACCAACCTCAACCCGAATGTCCCCTCGAACTATAGGCCCATCACCACTTACCGTTCCTCCTAAAAATTCTGGATTGTGTTGCATTCCTGCAAATACAAAAACATCTAGAAGAGAACGACCTCTTAGGTCTCAGACAATCTGGTTTCAGACCCAGACATGGAACTGAGGCAGCCCTCCTAGATCTAAAGATTCAAATGGATGAGGCGAAGGACAAAGGCAAGCTAGCAATCCTCTTACTTCTTGACCTATTGGCAGCCTTCGACCTCGTCGACCACAAAATTCTCACTAAACACCTCACCAGAGCTGCAGCATTTTCCACTGATGCATCGGACTTGGTTAAATCATTCTTATCGGACCGGACCACCAGAGTCTTCTCCTCGTCAGCCTCAGCAGACCCGGCTCCGACACTGTGTGGTGTCCCTCAGGGATCCTGTGTGTCACCCATACTTTATAATATTTTCACGAAGCTTCTCTTGGACTGCCTGGACAACCTCGGTGTTGTCTACACCAACTATTCAGACGACACTCAAGTCCTTATCCCCCCTCATTAGCTGTTACGACCAAAACTCTAAACTACTAAACTACTAAACAACATCTATCTTGAAATCCAAGACTGGATGACCACCAACGGCTTTTGCCTCAATGATAAGACCGAGCTGATGATTGCGAGTACTAAGACATGTCTAAATAAACTCGACATCAGATACTCCTCTTTCATCATTGATGGTAACATAATCTCTAAAGAGATAAAAAACATTGGGGGTTTATCTCGACTCAACTCTCTCAAAAAACAGGTCAATACTGTGGCGTTCTCCACGGCCTACGCTAACAAAATTTACAGTTGTAAATCTTACTTATCCACTACTAGCTGCCTAACATTGGCCAGAGCACTCGCCCCATCAAAAATGGATTATTGCAATACACTTTTCCTTGGCTCTTCAGAACACAACCTAAACAAACTCCAGAATAAATCACCGAGAGCTGCACTTAGTCTGCCGAGATGTTGCCATATCTCCACTCAGACAGAATGGCAACTGGCTACCCATCCGAGACAGAAAACATTATGTACACTGGCCATCACGCACAAATGCCTTACAAACTCTGCCCCGAAACACTTAGCCGACAAACTCTGCATACACCAACCTATATGCACCACTAGATAACCACAGTCCTACAACTTGGTTCCAAGATACAATCTAAAAACAGCAGGAGGAGCCAGCTTCCTAGTCCAAGCTGCCAAACGATGGAACTCTATCCCCATCCCCATCAGAAAGGAACCCTCATTCCTCACTTTTAAAGCCAGTATAAAAAAACTCGCTGAATATCAAGCTTCCTCAGTAAGATGTTCTCACCTCGCTCAGCTCAAGTCACATTATCGAAGCCTTGGCTCAGCACCGGTAACTCACCATTGTAAATTTTCTGCTGTATCTTATTGCCTGACCCATATGTAACCAAGGTCCTTTTGATGATATTAATCGGTTTGCCTGTCCTTGTTTTGTAACCTTAAGTTTCTCAAGTGCCCAGTTACCTCAGGGTTTAGCGCGCGAAACAAATAAACAAATACAAATATAAAATCCATGCACCTACTAGTGAGGGAACTGTGATGGTCAGTTAAGCTATGATTCTGTCTGATCTGAAAATGTTGCAAATGTGAGTATTGGTGAACAGGTGGAGGATAAAAATAGAAATATGGGTAATAGATTACATATGCTTAACTTATGCTTTTTGTAAAAAAGAAAGGCCGAAAATTGCCACACAGCCATGCAAAATGGTGCAGACCTGGCTGTCATCTTATTTAATTCCCCATTATTAGCTGAATCAAAATATAGTGTATTATCGCCGTTATTAGTAAATTTATGAAGTTTTGCCACATAACTAGTTTTTGCCAAAAATGTGTCATGAGAACAAATGGGGCTTGTAAATAAACTGCCATTTGTCTGCTACAGACTCTTAAAACAATCCGTAGAGATTGTCTGCAGTGGGCAGGAGAGAGAATGATAACTGTCCAATCCTAGATGCAAGAACTCGGCAGTGTACTCTTCAAAGATTGAAAAATTGATGGTGCCATCACCGCTAAATAAGGGGGACTGCACTAGGAAGAAGGGACAGAGCTGCTGAAATTTACCATTGAAGAACGCTGATGAAACTTAACATCTGACAGCTGCAAGGAAACACCAGAGAAGATTGCTGAGAGATCATCTAGGTGAAGCCGTCTATTTTTAGGAAGGCCTAAGAGTTGATGGGTCCCATGGTGGAGTGTGGGAGGCCATCCTTGAGAGTGCAGTGACCAGAACCCTTCCCCATCTTTCCGGAGTGACCTGAAACACAGCTGGCTTTCCTAAACTTTAAACAGAGGCTATGTAAGTAGAAATGAGCCCTGGCAAACCAAAAGATGGAAGAATCTGCGTGCCTTAAATCCTTTCCCTTTAAAATAGGAGTGGGTGGGGGGCAAAACTGTAGATCCTTAGCCTACGCAACTAAAAGATTGATTTAATTAATTCTGGTTTTGGTGGAATACTACGGGGTGATTTGGGGTAAAAAATTGAAATTAACAAAGCTCATTTCCCAGTGTGCGCTGAAAAACTATAGCCTATAATTTAATTGGGTAATCCTTTTTGTCCTGTTACCCGAATTTCTTTAAGGAAGAGGGGTATCTTTAGTTGTAAATCAGTCTAATCTTTTTGTCCTGCTTCCCCTAACACAGGCCTTTCAGTGTATGGCGATAGGAGGTCTGAAATCCGAAAATCCCCAAATCATTACAATTTTTCTGTCCGACTTCCCCAACACAGACCAAAGTAGGGGGGGCGGGTTTGAAAACAAGCCGCTAAATCACCCTGTGTTTATTTTAACCCAAATGTGCAGTGAAATCAGAATTGCCATATGTATTTGTTCCAATCTTGAATCCCTACTGCTAACCTTTTAAGCCCGGAGGAAAATCAAAATTGCACAACACTGCATTTATAAATGTTTTGGTTATTGATCAGTTTAATTATTTCTTGAAAGTGAAATTTGTAGAAAGTTAAGAATTAGTGGTTTTTCTTTTAAAAAAATAAATAATTGTGTAATTGATTTGAGTAACAGAGTTAATGGTGAGCCTCAAAGAATGTGGATTGTGTAGTTCAGTGTGATTTCTATTATTTTTAATTTAAATAAATACAAATATATTTCCTGTACACCGGCGTGGTTCTTGGCTCATTGGTAGCTCAGGAGAAGGGATCCAAGGAGCACGATATGCATCTTAAGTAGGGCTGAAGGAAAGAATCTGTTAAACAGTTTGTTGTCTCTCAACTTGAGGGGGGGGAGGAACCCCTAGTGTTAAGGGTGGATTCTCAAAAAACTGTTACAGTAAGTAAGTGCCTAGAATCTCCAAGCTATATCCTGGACCTTGGCTGGAACTAGAGACCAACAGAAAAGCAAGAGTCTTCCGAGCCTGGAAAAATGGTAAAGATAACAAAAATACCCTGGAGGAGCAGGGAGCATAACTGCTGCTGGTAAGGTATCCATCAAGGCAAAGGGGAGGAAGAAGTATGTGCCGTTAGGTATTGGTGCCTCATAAGGCAACACACAGTCCATAGAGTGATTTTATGGACCAATAAAGTCTAGAAAAACTAAGCATGCCAGGTGCTATATCCAGGACCCTGTGATTGAACTTACGAAGCTATATGGGTGATATATCCCCAAGTGGGGAACCCCAACAAGGGCCTTAGGGTCTGTAACAGAAAGCCATTCTACCTTATTTCGATTCTTCACCCAGACTACTGAAGCAAAGAGGTAAATTTTTGACTTCTGAGTTTAAAAAAAAACCTCAGCCCTGTAGGCACGTACTGTACCCATAAATTAAGGTCAAAGGCAAATTGAGGGCAAATCCAGAGCTTAAAGCTTTATCCAAGGGTGACAGGAAACCCAGGAGCAATAGTAACAACCTCACCATTTTGTTTAGTCCCATCCTATTCAGTGTTTATTGGCCCAATCCAGTTCTGCTTCCTATGCAAACTTGCCCAATCTGTTTAATAAAGGAGTTGGGTGGTTTTCTGTCAAAGGACTCTGGTGTCTTTCTTGCCATGGAGAGACTATCCCAGACAAAGGTACTTCTCAAAATGGGAATGGGATGTCAAATGCACCTTGAATTATCTACCTACAAAAATTGCATAACTCTTGCATGTATTCCAAGCAGCAGGATTAATTGGGTCTCAGATGAATATCTTCTGAGGAAAGGGCTGGTCTCGGACACCAACAGTCTGGACCATGATAGTTTGAATCCCCTCCGACCGGGGCGACTTAGCCCTTCATGGGTCAAGAAATAGAGTGCCATTTAAAAAAGGGATGATCATAACGACTGCTATTACAGCACGTTTAACATGGAGGAATATGGCATGAACTGCTTTGTAAGAACACATTCTTATTATTTTCTAAAAACTGACATCTTTCCTCAGACAAAAACGAAGATTTTATCCAAATGCTGGCACTAACAGATGGTGGCCTGAATGTGGCGTTATGCTCCCATGGCATTTTATATAACCTTTTTTGTTAACATTTCACCAAGACATTCCAGCATAACTACGGAGACAGTTCAGCCAGGTACAATACTAAATAAGCATATGACAGTGTGTAATATTATTGAATCAGTGTGTTAAGAAGGACCAGTATTCAACAGTATTCAACACAATAATTCATCCTGTGTTCACTCAGGAGCTCATCATCGGCTATGCATTATGGGATGAATCAAGGGAATTCGTCCCTTCTCCCCAAGGGTGAGCCCCAACCACCAAAACCGCCCGGCCCCCAAGTGATGCTAGGGAGGTAAGCCCACCCCCATCGAGGGGTAGTAGCAAGTGGGACCTCACCTTGAGAGATTCCCCTTAGGAGACCAAGGAATCCCGTATGGCATGAAGAACTGCCTAAAACTGGACACACAGCATAAATTGGATGTTTTAAAATAAACTATGAAGTACCATGACTGGGACAAAGAAACTCATAATAGATGCTGTTAGCTTATTTAAAAACAGAATGTCTGATACACTAGGATGTGCGTTGAAGAGGGATGGGGAAGCGAGAGTGAGCAAAAAAGGGGAAGCAAGAGCGGGAAGAGAGAAGAGGAAAGAGGGAAGAGGGAAGAGAGTGGGAAAAGGCCAGAGAGGGGGCGGAGGAGAGCCAGAGAGGGGGGGGAAGAGAGCCAGAGAGGGGGGAAGAGAGCCAGAGAGGGGGGGAAGAGAGCCAGAGAGGGGGGGAAGAGAGCCAGAGAGGGGGGGAAGAGAGCCAGAGAGGGGGGGAAGAGAGCCAGAGAGGGGGGGAAGAGAGCCAGAGAGGGGGGGAAGAGAGCCAGAGAGGGGGGGAAGAGAGCCAGAGAGGGGGGGAAGAGAGCCAGAGAGGGGGGGAAGAGAGCCAGAGAGGGGGGGAAGAGAGCCAGAGAGGGGGGGAAGAGAGCCAGAGAGGGGGGGAAGAGAGCCAGAGAGGGGGGGAAGAGAGCCAGAGAGGGGGGGAAGAGAGCCAGAGAGGGGGGGAAGAGAGCCAGAGAGGGGGGGAAGAGAGCCAGAGAGGGGGGGGAAAGAGAGCCAGAGAGGGGGGGGAAAGAGAGCCAGAGAGGGGGGGGAAAGAGAGCCAGAGAGGGGGGGGAAAGAGAGCCAGAGAGGGGGGGGGGAAGAGAGCCAGAGAGGGGGGGGGGAAGAGAGCCAGAGAGGGGGGGGGAAGAGAGCCAGAGAGGGGGGGGGGGAAGAGAGCCAGAGAGGGGGGGGAAAGAGAGCCAGAGAGGGGGGGGGGAAGAGAGCCAGAGAGGGGGGGGGGAAGAGAGCCAGAGAGGGGGGGGGGAAGAGAGCCAGAGAGGGGGGGGGAAGAGAGCCAGAGAGGGGGGGGGAAGAGAGCCAGAGAGGGGGGGGGGAAGAGAGCCAGAGAGGGGGGGGGAAGAGAGCCAGAGAGGAGGGGGGGGAAAGAGAGCCAGAGAGAGAGGCGGGGGGAAAGAGAGCCAGAGAGAGAGGCGGGGGGAAAGAGAGCCAGAGAGAGAGGCGGGGGGAAAGAGAGCCAGAGAGAGAGGCGGGGGGAAAGAGAGCCAGAGAGGCGGGGGGAAAGAGAGCCAGAGAGGCGGGGGGAAAGAGAGCCAGAGAGGCGGGGGGAAAGAGAGCCAGAGAGGGGGGGGAAGAGAGCCAGAGAGGGGGGGGAAGAGAGCCAGAGAGGGGGGGGAAGAGAGCCAGAGAGGGGGGGGGAAGAGAGCCAGAGAGGGGGGGGGAAGAGAGCCAGAGAGGGGGGGGGGAAGAGAGCCAGAGAGGGGGGGGGGGAAGAGAGCCAGAGGGGGGGGGAAGAGAGCCAGAGAGGGGGGGAAGAGAGCCAGAGAGGGGGGGAAGAGAGCCAGAGAGGGGGGGGAAGAGAGCCAGAGAGGGGGGGGAAGAGAGCCAGAGAGGGGGGGGGAAGAGAGCCAGAGAGGGGGGGGAAGAGAGCCAGAGAGGGGGGGGAAGAGAGCCAGAGAGGGGGGGGAAGAGAGCCAGAGAGGGGGGGGGGGAAGAGAGCCAGAGAGGGGGGGGGAGAGAGCCAGAGAGGAGGGGGGGAAGAGAGCCAGAGAGGGGGGGGAAGAGAGCCAGAGAGGAGAGGGGGGAAGAGAACCAGAGAGGAGAGGGGGGAAGAGAACCAGAGAGGGGGGGTAAGAGAACCAGAGAGGGGGGGGTAAGAGAACCAGAGAGGGGGGGTAAGAGAACCAGAGAGGGGGGGGTAAGAGAACCAGAGAGGGGGGGGTAAGAGAACCAGAGAGGGGGGGGGGAAAAGAGAGCCAGAGAGGGGGGGGAAAGAGAGCCAGAGAGGGGGGGGAAAGAGAGCCAGAGAGGGGGGGGAAAAGAGAGCCAGAGAGGGGGGGGGGGAAAAGAGAGCCAGAGAGGGGGGGGAAAGAGAGCCAGAGAGGGGGGGGAAAGAGAGCCAGAGAGGGGGGGGAAAGAGAGCCAGAGAGGGGGGGGAAAGAGAGCCAGAGAGGGGGGGGAAAGAGAGCCAGAGAGGGGGGGAAAGAGAGCCAGAGAGCGCGGGAGAGGGGGGAGAGCGCGGGAGAGGGGGGAGAGTGCGGGAGAGGGGGGAGAGTGCGGGAGAGGGGGGAGAGAGTGCGGGAGAGGGGGGAGAGAGTGCGGGAGAGTGGGGGAGAGAGTGCGGGAGAGTGGGGGAGGGGGGGAGAGAGTGGGGGAGGGGGGGAGAGAGTGGGGGAGGGGGGAGAGGGTGGGGGAGGGGGGAGAGAGTGGGAGAGGGGGGAGAGAGTGGGAGAGGGGGGAGAGAGTGGGAGAGGGGGGAGAGAGTGCGGGAGAGAGAGCAGGAGAGGGGGAGAGAGTGCGGGAGAGAGAGCAGGAGAGGGGGGAAGAGCAGGAGAGGGAGAAGGAAAAGGAACACATTTGCAAAGCCTAGGAAGGCCCCAAACCGTGTAACACCTGGAGAGGATGCAAGCCAGGAAGCCTGCGAGTTTCAAACTCACTTAATGCTGAAGAGCGGAACACCAGAGCGAAGGCAGACCCGAAGCAGAAGCAACTGACAGGGCAGGAACCCAGGAGAGGGTGGCGGCGAGTACACAAAGGAGAAGCAGTGGTGGACCGTGGGATAGAAAACTATCACTGATACTATAAGCATTAGAGGGTCACGGGTGTCCGGTCAACACACATCGAAGCACCGGAAGACCACAAGGGACAGAGCCAGCGTGAGAGATGCCAGAGAGGGGAAGGAGGCATCAGCAGGCAAGAACCAACGAGGAGGTCCCTGAGGAAGCTGGCTTCTTCAAGAACGAAGTTAACTGGGAAAACCGAACACAGGAAGCCTCAAGGGAGCCAAACCGCACAAATAACTTGTCACAGTAGAAGATGTGAAAGAGTTAACTAAAAAGCCAATGAATTCTAAATGTCAGAGAAAGGATAATTGAAAAGCTGAATGATGAGATGATACCTTGGGAAAAAGGGGAAACAAAGTTGATATTCTATACAAGAAAAATATAATACCAAAGAGGGGGCGTGGCTAACCACCATGTGAAGAGGACGTTCGCTCCGCGCGCTCGGCCTAATGCGACCATCATAAGCTGCCATTAACTAAATTTTTTGGGGGTCCTGAAGCCCACAAACCGCCTCACCGAGGGCGGATACCCTGCTGCACCTGCGGGTCAACTCCCGGGGCTCTGAGCGACCGGATTCGCCTTATATACCGTGCAACATGATCCAGCGGATCGGAGCCAAAATGGCGGCTCCCGCACCCAGCACGGCGCAGCGGCCCGCACTCTTAGGCTGCTTCCGAGCCGCAACGCCCAGGCCGCCGGAGGGGAGAAGACCCCCCCGCCGTACACGAGCGCCCGGCCGGACCGACGAGGGGGACCTGCGAAGCACTCGAGCGGCCGGGTGCGCGAACGAGAGGAGGTGCAACCAGGACGCAGAGCCCAGCCTGATACGAGCCGGACACGGGTGCTACCCACTTCGGAACCGTGTGCCTGGGTGTCGGAGAATCCTCGAGGTGAGCGGGGGGGACACATCCAACTGCTATATACCGGCTATCTCCGCTGGCCCACGAGAGTGGCCCCCCTCCCTCTTCCAACCTACATAGGCACGGTGTCCCCCTCCACGAAACGCCAGCCGGGCCCTAACCACTACTTCTGAAACCAAAAAAAAAGGCCCCGACAACACTGGCAAACACTGCTGGTCTGGCCCCTGCACTCCGGAGCGGCCCACATCATACTGCGGCCCTCTACCGCTGCTCCCATCCGGACCGAGCCGCACAACGGCTCAACCACTGGAGCGGGCACTGGGAACTTACGGCCTCTTCGCCTCACCATACCTCGACCACCCCTAAACCAGTGAAGCACCTGTGGTCCAGTTGATATGTCCACCAAAGGGGCGAGGGCCAAGCAACGCCAGACCACCATCGATACCTTCACGGCAGCGGGGCCCACAGCGCCTGAGACCATGAACGGGGCACACGCCGTAGATCTACTCGACCCCTCGAAGCCAACAACTGAACCGAGCAACACACAGATCCTCAAAGCCATTAAACAATCTCAAACAGCTGTGGAACATAAAATTGACGCAGTCGCCATAGACCTGGGCCTCCAAGACGTCCGCTCTTTGGCCAGCAGGACAGATACGCTGGAAGCACAGGTCCGCGAAAACATCGAAGCCAAAACTGTGCTCCTGAGAGATGTAGATGCACTCCAACAGAAAGTGAAAAACCTGGAAGACAGGGCTGAGGAGGCAGAAGGGCGCGCACGCCATAACAATATTCGCCTTCTGGGCCTCCCTGAGGGCATCGAGGGATTGGACCCCACGAACTTCATTGAAAACCTCCTACTACAGGAGGTAGGTGCAGAGAAACTCTCCCAGGGTTTCACAATCGAAAGGGCTCACCGATCCCTCACCTCGAAACCCCCCACTGGCAACCCACCCACACCAGTGATCGCAAATGTACTTAATTACAGGGACCGTGAAACCATTCTCGCCTTCTCGCGATCAGGCGGCCAGATCTGCAGGGGCTCAGCCAAAATATCCATCTATCCGGACTATACTTTTCAGGTCCAAATGAAGAGGGCACTGTTTATACACACCTAAGCTAGACTGAAGTCTGCCGGCCTACGCTACATGCTCCTATACCCCTCCAGATTGAAGGTGATACGCAACAACAAATCCTACCTCTTCGATACCCCTGCCGAGGCTCGGGACTGGATGGACAGTGAGCAGATCCCAGACATTGAAGTTAAGAAGCGACAACCTCGCTGAGCCTCGTCCCTCAATGGCTAAACCTTGCCCCAATGTCTCCCAGGGGCCCCACCAAGGAACGACTACACACACCGCAGCTGACTTGATTCCTCGAAACGAGACGCCCGGACGAACACTCTCCTACCCCCGGAAGCTCTGTCTTGTTAAGGGTACCCAGATACCCGCCCGTAGGGCACCATTCAACCGATGCTCGGTCTAAAGGAGCGGAAACGAGACTGTCATAGTGAGGGAGACCTCGCTCAACCTGGTTTATGTTTGGGACGTTCAAAGTTATGGGAGGGAGGGAAAAGGGGAGTTGGCACAGAAGTTAGGTGCCTGAATCAGGAAAAACCAAGACCACCAACAACCATCGTAGACAGCACGGATGAAGCACTTTCCCTACGCCGGACGGGATTGCAGTTATCGGAGCTGAAGTCAAAAGACGCAGGCACCCCAGTTGGAACCCACATCCACGACCCACCCAGACCTCAAACCAGCCCTACGCGCCTCTCACCACACGCAATGACTCCAGATAAGCCGGAGATAGATACTGTAACCTCTGATTCCCATGGCTGACCCGATAAAAAATCATGACGTGGAACGTCAGGGGCATGAATAGCTTTGTGAAGCAACGCTGCATATTCGCCTACATCAAAAGAAGTAAAACCAGAATAGCCCTACTTCAAGAAACGCACCAAACGTCGGACAAACTGAAGGCATTGGCCAAAGCATGGCGCAGAACTCTGATAGGATCCTCCTACTCCTCTTATGCCAGAGGTGTCCTAATTTGGGTAGACCCCTCTATCCCCTTCAGATTAGTAAGCTCCAAAGTAGACGACGAGGGCAGGATGGCACTAGCATGCGGCACAATCAAAGGCAGGGAGATATGCCTAGTTAGCACCTATGCACCCAACAACGACGCAACAGCCTTCTTTCATTCCCTATTTTCGCGTCTCAGCCCTTACAGGGACCAAACCATGATATGGGGAGGCGACCACAATTGCACCCTTGACCCCCAGAAAGACAGGTCAGATGATAAGCATACACGCCCTTCTCCACCGGCCAAAATACTGTCCAGGCTGTTACAACTCCGAGACTTGTGGAGAGAACAACACCCAGACCTGCGAGAGTTTTCCTTTTACTCCCCTCCACACGCGGTCCACACTAGGCTAGACTATCTCTTCGTAAGCCTAGAACAACAGGCAAAGTTTGGCGGGGCTCAGTACCTGCCCAGGGTGCTGTCCGATCATTCCCCACTACTGGCCGCCTGGGAGGTTTATCCGCCTAAACCCCCTGTCCCCACCTGGAGACTTAGGGCCGAGGCCCTCCATGACACAGCCCTCCGCGAACACATCGCGGACAGGACAGAGGACTATTGGGAAAGAAACCTCAACAGTGTCAAATGCATAGGCACCGCCTGGGAGGCATACAAAGTGGTCATGAGGGGTGAGATGATTGCAGCCATGGGTGGAGCACTAAGGTCTGTTACTTCCTCCCTAGAACACTCAGAGAGGGAGCTGGGAGAACTGGAAGGCAGATTAGACCCATCTCCTGAACACTTACAGAAAGTAATGGACCTAAAACAAACCTGCCTTATGCACTGGGAGTCCCTGGGAAGGCTGAGCTACGCCAAACACATTGAACAACCCACGCCCTCGGTGATAAACCCGGTAAACTCCTGGCTTGGCTGTACAAGAGGGAGACCCCCAGAACACCCATTTGCCAAGTACTCAAACCAGACGGCTCCTTAGTGCACATCCAGTTAGAAATTAACTCTGTCTTCTCCGACTTCTACGGCAAACTATACGCCAGACCCCTGCCCGTGGCCGACTCCGACATTGAGGATGTCCTGGACGACATAGTCCTTCCCAGGCTCGATCCTCAAATGACAGATATCCTAGACGAGCCCATCACCCCAGATGAGGTCAAGGTAATCATTAGATCGCTCCCAGCCGGAAAATCCCCTGGCACTGATGGCCTCCCCGGGGAATTTTATAAATTGTATGAAGAGACCCTGGCCCCTCTGTTGGCGCAGGTGTTTAACGAAGCTTACGAGCGTGGTGCCCTCCCTGACTCCATGAGGGAAGCTGTAATTATCCCCCTCCTGAAACCCGGTAAAGACGGATCGCACTGCGGTTCCTACAGGCCCCTCTCCATGTTAAACGTTGATTGCAAAATCTTAACCTCCCTGCTGGCGAATAGACTGCGAAGGGTGATCCCCCACCTGATCCATCAGGACCAAACGGGTTATGTGCCCGGACGCTCCAAGACAGAGAACCTGCGTAGGCTGCATCACATCATGTACAGCACGGAACAGAGGCTTCAGAGATACGCGGTTGCGTCACTTGACGCCACCAAGGCCTTCGATTCAGTGCGCTGGGAATGGCTATATGCCACTATGACTAAAATGGGAATCGGACCCGCCTTCCTGAAATGGACCCAGCTAGTCTATACCAACCCCACCGATAGGGTGCGCACAAACAGGACCTTCTCAGACAAATGGTCCCTATACAGGGGCACCCGTCAGGGCTGCCCACTCTCCCCGATGTTATACATCATTGCCACCGAACCCGTAGCTGCATACCTCAGACAAGAATACGGAGATGGGGGCATCGTAATAGACGGAGTGACCCACCTCATCTCTATGTACGCGGACGAGACACTATTGTACCTACACAACCCCGAACACCTCCTGCCCTACATTCTAGAGACTCTGGACGGATTTAGCAAATACACGGGAATCCAAATTTCCAAGGACAAGTCCTGCCTCTCTAGCTGCACTGTATAAGGAAGACCTAAGATCCCTTCCCCCCTTGACCTAAAATGGCAAGTGACCTCCTTTAGGTACCTGGGAATCACGATACACCGGGACCCATACACGGAACATATACTCAACATGGTGAGAGCTAAAGACTCTTGAAAAATCTATGGAATTCTGGGGCAAGCTCCTGCTCTCGATGGCCGGAAGGGCAGGTCTCCTCAAAATGGTTGCACTCCCCCGCTTACTATACAATTTTACAAATGTCCCCTACAACATTCCCCCCTCCTTGTTCAGAAACATTAATAAACTATGTAGACGGTTCCTCTGGCAGGGAGGCAGACATAGGGTGGCGCTGGACACACTCCAAAGACCCTACGAGAGAGGTGGAATCAAAGTCCCCAACTTCGAACTGTACTACCTTGCGAGCCAACTAAGGCATGTGATGCGATGGATGGCCGACGAGATCTCCACGGACACCAGGGTCCTCCAACCTGCATTGCCCAATCTCCTCCTAAGGGATCTACTCTGGGTCCGGAACAGACTCCCACAGCCCTTCCCATACCTAATCAAACTTGGAATAAAGCTCTGGAACAGAGCATGCAGAACAGTGGGGTCAGCTGATCCCTACTCCCCACAAATCCCCATTGCAGCAGTTATGGCCTACCAGTCATGGGGCTCTCTTGAATCGCGCGCCCAGTGGGAACCCTACGGAGTGGCTACCCTAGGAGACCTAACACGAGACCAAGAGATCATACCCTTCCCCGATCTCACTGAGACCACGGGATTACCTGCTGGCCAATTCTTGCTCCATAGGGCAGTGATACAAGCCATAATGGTTAGATGGCCAGAGGCTATTACCCCAAAGACGGAAAACGAGGTCATAGAAACATTATTAAACACAGCCGAAGGTGGCCATGAAACCTTGCGACTGTATGAAACCCTGCTTCAGGGCACGACAAACAACGAGCTCAAAAGCAAAGTAAAGTGGGAAACCGAACTAGGCCAAGACTTTGCGGACGAAGAATGGGAGAAAATAACTCATTACCACAAGAAAGTTTCTAGGAATGCCCGTTTGCAGCTCATTCAATTATACATCACCAACAGAGCCTACCTAACACCTGAGGTCATATCTAAATTCAAGGGGGCTGAGGCCCAAGTATGCCCCAAATGTAAGGAGCCCAGAGCGGGAATGACGCATATGTTTTGGGGCTGCCCAGAGATACGCAATTTCTGGACACAGGTACAGGAGAGGGTGGCGAACGCAGATATTGAGCTTGAAGTGATCAATCCCGCAGCCTGCATCTTGGGCAGATGCAAACGTAACCACAAAAATAAGCCTCTAAACAAACTCAAAGATCTGATATACATAACGGCGAAGAGACGCATAGCCTTGGGATGGAAGAGCCCAAGGGCCCCGACCGAGGCACAATGGTGGGGGGACCTTACGAAATGGATAACGGCTGAGACTGGTGCGTGGGAAACGGCTATCCTCGAACAGAGGCTGGACTCCAGTGGGGAACTGCATCGCTGGGTAGCGCTAACAGTGCCACTACTTCATCCTAACAATACGGACGATACCTCGGACAGTCCGGACTGTCCTAGCCATCAATCCGGCACAATAAGAACGGACGATAATGTTGACTGTGGTCTTGAGCTGGGGGTGGGTGGGGATGCGTAATTCTGTCGATTTGCGGTAAATATTACTAGTGATGCCAACTATGTTTGTTATACTGTTAAAACCAATAAAGAAATTTAAAAAAAATAATAATACCAAAGAGCAATAAAGATATGAGACAGAGCTTAGAAACACAAGGCAATTGAGACATACAAGGTCAAATAGAGTAAAACAAATTGAACTGCAATTGCCCAGGAGGGAAAGCCTACCAGAGCAATAATACCTTCACAGGATCCGCTGAGATCCTGCAAGACAAGAGATCTTATAAGAGGTGCCAAAAGGGATTAGCAAAGAGGGGAGAAAATGTAATAGCCCTATTGACGAACTAAAGAGAGTGATGCAGGAAGTCCCGAAAGACTATTTGTAGATTGTCTATTAGAGGGACTTCTAAAGACTGGTACTGGAAGTACCCTCAGGCGAAGGGATTCACACGCATCCCCAAAGGTAGTTTTCATAGTGGTAAGGTCAGTTAGGGTAGTTTTGGACAGCAGACTTTCTTTTGATGTTCACGACTGACCAACGAGCACCTTACTTAGTAAGATAGGTAGGGATCACCCATAGTGACAGGGAAAGTTAGGGATTATAGGAATACTTTAATAAAATATTGTACACATTGTCCTTAGAGAGTCCTCGTCTTCCTTCTGACTCGCCAAAATTATTAAACATTTAACATGGTGTATGCGCTCTGGGTTAAGTTCCAAGAAGCTCTGGTGACAAGGCAGTTCTTGTAAGGAATTCAAATGTCTATGGCCTTGTAGCTACCAAGGTCATGCCATGGTATAGCCCTTCTGTGCCGCAGCTGAAGGAGACATCTTTGAGCCAGGTTTGCTTTTTGGTGGTGGAGGAACTGTCGCGCCCATGCTATTTTCAGATGCATTTGTCCAGCGACAATGAACCTTTTTTTTTTAACACACTCGAGATCCAGCCAGATATATCATGCAAAGATTTGGGGATCTTCAATCAAAAGCCTCCACAAATGAGATCTGTCTTGCTACTCACTAAATTTAGGATCTCTGGTTAATCTGTTAAGCAATCAAAGAGTTTCTGAATAAAAGTTGATAGATTTAAGTTACATAAAAACAGTTTGTGCTAAATAGTAAGTTATCCATAATTGAAATAGAATTAAAAGGTTATGATCGACATTTTGTAACTGCTAACTGCCCCCACGTAGGCTTTAAGGAGGGAAATGTAGACACCAACTAGCGTGAAATGTCTTCAGATTGAGTAGGAGACCATTGTCTGGAGCCAATCGACCTGTGAAGATCATTTGTAAGTCCCTGTAGTGGAATGAAATACATTAAGTGGAGTCATTTCTGCAGAAAGTAGTGAAAACGAGGTTACATCTGTACAAATCCCCCTGAGCACCATTGCCAGTACACAGACATTGCTGCAAAAAGCTAGAATCCATCATTGCTTACCTGCTTTCATTCCTGGTGTACCCTGATGGGCATTCAGACAGACACTTGTTCTGATAGATGACAAACTTGGAGGAATCGCGGGGGTTCTCCGTCACCTTGCGAAGGATGGCGCAGTACTCGGCGGTCACGCAGCGCCATCCCTCGTACTCATAGGTCTTCGCTGGGCACGACCGCAGGCATTGTCCATTAAAGTAGAAGTGGCGGCAAGTGACGCAGGCCCTGCTGTCCCGGGGCTGGTGGCAGCCCCCCAGACACTCGTGGTGACAGCAGTCCCCATTGCTGGAGCAGGCGATCCCAGGGGGGCAATGACAGACTAAAGGGGAAACAGCAAGTAAACAGGTTAGTTGTCCCATTTGATATAATGGCCGAAAGACATCACTTGCAAGACCCAAAATCAAGTAACAATTAGGTGGTGCATGGAGTTATTTCAAATATCATCATAAAGCTTGGACAAATCACAGAAATGCAAGAATCTGTACAAAAGATTGCTATGAAATTACACAAATCCATCAATTGATCAAACAACTCCAAGACACCAAGATAAAGTCAACAAAAACGAGCAATCCAAAGACCCAAACCCTCTCCAATAAACATACCCAAAGTCAGATTTTGTAGCTTTATTTTTTGTAAAAGTAGGCCATGGATTTGCGTTGAGCAGAATGTTAATACAGAAGACTGGCGTCAGAGTATAAGAGTGAACGTCAGAGTATAAGAGTGAACTTTCGAACCTCCCAAGGGAGTCGATCAATTATTTATTTTATTTGTATTTATTTGCATTTGTAAAGCGCACAAATGGCCTCGGGCATCGTGGCGCTGTTAAGAATACCTGCTTAGTTACATAAGTGCATGTGGTCAGAGTCGGTAGCTTAATACATGCGAGCCAACCCCATCTTTAAGGGTGGCAACCGCAGGTAATGCATATGGTCAAGATTGGTGGAATAAAGCATGAGCACCAACCCCATCTTGAAGGTGGGCAGGCATACATGACACGGGCGACCAAGGGGGGGCAGGGGGCAGGCATACATGACACAGGTGACCAAGGGGGGCAGGCATACATGGCACTGGTGACCAAGGGGGGCAGGCGGGCAGGCATACATGACACAGGTGACCAAGGGGGGCAGGCATACATGACACAGGTGACCAAGGGGGGCAGGCATACATGACACAGGTGACCAAGGGGGGCAGGCATACATGACACTGGTGACCAAGGGGGACAGGCGGGCAGGCATACATGACACGGGCGACCAAGGGGGGCAGGCATACATGACACTGGTTACCAGGGGGGCAGGCGGGCAGGCATACATGACATGGGCGACCAAGGGGGCAGGCATACATGACACGGGTTACCAAGGGGGGCAGGCATACATGACACGGGCAACCAGGGGGCAAAGGGGGGCAGGCATACATGACACAGGCGACTGGGGGGCAGGCATAAATGACACGGGCGACCAAGGGGGGGGCAGGTATACATGACATGGGTGACCAGGAGGGGAGGCATACATGTCACGGGTGCCCAGGGGGCAGGGATACACGACACGGGCGACCAGGGGGGCAGGCATATTTGACAGTGCTGGCATGGTGTACCGTGGTGGACAGGGGTAGACAGGGCCTTTGTGGTGGTCCTTAGGGGGTGTGGCCGGCTCCCGGTCACTGCCATTGGCTTAAGGCCAAAAAGGCAACCAATAGTAGAGTGGGGCGGGAGCTGGGCCAAAAACCATGAAGACACTAAATTTACAATTGCCTGCAAGGACGAGGAAACGGCCATCTTTGAAGACCTTGCAACAAAGTGGTAATAGGCAGGCCAAAACTTTTTTAGAATAATGCAGCAAGTACAAAGGCACGGAGCGCCGCCGCATCATGGAAATAGCAGCAATGATAATAAAAACAGTACTGCATCATGTCAATTGCACCCATCAATTGATGTCGTAGCTCCCGCTGCAAAACAAGTCAATAAAATGTAAAACTGTCCTTACACCCAGCAGTGCGCATCTAGAAGGTAGTCCGGCGCGGGTCGGAAGTGCTGAGGGGCAGAGGGAAAGCACTCCAGCCGGTAGGGAGGTGCAAGAAGAAGGAAGCAGGATCCACCGAAATGTTACCATGGAAAAGGATCTCGCTTACACTGTTCAATGAGAGCAAAGGATGACAAGTGACCCTGCCTGAAAAGGAGAAGAGTGGAACGGGAACAAAAATAAAAGGGGTGCAGAATGACTGGTGAAATAGTAACCTGCCAATCCCATCATGGTTAGGTTCACATTCCGACACCAGTTTCCGGTCCTAGAGGAATGTTACAAGGTTCCTGCAAACCAGAACATATGCTGTACCCTTCAGAACCAATGGCGAGGGCTGCATTGCCCAACATGCACATGTCAAGGAGTATGGTGATCCTCAAAGGAACGCCCCACTGTGGTGGAAGCTGGAATCGTTTGCGTCTCACCAAGTGCAGGAACCCCAAAGTCTAGGGTTGGGGAGGGTTCCCAGGATAAAGGCAATGGGAGCCACTGTGGTGAGATTAGCGCTGCTTATGCGTAACATTTAGCCCTGGAGCAGTCACATTTCTCCATATTTTTAAATGCGTAACCCCAGTGATTTAAATTGCCCCGAGGACTCCCGAGTATAAAAGCACAGAGGAATGCAATATCTGGCATGAGTGTTTGGCAATAAAGGGTAACACATTAAATAATGTGCCTTCAAGGCTTGCAACTGGAGCAAATGCAAGTTAAAAGCGAATTAATGCAAAAGTTAGGCCTTGTTCCCAGAAACGAAAGCTGCAGCTAACGAATGACAGACACCTTATGTTTGACTGGCCATCACTCCTGTCTCCAGGCATTGCACCATGCAGGCATTGGAACGGATATCTGCTGTCAGGCGTACACCACTTCTCATGTTGTCTCTCAGTAACAAACACACCATCCAGTTTGGAAATTTAGTCAGAAAACTGCTTGAAAAAACATTGCGATACAATCCCGTGAGTCGGGCCCTGTGCTAAGCGTAAGCATGTGGAATTCCAAGAGGGACGGTTGGGTTTGAAACCGTGACAATGTCTGGGCATGATTTTCATTTGGCTCTTTAGATGAACAAGAATATGTATTGTTGTAAGGTGTACAGCCCCGGGCCTGGCATGCGGTTTATATAATGGCCGAGGAGAATGTTGCCATAAGGGCCCCAACAGCAGGGACATGAATTCACCAGATGACACTGAAGGAACTGATTTTATGTGACCTTTGTCCCAAATGAAATGACTGACGGGAGAAAACAAAAAGTTAAAAAAAATAAAGTACATAAACTTGCATTTGAGAAAACACTAAACCGGTAAAGCAGACATAACTTTTTTTTTTAAATACCAACCACATTTTAACCAGGATGCTGCCTGGAGAGGTCATGTGGCCGGGGTAGAGCTAGTAGAATGTACATAGGCCAGGGGCACTGCCATGAATATGCCACTACAGCCCTATATGCCAATTTACTCCCATCTTATACCATTTAGAGCGGCACATGTCAGTTGCTGCCATAATACAGTATGCAAAATGTAGCCTTTATTGATTGCTGCCTCCATCTTATGTTTGTTTTCAGCCTTACAGCCTAGGTATACACAAATAGGTGGGTAACAGATTCAGATAACCAGTTGCTTCTACCCTATGCCAAGTGAATCCTTAAATGTCCAGTAATGCCACCCAATGACAATTAATTCCTCACCTGGCAAGGTCACCATATGTAGGGGAGAGCATCACGCGTTTTGCTGCCATCATGTGACGTGCAGCCTTTAATGCTCCAATAGTGCCATTTAATGCATGGTATACGGTAGCATATGTGCAGCCTCACGTGTAATGGATTCAATCATGTGCCCAGCTCAATCTCAAATGATCCATTAACGCCACATAGTTCCTTAGTTGCATGGTATCTTTGCCATGGGTGATGAGCAACCTCAAATAACACAGAACGTGACAATGAATGCCTCATGTAAATGGTACATCACTACATGTAATGTGCCGCCTCCTGCCAGGTTACTACTGTCATATGCCAACTGCGGCCTCAAATGGCAAGAAAACTCCACTTAGTTCCACATATTCACGACACCTTTAACATCAAAAGTCTGCAGCCTGTTGCTAATAAGATGTTTTGGCATGTAGCTCCCAGGATCATTTACAATGGACCATAATGTATAAGCCTCATGGGTGATGTAGTCCAAAATAATAGGAAAGGCAAATGTGGCAGGCCACTGCAATAGGTGATGTGCAGCCTCATATGTCCATGTGCTGCCCTACATACCTATTTCCCCACACCTAATGCAGCCTCACCACCTCCCTGGCCTTGACTGATCTCTCAATCTTTCTATCTTGTCCTGAAAATATTGATTAATTTCTATTTGTCGTCGTTCGCTGTGGCAATCAATATTGAAGAGAAGATATCCAGGAGTATCATTGGTGCTATTTTCTTGGCTGGGACTGGAAGGGGATATTTTCAAACAAAACCAGATAATTCATACCAGTGGATTTATTTTTTTAATGAACTTTTCTTTTTTTGACTTGGAACTGATAAGAACTGGTTCAAGACTTATCCTTTTGGACATTTTGAAGTTGGCTTTAAAACCCTGTGGAAGGGATGTTCCCAGGACATGTGAAGGCCATCCATACATTGTTAAATTTCTGATTATCTTATGTTGCTTTAGTAATTGTCTTTGAATGTTTTGTCATTTAATGTGAGGGCCAGTTTTCCTATGTTAGGAGTCGTTCCCTTTAGACTAGGAAGGGACTGCCCTGATAGAGTAGGGCAATCAAGGCTTTATTTGCAAACGTTTGAAAAACTTTGTTAATAAAATGCCTAAACTTGAGAAAACTACAAGCAATTGTCCGCCTCGCATTACGGACCCCTCACAACAAACTGTTTTCTATTTCAATGCATTCATACAACCCTCTCATTCAGCTTCAGACATGCCAGTATAAAATTAGATGCACACAACACACCTCAAGGAATCAAAAGTATGTTTTAAATTGACACCAATGTAAGACTATGACATTATCCTGAGCCTATGCTGGCATTTATTGACACATCAAGTTCAAATCCTGGTATGCCACAGTAGGTAAAGAGTGATTCCTACGAAAGGGGACCATAAGAATTGTGGCCCAGGAATATAAGGGGTTACATTACAAGAAACAAAAACCCCAAATCCATGTCCCATCTTCCAGAACCCAGGATAATACTCTTGAAGACACCAGCAGCTGAATGCTAATCAGCAGAAAAATGTCCCAACTCAACATCCCAGTCAAGGGTCTTTGAGAATACCTTGCAGGTTGGAAAGAGGCCCATATGGATGTTATGGAGGCTTCTGTGTCACATTTAAAACTTAGACCCACTGGGGTGTTCATGAGAGACGAGATTATGGGGTTCAAAGAAAATTAATCATGCTAATTGTCAAATGCTCAGCAAATGTAATTCTCAACTAAGATTGGATGTTTTGGCATCAGCGGGATACAGACTATACCACAATAAACCTCAAGCATTTGTAAACCCTGGTACTTGGATGCACAGACAACGGCGGGAGGGTTCAGAGTTAATCGAAAAGGACTAGAAAAGCGCTGGGCCACCCTCCAGACAGTCTTTCAGTCTGCTATGACATTACAAAAGGGGAATACCCACATGAAAATCGGGGTTGGGTTGGCAGAGCTTTGCAATTGGCTTTTGAGTCATTCAGAACCATCCAGCCACCACTCTGTGGCATGAATTGAACAAAGGCAGAAATCAACAGCAGCACGATGGTGCTTGCAAGCAGACACACACCTTGTGATGCCCTGCATGGACCAAAGAGACTGGCTTATCAATTAGTGAATGAATGCATAGTATTAGGTGCCAGACAACAAGTCTTCAGTCCTTCTGAGTTTAAGATGGCATCCTGGCTTAATATAACCGCATTAATAAAACCTCAGCTAACAAACCAGATCTGGGCACCGCTTGCAGATTAGCAACATGCGATTGTGTTTATATCATTGCACACACTAAGTTGGAATGAATTGACATTTCACTTAATCGTACACGCATGGAGATTGCACTGTTTATTTTCCAATTAAATACATTGTCATTGCCATCCCAAACCACCCCCTTTTCGGGACTTAGCAGGAAAATAGTGAAAGAATGAACAGATTGCTTCTTTTGGGGAAATTTCAGACTTAATAAATCTGTAGAGGCATGAAATTAGGTGTTTGTGGGGAAGTCATAGTCAGGTTCACTTTTTCAGATCCCTTGTGGGAAGGAGTCATTCCTGGAACAGAAACCTGCCACTTCTGCTGCCCTAAAGTTGGTTTCTCTCTTCAATCCATTTCATAGGAACAGGTGAGGTTTCCTGTAGATCTTCCTAATGGTAGAAAACTCTGTGATCCCACTATATTTAAAATGCCCCAACATGTCACATCTCATGTCATAATTAGGCCACACTATGTGATTGGCTATGTGCTTCTACTGGCCTATCTCATAGTTAGACACCTGTTGAATACACATACCCTATTATTCTTCATTGGATTATTATAATTTTAATACTTGTGATAGGGAAAGGTGGGGGCCAATGTGCTTTTGCTTCTAAATGCACAATCAGATTTACTTGTATAATTCATTGACTCATTTTCCTGTGTTGAAACACAAATTTGATATTCTACCGGCCAAAATTCAGATCTAGCTAGGTGACATTAATGTAGGACATGTTTGTTCATAAAGTTACCACTCATTTTTATTTTCATAATCAGAGTAATCCGACATTTTCTTTGTAATGTAAAGCAAGTCAATGGCAAGAACATGGGCTGTTACCAATTAAACATATACAAGTCCAGACGTGTATTTGCCATGTGATTAACACCTTGTGCTGCAGCCCCATAATTCAAGTAAATAGATCTTCATAAGTGGTTCAGACAGCGATTGAGGCGAGTGAAATGACAAAAGCTCCTTCTTATGCTCACATTAGTCCCAGCAAATTCTGGATATCAATGATATTGGGAGAATAGTTTGGCAAATAATGCACTAATTTGCCTTTGTGGATGGCAGTTAAATAGCATAGGCTCCAACTATCTGGTAATCCAGATCTAAAACTCTCAAGTTTTCTATTTTTCTGATATGCCAGTTTATTTTTTCAAAGAATATCCCCTGGAAAACTTACACAAGGTAGGAAGGATTTGATCAGAGTTGAAAGATAGGTCAACTTAAAGCCAGCACAACATCGTCAAAATTGAACACAGTGTTTGATTTTTTCTTTTCTCCATTTAAAATTGGATAATTTTGATATAATCCATTATTGTGCATGATTTAAATGAAATACAATGCAGGATGCACTCCACTTATTAGTTAGCCGTGCTTCCTTGTAAAGCAAATAAGTTAGTTTAGAAAAACATGGGTGAAGATATTGACTGGTGTATTCTTTAAAGTAGATCTTTCAGTGTTACAAGTAAGTCTTTTCATACACGTGGCAGTGTTCCAGGTAATTTACCATTGGCAGCAATTCTTTGCCTTAATTGCATTTTTGCAAATGCAGTTCCATAAATGTTCATGGTCCTTGGTGGAGCCTGCATCATATATTGCATGCTGCATCTCAGGTGTGTGGATGACTAACATCTTCCAGCATTTTTATGGTAGCGAGTGAGAGGCAGAACCATGAATAAACAGTTATATTTTACTGGTGGCCCCTCTCACTTAAAACTTGAAATAAATTCCATTGTCCCAACTCTCCCAGCACTGAACCATCTGCCTCACGCTTAAAAGAAGATGTGACGTTTGCAATTTTTCTGCATCAATTTGCATAAGGGAGAATGTCTTGGATTCCATTCAATGCTACATTGTGTACTGTATCTGTCTGAGAGGATATCCAAAAGAAAGTACAAAACAGGTGTTTTTGTGAAGATAGTTTAGGCAGAAAGACTAGGTGCAGACTCCCATGGCTAGCTATTGCCATAATCTCAGAAACAGCCCATTTTGCCACCACACCCACACCAGTTTATCGAACAAGTTCACAAGAAACTTACATGGAACAATCATTCGCTTCAGCACACAATGACAAGGGGCTAGAAGATCATAAACAATGTATGAGGAAATGAGGGCATTGATGGGAAGCAGTTAATATATCACATCTACAATAGGAATAGTCAGTAGGCAGGGGAGCATGTATTCCTCCAGCCATTTGGTGATCCCAGCCCTCCAGAAACTTGCAGTGCAGCAAAGTTCTGGAGAGCAGTCAACCTCAATTTATTAGATCTCACACATTAGTGCCAATTAAGGGGTCTGGCAAAGCCCGATTTCCAACTCATACCAAATTCCATTCACTTGATGCTTCGTTTGCAAAAGTTGAGTTGCGGTATATGGCCATTCCAGCTGACAAAATCAAGACCGGCGAGCAAAAATGTTATTACAGGGGGAATGCATAATAAACCAGTAGCCATTTAAAAAAAAAAAAACTACCTTGTGGTAGAAAATGACAAAAGTGGTACCATAGGAAAGGCAAACCATTGCCACCAGCCTGCATACAAAACAGTTTCATTGTGAGGACTTATCCAGTAACAGGAAATGTGGTACAAATTGACTGGTATCTTTAGAGTCTTCCAGGGTGTCGGATATAGAGTTCCAATGAGGAGTAATATTTAAAAATAATCTCACATGCACAACTGAAATCCTGACACGAGAAGCCAGCAAAACGTCAGGAGAGCCCACAAACGAGTGACAAACAAAACCAATTAGAAGTAGTCCTCACAGAAGAGCCGACTCAATCATAGAAGGCAGGAGAAGCTGGCCAGCCACCTTTGGGAGTTGGTGTGTGGTTTCGTCCTGCTTTCCACATTGCCGCAGAGACTCCGTCATGGAAGGAGAACCACTGAAAAACGAATGAAAACTGGTGCATCTTGTGCTCACATCAGGTTAATGATTATTTTCTTGGAGTTTTGTGTCTAAGACGGTGCTCTGCCGGACTTCGCCATACCAAAATAAGGAGCTATAAGTAAGATTGCTCAAAGTGCAAGATGAAGAGGGGCTCAAAGAGTCCTAAGAACTGATAAGGATCACAGAGAAAACTGGCACCGTGAAAAAGGTGTGGAAAACAGTGGGAGAGGCATAACATATTTGGCTTATTAATTACTTACTTTGCAGGGCATGGCATTTTTAAAAAGGTGATCGCCCTACAATCTGGTCAAATGCAAGGACATTATCACTTCACAACAAAGTCCTTTTCCACAAGTCAGTAGTCGAGTTAATCCTGCACCGTCACACGTATGGGTGCTTTTGTAAGCCCAGAGGGATTCAGTGTTACACTTACTGTTCACATGCCAATTAGAGAGTCCAATGCAAAGTGGATGTGGCCAAATTGAGTTTTTGTTGTCCCAAACAAAAACATAATACAAAAAAAATATCATGTAAGGTGAAGACTGCCCCGTTATTGTATAAACGCAATTCAGTCCATGAAACAATAATGCCACCACAACCCCCCGCCCCCTCATGCCCCTACATAATTGGTAATTTGCCAAAATACCATTAGAGGAAGCTACATTTTTCTATGGCAACCTGGTTTTCAATGCAGCATTTCACTTGCAGACATGAACATCAAATTATTGCTTGCTAGACTGTAGCTTAGCAATCTGTCCACTGTCCACCCATTACCAGGCCCAAGAAATGTAAGACTGCTGAACCTCGAACTGGTTCTAAAAACACAGCAAGTAGCACATATTACAATATATTTAAAATAGTTTATTTTAGGTTGGGAAACTTGATGAAGATTTGATTCAATTTCATTTTTCCACCATCCGCCAGGTACATTTTCAGCTTGGTGATACTCTTTTAGGAGAGCGTTTTTATTCCAGTTTGTCAATATGGGTATACATTCTCTCTTGTACCAGTTTTCTACCATCATATTTATATTACATACATATGCACATATGTCCAAGCTCCACCCTTATGCATAATGAGTAAAACAATTGCAAGACACAGAAGACACGGAAAGAGTCACAGGCCAAGAGAACAGAAAACGTTAGGCCCATGTGCGGGTTAATAAAAGGATTGATTTAAAAGAAAACCAGTTTAACATAAGGTTCCTTAAAAGAGCATATGGGGCTAGACCCCTGAAAGGACCATGATGCGGAAACCGAAAAGCATTCCACTGTACCACAGTTCATGGTCACCTTCTGCTCTCCTGATCAATGTAGATCTATTGTAGGGATTTAAAGCCACCGTTCACAGGGTTGTGGTCCACGAGAGTATCGTAACTGTGAGCCTCATTAGCTGTATTCACCTGGGTCAGCTGAATTTCTGTCCTCCAGCATGGTGGTCCCATTGTGAAATGTTTATTTGAGGAGCCTGCTGCAGGCTCACGTTCCTAGGGAAATCTTTGGACTGCTGTTCATGCAGAGTTCTATGGCTGTCACGGATGGCACTCTATTAAGAGTGGCACAGGACACCCAGAAGAGTTTGGGTGCTGAAAATAAGTGGACAGACAAGTACACACACAGCAGAACGGAAATAGAACGAAGAGTAGGAAAGAGTAGCAAGGGAAAAGGTACAGAATGGATACCCTCTTGGGGTGTATGCAGAATAGGAAAAGAGTATTCCACAAACCTTGGAAATACTCTAGCCTTCTGCACAGTTTGCTATAACAGAGGCCCACGCTGTTTGCTCATGACTTGGAACAGCAGCTATGGGTGTCTGTAATGTAGAAACAAGACAAAGGAAGGGGCAGAGGTTGACTGATGGGGAACCAACAGACAAGCTCTGAACAAAAGGGTCGACAAACGGTACAAGAGATGTTACAACAGACAAATCCAGGAAAGGAGGTGATAGCAAACTAGCAGAAGGAATAGAAGGGAAAGTCGAGTAACAGGATACGATAGCAAAGGACAGTAAGGTACAAGGTAGAGAGCGCAGAGGAGCAGGAAAGTAGTGAGTAAACCTACAGGAGTAGGACGGTAGGGTAGAAAGCCAGAGGAAAAGGGTTTAGGGCAGCCGGAAAGAGGTAGGCTGTAGAGCAGGGAGCCCAGAGGACCAGGGCTAAGGCAGCCGGAGTGAGGTAGGCTGTAGAGCAGGGAGCCCAGAGTACAAGGGCTAAGGCAGCTGGAGTGAGGCAGGCTGTAGAGCAGGGAGCCCAGAGGACAAGGGCTAAGGCAGCCGGAGTGAGGAAGGCTGCAGAGTAGGAAGCCCAGAGGACAAGGGCTAAGGCTGGAAAGCAGCAGAGCGAGATCAGCTGCAATCTGGAGAGCCCGCAGGGCAAGGGCGGAGGCTGGAAGGCAGCAGAGCGAGATCCGCTAAAATGTGGAGAGCCCGGCAGGGCAAGGGCGGAGACTGGAAGGCAGCAGAGCGTGATCCGCTGCAATGTGGAGAGCCCGGCAGGGCAAGGGCGGAGACTGGAAGGCAGCAGAGCGTGATCCGCTACAATGTGGAGAGCCCGGCAGGGCAAGGGCAGAGACTGGAAGGCAGCAGAGCGTGATCCGCTGCAATGTGGAGAGCCCGGCAGGGCAAGGGCGGAGACTGGAAGACAGCAGAGCGTGATCCGCTGCAATGTGGAGAGCCCGGCAGGGCAAGACTGTGAGGAAGGGAGCCTGGAAGGCTATGGCTGGAGGCAGCAGGGTGGAGCAAGCAACAAGGCAGGGAGCCCAAAAGGCTAGGGCTGTAGGCAGCAGGGTGTAGCAAGCAACAAGGCAGGGAGCCCAAAAGGCTAGGGCTGTAGGCAGCAGGGTGTAGCAAGCTGCAAGGCAGGGTCCAAGCAGGAGTGAAGATTAACAGCATACAAGGAACCGAAGTCAGGAGCGAAAGGTGGAGGGAGGACTCTCAGATGCAAGAGGCTGAGCCACTGCAGGCAGCAGCCTTTATACTGCCTAGCCCAGCACAGAGGCAGGCTAATTGGTTTCACCTGGCGAATCACACCTGCAGGCAATCGGCCACCTCCCTTTCTGTTCCTGGGCTGGTGGAAGCAGGACCAGACTCTAAGGCTTCTGGGGGGTGTAGTTCCATAGAAAACCAATAGGAACGGCCAGGAAACAATGCTTGCGGCCAGGTGCATTATGGTATGCGTAGTTAGTTGACAATAATCATTAAGCAGCAAAGTCCAAATGGAGCATAAATGGATGTGCCCATGGCGCAGGCATGACAGTATGCCCCTCTCCAGGCCCCTCTCCAGGCTCCCTGAAGAACGACCTGTAGGAAGAGTGTCTGTTCCACAGTACAAGAGTCTTACTCCAAATAGGCACATCATGAGGCACCAGAAACGAGTCGTAAGGTGAGAGTCTTGAATTACGGAGCCAGTACCAATGTTCTGAACCTTTGATGTAGAATACAGAAAAGATGAAGTCTTTGGAACACAGACCCCAACTGTGTGTGCATGAAGAGAGGAACTGCGAAAAACTGCTGCAGGCTCCAAGATAGATTTTGTACTGACGGGCAACAGTATGATGTTGGAAAGTGGAGCCATAGGTACAGCAGAATTGGTATCTTTAGGAAGGTTTTCCAAGACATCCGAAGTAGCAATGACAACATTAGGGTTAGCCATAGAGAGATCAGAGGTTACAGCAGCGGTGAGATCTTGGATGGCTGTAGGGGGTATCGATGCTTTAACAACTGGGTGTGAGGGTGCCATGAGAGAGCCAGCAGGCTGGAAAGCACATGAGACTGGTAGAGTAGAGTCTGGCAGTCTTAGAGCTATAGATACACCAGCAGGCACAACTGGAGTAGTAGTGTCAGGATTCACAATAGCTATAGCAACCTCAAGATCAGTAGCAGGGACTTCAGAAGTCTCAAATGTGTCAGGGGGTTTTTGAACCACAGCAGCAGAGAGATCTTGAATAGTAATTGGAAGTTCGAGTGCTATCGCAGCCATAGACAGATCAGGTGTTGCAACTACTGGTAGATCGGGTACCACAACCACTGTCGATTCAGGGGGTATCGAAGAAACAGAAGATGTTAATTGTTTGAGAGTGATGTCTGATAGCACAGCCACACTTTGGCAAGCCCCGCTTGCCACTTCAGCATGCTCGGTGTGAACTGTGCCAGTCTCTTCAGCTGCTATAGACATTGCAGAGGAGGTTGTAGGTGTGAGAACTGGACGATAGGCAAGGGTGAGGGCGGAACCATCCTTTGACTCAGAAGAATTTTCAATCAGAAGACCACCCTTGTTTTGTGGTGTAATGGCTGTGTGCGTGATTTGACCCACCGGAGAAGTTAATCCTTTTCTGTCAGTACAACAACCTGAGTTTTTGCGGCTGGAAGGTGAAAGAGCTGTGTCAATCTCTAGAAGGGATACATATGCAATATTTAGGTCTTCCATCTGCTTGGTAAAAGTTTGTATACTTTTCTGTATGGCAACTCCAGGCCTTATCATGTCGATCTCTAACGAAAAGATGTCAGGTGTTGGACATATTGTCAGAAGGTCTGGTGACTTGTGTCCCTTCATAAGATTCTTATAATACAAAGAAACAAAGTCGTCATAGAGGTCTTCGGTCTTTCTTTTAAGGCGTAGGAGTTGTTCGTGTATCAGGTAAGTATCATTAGATTGATCCAAAGCTTCAGAAGCTGGTGTGGCAGAAAATTCGGTTGTAGCAATGGGAAGACAGACCTTAGGGATATTGCGATTAGCAGATACTGTGGAAGCATTAAGACAACCGATGGTTAGTATAGGTCTTTTGTACCCAGAACCAGATGCACAAACCTCAGGATCATGACTGCCTTGTCCTGACAAATAAGGGTTTCCAACATTCTGGGGAGCTTGCCAAGCAGATCTTGCGCATATCACACTGGCAACGGCGTATTCAGGTTTAGATTCTCTGACAATGAGTGATATGTCCTTAGCTGTTGCGGTGTTAGAAGGCTTGTCAGAAGACGCAGGAGAGTTTTCCACTGTCTGGTCTAACAAGATCTGTAAGAATTCATTCTCTTGCTGTAGCTCTGCAACAGATAAGGACTGCGGATCATAGTCGCAAATGTCATAATAATTGTACATGGAAGATGGGTCAGCTAGCCAGTGAGTATAGTACCGTGCTTGTAAATCTTTGTTTACTAAGGCGAGTCTGTCCTTTAGACTAGGTTTCTTGTCTGCTGTCTTTAGGGAAACCATAGGTTTATGCAAAGGTTTCTTAACTCGAAAGGAAAGCATCTTAGGTCTGTGTGTGCCTTTCCGGCCAATGAAAGACATTTTTGGCTCTTGCATTCTGTCACGGATGGCACTCTATTAAGAGTGGCACAGGACACCCAGAAGAGTTTGGGTGCTGAAAATAAGTGGACAGACAAGTACACACACAGCAGAACGGAAATAGACCGAAGAGTAGGAAAGAGTAGCAAGGGAAAAGGTACAGAATGGATACCCTCTTGGGGTGTATGCAGAATAGGAAAAGAGTATTCCACGAACCTTGGAAATACTCTAGCCTTCTGCACAGTTTGCTATAACAGAGGCCCACGCTGTTTGCTCATGACTTGGAACAGCAGCTATGGGTGTCTGTAATGTAGAAACAAGACAAAGGAAGGGGCAGAGGTTGACTGATGGGGAACCAACAGACAAGCTCTGAACAAAAGGGTCGACAAACGGTACAAGAGATGTTACAACAGACAAATCCAGGAAAGGAGGTGATAGCAAACTAGCAGAAGGAATAGAAGGGAAAGTCGAGTAACAGGATACGATAGCAAAGGACAGTAAGGTACAAGGTAGAGAGCGCAGAGGAGCAGGAAAGTAGTGAGTAAACCTACAGGAGTAGGACGGTAGGGTAGAAAGCCAGAGGAAAAGGGTTTAGGGCAGCCGGAAAGAGGTAGGCTGTAGAGCAGGGAGCCCAGAGGACCAGGGCTAAGGCAGCCGGAGTGAGGTAGGCTGTAGAGCAGGGAGCCCAGAGTACAAGGGCTAAGGCAGCTGGAGTGAGGCAGGCTGTAGAGCAGGGAGCCCAGAGGACAAGGGCTAAGGCAGCCGGAGTGAGGAAGGCTGCAGAGTAGGAAGCCCAGAGGACAAGGGCTAAGGCTGGAAAGCAGCAGAGCGAGATCAGCTGCAATCTGGAGAGCCCGCAGGGCAAGGGCGGAGGCTGGAAGGCAGCAGAGCGAGATCCGCTAAAATGTGGAGAGCCCGGCAGGGCAAGGGCGGAGACTGGAAGGCAGCAGAGCGTGATCCGCTGCAATGTGGAGAGCCCGGCAGGGCAAGGGCGGAGACTGGAAGGCAGCAGAGCGTGATCCGCTACAATGTGGAGAGCCCGGCAGGGCAAGGGCGGAGACTGGAAGGCAGCAGAGCGTGATCCGCTGCAATGTGGAGAGCCCGGCAGGGCAAGGGCGGAGACTGGAAGACAGCAGAGCGTGATCCGCTGCAATGTGGAGAGCCCGGCAGGGCAAGACTGTGAGGAAGGGAGCCTGGAAGGCTATGGCTGGAGGCAGCAGGGTGGAGCAAGCAACAAGGCAGGGAGCCCAAAAGGCTAGGGCTGTAGGCAGCAGGGTGTAGCAAGCAACAAGGCAGGGAGCCCAAAAGGCTAGGGCTGTAGGCAGCAGGGTGTAGCAAGCTGCAAGGCAGGGTCCAAGCAGGAGTGAAGATTAACAGCATACAAGGAACCGAAGTCAGGAGCGAAAGGTGGAGGGAGGACTCTCAGATGCAAGAGGCTGAGCCACTGCAGGCAGCAGCCTTTATACTGCCTAGCCCAGCACAGAGGCAGGCTAATTGGTTTCACCTGGCGAATCACACCTGCAGGCAATCGGCCACCTCCCTTTCTGTTCCTGGGCTGGTGGAAGCAGGACCAGACTCTAAGGCTTCTGGGGGGTGTAGTTCCATAGAAAACCAATAGGAACGGCCAGGAAACAATGCTTGCGGCCAGGTGCATTATGGTATGCGTAGTTAGTTGACAATAATCATTAAGCAGCAAAGTCCAAATGGAGCATAAATGGATGTGCCCATGGCGCAGGCATGACAATGGCTCAAGTTTTTATTCTAGGTTTTATTTTATTAGTAACCTTGGCAGTCTAGACAGTCTCATCTTCCAGTCTATGGCTCTCGTGTGGCTCATACCCTCTTTCAGTCACTCCCTTGGAGTAATAAGTGTCAGGCATTTCGTAATAAACATGTAGCCTAAAATGAAGGAAATAAGAAAGGCCTTCCTAGAAAGAGCCAGAGAAATAAAGATATACACTGTGGAGCTTATTAGGGATTTCTGCCTCTTGCTTTTCAAATTACGGGGCATGCCCAAAAGATGGAAAATTAATGTCGAAATAATTTATTTTCAAAGCCAGACTTCATAATAACATACAGTGGCATTTTCTTTCAGACCATTGTGTAACCCACAGACATGTCATTTCATCAATGCCCATCTTTAATCTGTGGTGGAGTACACAAGCCTTGTTGGAAAAGCATTTGGTTTGTTTGTTTTATTTGCTTATATAGCGCACCGAGCCCCAGGGTATCTGGGCACTTTTCTTAAGGTACATGGTTACATAGATTATATACAGTGCAGTATAAGATAGTGAATTATACAATGAAGATTTAGCATTACATATATACAGATCATAGAATTTCACAAAATGTACAGGATTTTACAGAATATACAAAAACAGGTTTAAGAATAGTACTAGGTAGGAATACACCTGGGCATAGGTGGCCTGAGTGGAGATCTTACCATGGCGCAAGGCACACATCGGAACAGTTACTAGGGTCTTATGGTCACGATATAGCCAGGTAGATTTAGTTGGCTTGCGCGAATAGCCAACATTTTGTTTTGTTCCTGAACAAGAGGAGCACAAGGTCGATTCTTCGTGCAAGTGGAAGTTTATTGCAAGTCTTAGCTACTAACACTGGGAAACTTGAGCCTCCTGCTTTGTTTAGTGTGAAGGTTGGGATATTTAGGCAGTGAGCGTAAGACGATCTGGCAAGTCTGGTGGATTCTTTTCTGGAGAATTTGTTCATCAGGTACTTGGGAGCAGAGTTGTTGATGCACTTATGGGTGACCATAAGAGTCTCAAGGTAATCCTGTCTTGGATCGGTAGCCAGTTAGCAGATTGTCTAATTTGTGTGATGTGGTTAGATCGAGGGATAGTAAGGGCTGCTCCGAGAGCATTGTTTTGCATAACTTGTAGTTTGTGCAGATTTCTTTGGCTGGAACCCAGGTAGAGAGTATACAATATTCCAATTTGGACATTATAAGAGCTCTAGCTAGTGTGAGACAGCTCTTGGTCTTTAGGAAAGGTAAACAGGCATTTATTAGTATTGATGTGTATGCCGTTGATGAGGCAGTGGCATTAATTTGTCTTTGAAGGTTTAACGCAGAAACTAGATAGAAACCTAAGGTTTTTGCTACTTTGTCAACTTTGATGGGGTTACCATCTATATTGAATGAAGAATATTTAGGGCCTAGTTTGCTAAGTTTAAGCTTGGGGCAAATGAGAAGGATATCAGTTTTATTGTAATTGAGACAAAGGCCTTGATTGGCCATCCACCCTTGTATTTTACTGTATATTTCATTTAGGAGTGTGTTGTCGGACTTCCCAGATAAGGTGATGACAATTTGCATATCGTCCGTGTAATTCGTATATGATACACCTAAGTCATCAAGGAGGTCAAACAGTAGCTTAGTGTATATATTGTAGAGGGTGTGTTATACACAGGACCCTTGAGGGACACCGCATGTGATGGGGGCTGGATTGGATGAGGTGGTAGGGGAGAAGACCCTCATAGATCTGTCTGACAGGAAGGAGTTGACCCAAGCGGCAGCTTGGCTCGAAAATTAAGCGGCTGTAGTTAGATGGTTGGTTAGGATGTTATGGTCAACTAAATCAAACGCGGCCGATCGGTCCAGTAGGAGGAGGAGAGCAGCTTTATCGTTATCTCTAGCCTCATCCATTTGGATTTTAAGATCCAGAAGGGCCGTTTCAGTCCTGTGTCTGAATCCTGATTGTCTAAGGCCTAGGATGTTGTTAGATTCGAGGTGGCTTTGAATCTGGATATATGTAGCCTTGTCTAAGATTTTTAGAAGGAAAGGCACAGCGGTAATCGGTCTAAAATTAGTTGGGATATTAAGGTCGAGGTTTGGCTTCTTGATGAGCGGCATAACACATGCATCTTTCAGGTATTTCGAGACGGTGCAGGAGGCGTTTATAAAAGAAGTGATAAATGGGGTGAATTCTTTGGCACCTTCTTTTATGATGAAGGCTGGACATATGTCACCTTGACACCTGGACGGTTTAAGGCTTCTGATGATGGATTCCACCTCTAAGGCAGTGACCGGAGTAAATTTAAAGGTAGCATTTGAGCCGGTATGTGGGGATGATTGGCAGTTCAAGTTGGGTTGTGTAGGGTTTAGGGTGCTCAATTTGGCAGTAATTGACAGGCTAGCCATTTAGCTTCAATTTTTGTTTGGAGAATACCCACGTATGTGAAATCCTGACCCAAAACATTAAGTACAGGATGTGTGCATTTGAAACGCAGCTTTGAGCAGGAAAGAAAACACAAAGGGTTAAAGTGTTCCAAGAATGAACCATGCTGAAGGTGAAAGGCTGGCTCAGAATTCAAGTGGTTATTTTGCAGAAAATACCACAAGCCATTTAATCAAACGCTATCTCAGGTTCCTGACTACCATATGTAAAGATTAGGTCATTACAGAAAAAGGAGTATTCCAGTCAATGTGAATATGTAATGTGCTCCTTTATTCTGACATGTTAATAGTTTATTCAAATTATATTGTTTGAAGCTCAAGGATAGGAAAGGAAATGTTAATAACTTCGTTTTCTTGGGTGTTGTACATTGAAAGGAGAGGGATGCATTTATAAATGAAACCCAAAGTGTTACAATGAAGGAACTGAATCAAATTTCATTGTACGTTTCCATTCTCATATATAGGCATACATTAAGAAATCAGGGCCTCCAAGAATTACATCTTATGGGTAGGCTAGATAGATTTTTAAGACCAACTGGAGATGCTTCAGATGCATTTAAGACAGGCTTTCAAAACATGAACACTCTAAACTGTCTTCAGGTATGCACTAATGGCACCCGGCCTTGCTCCAAAGAGATCACATGCGTTATTACAGCAACTCAAACCAAATCCATTAGCCTATGAAGAGATCAGCAGAGGTCGTCAAAGGCACTTCGATTCATGGCAACTGCCAACTGCCTTGGATTTGTTAAGGTTGAAGGTCACGGACGATGCACAACCAAGACATTTTACTGGAAATAGTGATGACAAAGATTTAGATGCATCACAGAAGGATGTCCAGTTTGCACAGGAGAATGGGCTTCCAAGCTAGCAACCTGAATTGAGTGTTTTCGCTGATTGCATGATGTCGGCCTGGCTGGTTATCCCAGAATCAGAAAAGCATCTTGAGACAGAGACTTGGCCCTACGGAAATTGGAGCAACAGTGGATATATCGCCTGAATTCAGTCAAGCAAGGCCTTAACGTGGCCATCAAATGGAACCTATTCTTCAAATAACCTACCAGTCCTCCCCTTCTAGTGTCCAATAGGTCACAGTGACAATTTCCTAGATTATCCAACCATGTGTTACTAAAAACAGGTCAGCAATACATTTGCAAACAATGCCTCTGCTCTTTCTTTGTTCTTAAGAATAACGTCTAGACCTTGCACTTACTCTTTTGTACGATGACATAACTAGTGCCTTTATGCAACATATTTTTTGCCAAAACATTAAGAGTCTCTCCGATAATGTCTCTCACTGTTGTCTATCAATTTAATTAATTTGTCTTCTTTATAATGCTTCGAACTACACCTACATGATTCATTGCTGTAGCTTCTCTAAATAATAGTTGTTTTGACCTTGCACTTGCCCTTTTGTACAAAGACATGACTTGTGCCCTTAAGCAACATATTCCGTGCCAAAACATTAAGAGTCTCTCTTATAATGTCCCTCACTGTTGTCTATAAAATTGAATTAATTTGCATTCTTTATAATGTTTCGCACATGCTACACGAATCAATGCTGTAGCTGCCTATCTCACCATTTGTTACTGACATCCATGTGCGAGAATCAACAACAATACCCGTTATACCTCTAGCCCAATAACACTTACTCTTCTTTTGCGATTCATTCCATCGCGCATGCTCAGCTGACCAGCATCACCTACTGCACATGCGCGCGATCAGCTTCACTGCGGCCCTATTACGCGCATGCGCACCCAATAGCTTTTCCTAGCTACCCCAGTCGGAGACAGCTCATTTTTCGTGCACCGCTCCCGGCTCACGAACAGAAGCGCTACCGATCCCAGCTTTAGTTGGTAAGTTTTTACGGCCTCACCATCCGCGTTCCTTGACCCACTTACGTTCCGCGCGGCCCTATTACGCGCATGCGCACCTAATAGCTTTTCCTAGCTACCCAAGTCGGAGACAGCTCACTTTTCGTGCACCGCTCCCGGCTCACGAACAGAAGCGCTATTGTTCCCTGTAGCCCAGCTTTAGTTGGTAAGTTTGTACAGCCCTAGGCCTCACTAATTGTGTACCTCGGCCTTTTACTAGGACATAGAATTCCTCCTAGCTTTCCATTAACAAGCGCCATTTTTCATCCCTCACGGACGGCCTTACCACACCGTCCACTCATGCGCTAGTCTTGATAACATCCCACTGTAGACATTTAACCGCGCACTTTTTAATTGTTTAATTGTTTTCGGCTGAGCACCTTAATTAATTTTGTCACAATTTTTTCAGTGCCATCAACGTTCGGACACGGCATACCAGTGCCTCCGCCTTACAGCCTCATACCTGTATTTCCTTTTTTGATTAAGGTAACCCTTCAAATTCTATTATATGGTTGCCATCCTGTGGAATTCTTTGCACTTAGATAACTTGATGTTATCCATTTTCCCTGTAGACTCCAGCTACAGCGTTCCGCCTAGCTCTTTACGCAGGCCTTCTTCAAAAGATTATTCAATCTGACCGTTCATGTTGCACAAGGTAGGCTCCAACCCCGCAGGTTTTGAGGTCCTCCCCCCCCTTGTTTCTAAACACTATTCTAAACTTTCCTATCCTTTTCCAGAAACCCAACCCCTTAAACCTCGTCCTGATGAAAGTCCGGACCCTTCACTAAACTACACCACTACGCTCAAGTGAAGTCGCATTTCTATCCCGGACTGGAAACATATTCATGTGTCAACAATTTCAATGTTATGTTGAGGTTTTGACTCAAGAAAACCCTCAAATAGGTTTTGTGTTTAGACCCATTGTTTTAAAAGTGTGTAAATAAATTGTTGTTTTTGCTGCAATCTCCTCAGCTCCTTTCCTCTTTTTTCGCCAGCATTTATACACTGGCTACCTGCTCCTTCTCAGCCTACCTTTTTATATGGTCAGATTAGGGGTAGCCTATGACTCTTCTTTTTTCTTCCTAGTTTCTCCAGCATCATGCTGGTCTTCATGTCGGAGAAAGTCAAATGCTTTAACCCCATTTCTCTTTTGTGAAGTGTTCCATTGAAAAGAACAAATGTTCATAGAGAAACCCATGTTAAGTAGAATGTTCGTATGTCTAGCATTTATTGGAATGTAGTATATTTATGCAGAGATTGTGAATGGAAGCGGAGACCTTTGTGGATTTATAGACAGCTAAAATTTTGTGTGTGTGTAATGTTACATATATCATATTGTAGTGTGCTCCAGGGTAAAGCCCAGCTGTCTAAAATTGATCTATTTGAATACCGCACTGTCTGTTCTTTGTACAGAATTGCATTGCAGGGTGGAATTGTAGATGTGGGAACATTAGATTGGTGTGTCACATCTGTGCAAGCCAATATTAACACTGTTCCAAAACACTGGACTTCAGGGCAGTGACTCAACCACTGTGTCTCAAGTTGACAAGGCTCTCAAGTGCTTTAGACCTGTTCTTTGGCTACAGCCCAGCTCAGGCTCTGCTACACGCTTCTCAGTACCTGATCCAACTTGGTCCTCTTGGTTTGGTGAAGGTGTGTCCTCCATTGGGTACCTCTGTCCCTCTCCTTCTCTGGAGTACTATTCAATCACCCCTTCCATTCCCTACATCTTTCTCGGATCTGAAGTGCTTCTCCTGCTTTACTAACAACCTCTAGGTTACAAAACGTCCCCCCTATTTCCACCTCTTCTGCATATGTGCCAGACGTATCTGCACCCCAGCTACCACCGAACTTGACTGAAGATACAGCACACCGGGTTGTCTGGCCAGGTTAGGCACGCAATATATGGCAACAGACATGGGCACATACAACAATCTATGACAACACAAACCCAACCCTGTTGCAGGTGCATCGCCCATGCACCACCCCACAAAGCACTCTCTGGAGAGCTGCCGTAGACTGACACTGAGAAGACCAAGCCACGGCACTCACAGGCCATATCAAGCTAGCACAGCCTCCTGTATGGCACAAGCAGCAAGTTGGCAAGTACAATGCCAGCATCAAAGAGGATACCAGAAAACGAAGTGCCAATTTTAAAACAACACCTCATTAAAAAGTTATTTCTATGGAAATAACCACACCCAATTAAAAATTCGAGATCACACCAAGTTTTTCAAAGCTTGGTTTGAAGATTTGGCATTGCACACAATGTGGTGACATTATTCTGCAAGGAACTAAGCACCATTGCTTTTACTAGTGAAGCAATCTGGCAATACATATGATATGTGATTTTTTTTGCACCTCATAAATCGACGTTTTGATACAACTGTGCACGTTTTGCTCTACTCTTGAATTCTAACATTACAATTGCACAATGCATCGTCAAAATGAGCGATTACTTTCTTTCAAACACCTGCGATCGACTTCATATACTTTAAGTACTCTTGTGCTGAAAAAGGTTTTTAAAAAAGGGCAAAGGGAGCTGGGGGATGAGTGATGGAATAAAGTGGGTAGGGTGCATGGGAGGTTCTAAGACATGCAGAAAAGTAGGTTCCCCACAGAGGAGAGGGCTATGGTGCTGCCACAGGCTGGGACATCTCCAGAATTCTTAGTGGGCCAGACCACCGCTACATGGGCTTTTGGTCTCCCCCGAACCCGGGACACCTGCTTACCAGACCTCCATTCCGTGGAAATCCTTCCCAATACCGGCACTCAATATATGGGATGCATTTTCAGTCACGGTACAAGCTAGCAGGGATCCCACACATCACAAAAGTGGAGTAAGGACGTAGGAGCATTCGCTCAGGTGTTTTAGCCAATAGTTTAGTCTCCCCCATGCTTATTGAATACCCCGTGTCTCTGCTGAAACTACCAACACTAGCTCATAACCACCGATTCAGCCCTGCTCACCGTTACCCAAGCAATTGTCCAACCACATTCTAAGCACATCGGGCAGGATGTATGGCAGATGCTTAAGTGCTGTCGACTAGAAATTGGCCGACCTGAGGATCCCTGTGATGGTTTAATTTAATTGTCCATGCCCAGTGCTGTTCAATGGGACGGATCTTGCTGGGTCTGAGATGCGGCATCATACATCTCCCTGGACATTGGACCGGGCCTGCCTCAGCCCCTACAAGACTTTAGCGAGGCCCCAGCTTCCCCTGACCCTCAGCGAAGCTGGGGCCCAGTGATCTAATCTGCTCTGTGCTCCTTTGTCCAGATGTCATTTGCGAGTTTGCAGGCACTATCACCTCAGCCTGTGTTCTTTCTTCTGTCCTGAAAGGGACATCACGACAATCAATGTGGCATGACCATCACTGGGGTGAGGGGTCATCATTGTTAAAAGCAGGGTTTTTGCTGGGCATGGTATTGTTTTCCAAATGTGTATCTGACACTTCCATAGAAAAAAAATAAACATTTCCAAGCTCAAAGATTCTGCTTAAACTTGCATCACTAGCTTTCTTTTAACTTTTTCTTTGTCAGATTGACACACGAATGCCCTGTAATGTGTGCCCCTTCCTTTGTGTTTTACCTTGGGTTATATTTATAAAATGTTATATGCTTATCAGACTGCTTAATTGCAAATAAATGTTTGTTGTGCCAACAGCAGTTATTAGGAAATTAAATTGTGGGTTCATGGGTGCCAACTTTTGATTTTCATTAAAGGGGCAGAAATACCCCACCTCTGCCCTGAATAAATGCAAGCAACCAGCCCCACCCATCTCCTGGCCAAATACATTTTACAGCACTTTTCTATGAGGAATTGCAAAAAGTAATACAATTAACTGTTGTTAATATATATTATCTCAGCAACAGTCACTCAACCTGCTGAGCTACCCTGGTAGCCTTCTACTGTAGAGCATGTCTATGGATCCTTTAATGCAGTGGCAGATTTAGCCCCTGGCTTATGGACAAAGTGTGAGTGGCCCCTGCCATATCCTGGTCTGACACCTTCCCATTCTCTTCACACCCGACACAACACACACGCCTTCATTCCTCCTTCTGGCAGTCAGGCACATTAAGCAGTCTTAGCGCTCACTCATATGGTCTGGCTAAACATTTGTCGGAGCTTGTGGGGCCCATTTCAATAGATTTGCCCCCCCTGCTTACATTTGGGTAGGACGGCGGGTGGAAACAGTCTGTGGCATCCTTGGGGTTCTTAAACAAGAAAGGATACAAAAGGAAAGCTCTTTAGTCTGAGCGGGCAAGCAAAAAGAGGGGTGCTTAAACACTACACTGTCACTGAAAAGTTAGTAATTGTTCTGTCAGCAAGGTGCTAACGTGGATGAAACCAGAGAAAAGACAGAGGTGCCAACACAGCCCATTGCTAGATGCTGGAGCCTATCAAAGCCAGTCGGTAACCTGCAGCAAAGCACACATTTAAAGTCCTCAGTTAAGGTGACAGCAGCCAGCAAAGGCAGCATGTAACATGCACACAAGGCAAAGTGAACATTTCATGCCATGAAAGTAAGACATATGTTCCTGTGTAGTTGCCCAAATAGGGACATTTGCTTTCGTCTTCTGGTCCAGTCCAGAAAAAGATATGCAGAGCCCTAATTTGCAAGATATGGACTGATATGATCAGAAGCAACAGCACAGTAAATAACATTACAAGCAGTGGCATCAGTCTTTAGTACTCTAGGACACCATTGGTAAAGACATTAAAATAACTTTTCACATGTAAGCCAAGAGAACGTGCTTTGCAACATATACAGATATTCACTATTATGTAACAACTCAAAGGTTTAGTAAAGCATGAGGGTTTCTCGGCATAGGAAGAATTGCAAACTAAATCACTTCTCGTGACACCCAATGTCAGCTCATCGGGCACAGTGAAATCAGTATTTTGACCAAGCCTGTGATTTAAGCACTTTTATACGTATCTTCCCAGTGATAGGTCCCAAATATGTTTTAAGATTGGGTGTCAAAAAATGAAAGAATTTGTTTTTCAGTCAAAGACTTGAAAAGTACACAAATCACATAAGAAACCAACCTGACATATACATTGTTATAGAAATCGGTCAAGCAAAAAAAGACATGTATTGCTTTATTTTTGCCACGCTGAATGCTCGATTGCAGTGGCAGCCTGCAAATGTGGACCTAAAAACAATACCATTTTGTTTTAAAAAATGTATTCTCAGTGAAAGAGAATTCAACATAAGGTAATTTGCTTGAGCCTTATAGCTCATGCGTTATACTCCCCTCCCATTTATTTTCACCCACCAATTGCACCTTCTAAGGGACAACAGTCCTTTCCCTCTGCGCCCATTTGTCTGGCCATCAACCTATAATCAGTATATTGAAATGAGGTTGACACAAAGCTGAACCTGGGGGGTATGGGGGGACATGGGAGAGCAGTTGGAAAGGTGCTGTGCTTCCCTGTGCTTATAAGGGTCACACGAAAAGTGTGAGCTGATCCTGCTTCAGAGGAGAAGAGTCAGGCCTTATTCCAGTCCCGAGCTATCTGTATCCGAGACATGGCCCATAAAATCGTACAGTCCCACAAAATACGGGATGGTTGACCACTCTTCAGACACACTCAGCCCTGTTCCCAAACCTTGGGTTTCATCTGGACTTCTTTAGCTGCCAACTTGGAAAAACGAGAACTCCCACAAAGGGGCGTTTTGTCATCCACATGGCTCTTTTTGGCCCATTTCAATACAACCTTATCTAAGTGGCTGCTTTTGTCTTCCCTGTTCATTTATCTATTGCAGCCGTGACTGCATATAGGTGGGCAGCTACGGCAAGCACCTGCTCACCTCACAAATATTCTCCCCTTTTACTCCTGCTTCCCTTTTCTCCCATGCAGAATTGTTCCCCTTCTTTCTTTACCTGCAGTTTCCTCCTCTACTATCCTATTTGTTCCTATTAACACCATGTTGTCTCCTGTTTTTGACTCATTCCCTTAATCCTCCTGCCTTTTGCCTTCTCCATTTCTGCCAAAGATTCTTTGTTATAAACATCCCACTCTTTTCGTCATTTTGCTGCTATTCGGATACTCACCTGCCTTCCTTCGCTCACTTTTCCCTCCCTCGTTTACCCATGTCACACACCATTTTCCTTAACATTGCTACACTTGCACTCCCCATTCCTCACTCACTTGACCCCTTCTCTCCCTTTCTCCTGCCCTCCCTCGTTCTTCATTCCCTCCCCCCCCCCCCCCCCGACTCCTTAGACCTCAATCATTTCTCATTCTCCTTATACTCCTGAACCCCTTGCTCCCCATTTCCCCTCCCTTTAATACTCTTTACCCTGAATTCCCCCTCACTCTTGTGCCTCATTAAATATTGCCCCATTCTCCCACCCTCATGCATTCTCTGTACACGTTCCCCTTTTACCCCATCACCAGTTTTGCCTTCATTCACCTTATCTCCCGCCTTCCCTCACAATCTCTCCCTCATGCATCTGCCCTGTATTTTCCACGTTCGTTACCTTTTCCTTCTTCTCTACATTTCTCCCTCACTAACCTGCCCTTGTTCCCTCTCCGTTACCATGCACTGTGCTGCAGCAAGGCCCCGTGGAGCTGGAGGAAATATCGAGGTGGTGGGTTTGAGATGAGCAGTCTTTCATGTGCCACAAGCAGCACCCACAAAAAAAGTTGATCCCGGTTATGTTTTGAGATTAATAGGTGGACTCCTTTAAGTCTGTGATGTTCAATGACATTTGGGGTAAGAGCACCAGGTACATGCAAAAAACGGTTCTACCTGCTGTAGGAATTATCCCATGATATCACTCCTGTAATAATGTCCCTTCCCATTGCTTTCACTATTTCATTTCCAACATTAGCTTCAAGCATGATCATTCAATATTACCACCATTGACAGCAACACCTGGCAAGGAGGCCCAGCTGTCTCTAGCTAGGGTCTGATTCCCAAAAACAGAAAAAAAATAAACTTAAAATAAATTAAACGTTGGTCCTAAAGTTAATCACTGTGCAACTCTGCCCACTCTAGGCTCTGCCTCCATGACCCGTCCACCTGGGGCCCTCTCATTTTTGCCCAGGGTGCCCTTTGTCTTAGGCCACTGCCTTAATGTCCTGACGATCACTGCATTTCCAACAGTATTTTGGGTGCACCACTGCCACGGAAGTGATTTCAAGTGGAATTGGTGTACAGTGCAGCGTTTGGAAAGGAGCTGCATCAAAGAAATTGCACCATTTTACAACTATTATTTTGAACATTTCCTTTGAGAGGAGTTCAACTGCCAGCTACACCTTCTCCAAACTCTACCCCCACCCCGGCCCTTGTGGGAACACTCCTTTAACTTTTTTCCATTTCCACCACTGTCCACGCCTTTCATAGTTTGTATAGCAACGCGGATTCATAGCGTGCACAGCCGAGTAAAATGCACAATATGTCCCAATATGTTTATTACCTCAGACTCTTCTAGCAGTCCTTGAGTCTCCGTGTAGACCGTATGCTGTCCTGACGCTTTCCTTCGTTGTTCGTGTACCTCGTGTATGCGTCACACAACGGTCAAAAACATTGGAATCCTTTAGTACCAACTGCCGGCTTTTTTTCTTGTATTTTCATCACCCATGCTCCTGGCGAAGTCGGCTTCCCCGCTCTGCATGGCTGACTCTTCACGGTTGCCTGCATGTTGCCGAGAGCCACTATGGCTGCTGTGCGTGCCTAATACTATGGAACTACGCAGGCTGGCCAGCCTGAAGTGTTTCCTGTCTGAATGCACACGTCACGCATGGAACACGCAGCGGGTGGGGTAGGCCAGAACGGCTGGGTCCTGGGGTTTGAAGTGTCGTTCCCAGGACTCGGGTTTGCCTAGAAGAATGGATGAGACTGCGCATTGTGTTGGCAAAAAAAGGCCGTGGATTTTATTGCACAATAAAAACATTACTATGTTTTTGTATGAAAAAAACATTATGCATAAAAAGTCTCGCCTATGTTGGACTTTTGTGCAATGGGGCAGGAGAATGAGGATTGCTCTTTTCTTTTGGCCCCACCGTGTGCCACCAGCGTGGTCTCCCGGGTCTGTGAGTATGGGGGCCTGTAATTAGGTGCAGCTATCCTGCAGCTGTAGGTAGCTTCTCTCCTGTCCCATGGTGCCACACCTAAATAGGTTCCCGGCTATTCAGGCCCCCACCCCCCCCCAAAATGTACTTCCCATTTGCACCCCTTTGCTAATGCTTTGCGGATCCCTTCAAGGAAAAGCTCCATCACTTTCGCAGAGAGGTGGACCCCATCTTTGTGGAGTAGGTCTGCGTTCGCCAATGAGATGGGGCTATGTCTGATGAAATGGCACCCCTGTTGATGCAACAACAAAAAAAAAATAATTCTACCCCTGTTGAGTTTCTTCCTTGTAATGTCTATGCGTCATCAGAGCTGACCCCACGCCCCCCACCAATGCTTCCTGGGTAATGTCTCTTACAATATTTTGGATTGATTCCAATAGTTAGCTACTCCTGCCAGGGAGGTGCAAAGGGACGTCATTTCACCGAAATGCCAGGGGAAGCGGAAGTGACATCACATGACCTTGACCTCTGATGACATCACAGGAAGTGACATCATTTGACCCCATCCCAAAGTGATATCGTGGGAAGTGATGGAACACGACCTTTCGCCCCTTGACAAAACAGGAAGTGGCATCACATAGCATTGTTCCTAAGTGAACTACAAAAAATATGGATAATGTGAAGTACATTTCATACAAGAATGGATCGCCATATCTATTGTTAGGATCAGTGTGTACAGACCCATATTACCAAATTACTGTGAATGCATGACCAAATGATAATGATGTGTTATTATATAGCTCTTAGGCTTAAGTGCTTTATTTAGAAAAAATATACACCCAATATCACCCAACCTGTGTTGGTACTCATTTATCGACCTCAGAAGGATGAAAGGCTGAGTTGAGGTGTTTAGGAACAGACTAAATCAGTGACTCACCCCCTGAAGTGTACCTGAAACAAACCTTTAATGAGTCTAGCAATTGTTGTATAGAATTCCAGAAAGAGACATTATTTGATATTCCTATTCTTTCTTATTTAGGGTCAGTGCTGAAAGTGTTAGACTTGTGGCACCCCATGTGTTTATTTATTTTTTTTTTTTTAAGAGGCCTGAACAAGAAAGCCAGCCACTCCAGAAGTAAACAGCCACATGGTGCTGGCCACAGCCCAGGAGCTTGCATTTAAAAAAGACCCCTAAATGACATCCCTGGAGGTGCATCTGTCAAACAGGAGTGGTTGCCTTCCCAATTGTACTAGATTGTTGCCCCTCCCCCCCCCGATCCCCACCAGCTATATTACTAGGTATTCAGGGATCCCTAAAACCCACTAGATCAGAACATTTATTGTGCATCTCACCCCATTTCATGCCCCTGGACCCCCAACAAGATGTAATGGTGTTCTTGAAAGGTAGTTCCCTCCACACCTCGTCTCTTTGGTCCATCTTCCTGTTCAGAACACAAAGGAGTGTCCCCCGATCCAGGCCGGACATGAGAGGGGCTTCTTTTTCTGTTAAGAGATGTTATGCCAACATTTGGTCCAGCCGTATGCATCTTTTATAGAAATTTGAAACCCAGCCCTCTTTTTGTTTGACTCCTTGTGCTCCCACTCCCCATTTCCATGCAGATGTAGCTGCACCTATTCTGAAGGAATGTGTACCAAACTCCTTGCTGGTCCAAACAGCTTTAGCTATTGTTTAGCTATTGTTTTCAAAACTGCTTGAAATTGGAAACGACTTCCCATGCTTGTGAATCAAAAATTGACCCCCCATGGGGGTGCGGTTGGCGAGTAATTCCCCCGAGAGACATACTGGGCAGTTGTACCCGTCTTCAATACCATACAGGTTAATCAACCTCCTCTACCCATTCTTAGTCTTGTTTAGATCTATTGACATATCATCCTGGCCCTCGTGTACAACCACCATTGCTACCCCATTGTTAGCACTTATGCTTCATGCCATTAGCTTGCTGACCCTGAGGGCACCAAAATGGGCAAGGGCAAATGTTGCCCTGAAAAAGCGAGTTTCATACTCATTTGAGCATATGTCCCCTAGTTCCCACAGCAATACTTTAAGCTTTTCAAAATTCAACAGGAATCTCTAGTCTTTGGGCGCCCCTTCGATGCTACCCCTCCCTTTAAATACAAAATCAATAATTGGACTACACATTGGATATTCGCCCCATTCCCCTTTGCAAAGTATGCCACTGCTGAGAATGCATCCTGGCCCACGCCGCCTTTTTATTCTGAATATAGGCCCATTCTATAAATCTGTTATCTTCCTTTGCGGTAATCTCATTTATGTGCGCTGCATTTGTGGTTTGCATTACGGTGGCGAGACACTTACTGCATTGCTTAGCTGGGTTGCTTGCTAGGGTTTTATTGGCAAGTTCCATCAAGACCCTTGGCAGAGATTCTAGTTGGGTGCCGGAGTTGTGGGACTGCTGGCACCAGATTGTGAGGTGCGTATTTCTGTGGGCATGTTGCCTCGCCCTTGTTGTTCTACTGTGTCACCCATAGCTTTAAGGCAAGTCATTTGTAGAATTGGTCCAGTGATGTAATATTTACTGGCCCACCCATAGCTGTACCATGCCATTAGCCAAGGGTTAGCACGCCAAATTCAACATAACTTTGTAGCTCAACCGTGCGGCCAATAGCTTCAAAGCACTTAATATGGGAAAGATTTCCTGTAATGCTTCTGGTCTACCCATAACTGTGTCAATGCCGTCGGCCAAGAGGCAGCACACAAGTTTTTCTTCTTAATTCTTGTATTTAATGGCGTGTGGCATATGACTGACCCATTTACATTCTTCATAAAGGATTCCTCTGGTGGTTAAAACCTTCTTGACCTCCTCCCCCTACTCCAAGTGTTTCTTCTAAAAACCTTTAGTCTATATCCAAGCTTCTGGAAGAAAACGTTGCTTGAAGTATCACCCCATCTGCAAAATTAACCTTGGCGGTCAGACAGTAATACTCTGACTGTCTTTTCCTTTGTTTTAAACAACCCGATTGTTTCAAGTAGGTCTTCTGTTTTGTCTTTAGGAAGCCTGCATTCCCCCAAGCTACCCTTTGAGTGGCACGTTCCACTGATCCATTGTGCTGTTTTAGTTTTGGAACATCTTCTCCTTAAAGCAGGCACCTGGAGCAGTAGGGCCATAGGACGCCAAATGTGAAACCATGGGCGGAGGGGGAACCCATCCGTGTCCCTCAGTGTCCCTGCCTGCAAACCCCATTTCTACCTCCCGCCCCATGTACAGGTTTTGAACTTGAGGGGAACTTGAATGTTGTGTAACTCCTCCTTTAGTCCCAGACAACCCTAGTTATTTTTACCCCAACACCCATCAGGAGCTACTTTTGGCTCCCCAAGCCAACTGCTGCAGCCAAAACCCACCAGTGTTATTCGGACTCTGGTTTTTGCAAATTTAATTGAGCTTTTATGTTTCGCTTCATGCTGGGGTCCGCCCACTAATTAAGTGTGGGACCGGGTATCGGACTCATGCAGCTCAGCGTTATCTTACTTCCAAACCCAGCGTGTTGCCCCCTTGAGCTGTTGTCCCAGCCCTGCAATCTGTAATTCACCCTTGCCGGGCCGCTATCAATATTTAAATCATACATGCTCGAGACATACTGGACCAATGATATGTTGCATCTTCTCTGGAGGTTTATACTCGCTGAAGCATACAACTAGCTTCCCATGACCTAGGTTCCATGCGGTACATGAGCAGGCGCTGGACTAAAGACCCAGTTCCGAGTCTTAAGGCATCATTCGGAGAGCAAGAGCTGCTACCCCCGTCGGCCCCGGCTGTATGCAGGGGCTTCTTACACTCAACAGCTGACCTGTCCGCCCCACACCCATTCATATTATGTCATGTAACTGAAAACGGACTCATCGTCTGTACATTAAGTGATAAAAATGTGGATGTTGATGAAAATACTTTCAGTAGCCCACCAAGCATTAGGTGTTCGATATATCTGATCGACCTTCGCATCTGTGTGCCATACTTCCACATATGTCATTCATGACGTCATGCGTGTGTTGTAAAATTGTATTGGCTTCCCCGTGGACTGCCTGCTTGGGGGGAGGAAGAGGTCTACATTCCCCACCATTAGCCTGTGCCGGAACGGGATTGTTCTTGGAAGGGTGGAGGTATCGGGCATAACTATTCTCACGGCTTTAGGACGCTGCAGTTTCGAAAAAGCAAAAGTCGTGCGCTAAGGCCACACTCAGGCTGTAGACTAATTGTAAACCACCCAAGGTTGAACGTGTTGCTGTGCCGTAGTCACTATTACAATGTCAAGTGACACATGTCATGCTTAGGGGATCACACACTTCTTACCACATGGATAGGATCTATAATATTCAAAAAGAAGCTGTGTTAAAACAGGTGTCTGAACCACACTACAAGACAAAAAAGAAAAACCAATTGTGTATCAAAAAAATCACATTAAAGGGTATTTTTATTATTTAAATCTATAGAGTGGAACACTCCTAAAAATGATCAAATTACACAAAATACAAAACAATGTATAAACATGTAAAACATACACTTTACAAAACACAAGGAAAACACATACTGTGGGTTAATTATTGTAATGATTGCAATGTTTCTCCGTCTGAATATTTCACACTGAAGTAGTTTTTCAATTTCTAAAGTGCAATTGGTATATTTTTCTCAAAATGTTTCTGTATGTTGCAAACCATTTAGCACTTTCTGACGACTTTCTGTTGTGTGCACAGCCCTTTTAGCTGTAAGATGCCCTCGTTCAGTGCACAAGATCTCACAAGAAACATTGTCTGTCTTCTTAACCCCGACCTCTGCCTGGGTGAAGGTCTTGCGCCCACCTTCTAAGGTTTACAGTACCATGCACCGACCAATCGTGCCACAGACTACTTCTGCCTGACCCTGGGTGGTAGCTGCGTGTGCTATAAATTGGCCTGACATAACATGAATTAAGAACGCATTTGGTCTCTGCCAAATGAGTACTAAAACCTATCCGCTATTCCATCGCCTCACCCAGTTTGTCTCAAATAGTTAGATTTTAAGGATTACAGTAATAGTGTCTTACAATTTATTTACTAATGCACAAATTGGAACATTTAAAACTCCTCTCGCAAGACGCTATGCTAATGAATATCAATGAGGCTTTCATTTCCACATCTTGCCTGCAAACTAGAAGTGCCATAATTCTATTAACCCTATTGCCCCGTCAGTGATTTAATACCTGGAATGTAAGAGTTGTGTAATCCGCAAAATAGATGTGCAGATTCTCTGACGCCAATTTCCTGCTCGTTGCGGTTCCTGATGTAGAAAACATTGGATTAGTGACTTTGAAGCAAATTATTTTGCAGGTCAAGATAGCAGAAATCATGGCTGTTTAAATGGGCTCTTTGTGTTGCTCGCTTCAACTCTCCCAGATTTGCAAGGTAACTGGTGCTTAGCGAGCTTTTACCTTGGGAAGGTTCCATCATGTCCTATGTCAACATATCTGCAATTAAGGAGCCGCATTATCAGAAACATTTAAAACTGCTCATTACCGGCCTGGATGTTAACGGGACCCTCGACCCGCTAATACTTACAACCTTTAAAGTGCGACCAATTACTCGATCTGCGTTGAATTCTGCCGTGCAACCTGCGTCCACCTGACAGTGTGTTTTCATTCTCTGGGACTATTGCACAGCCCGGGCAGTGATTTTGTTGGAAGTGACAGTTTCCAGCGTATGCTGGAAACGTGTTTGCACTCTGCCCGGAGTGTCGAACGTTGTAGAGCTTCGTTTATTCTGCTGACTAGCAACGTTGCCCGGAGTATTCCAGCACCACGATACCCTTGGGCGACCGTGAGCTATACAAGAAACCCTAACATAACCTTTCCTTTCCGCTTGTCCATGTGCTCTTCGTCATGCTGGAACTTGATTTTTCTCCTCATTGCTCTTCTTCCGTCTGACGACATGCGTTGTGATTGGCGCCTCTGCATTAGTAGTAGTTTTCTCTTCCTGCGATGTCTTGCTAGCTGGCTTGCTGATTTCTTCCAAGCTGATGTTGTTATCTTCTGCATTGCTCCCCTCCAGTTTTCTCCCAACCCATGTCCAGCCATACTTCGCAGGCGACTACAATAATTGTTTATGCTTTTATTTTATTTTTTTAAACATTTTGGTGCGTAGATAGGCATTGTGCAAAGCTCGCTGGGTTAATTGCTTTGATCTTCGTAGTGGCCTCCTCTTCTACATCTCTCTCTTGGGTCGAGCAGCGTTGCCGCTCTAAAGTTGCTATGGCAAAGCTTGCTGCTTCGCTACTTTTGCCCGGGCTTTTGTAGATTAGTGTTATGTTGTCAGCCCTCGGCCTGCGCGCGCGGGGGCTGGCAGAATGCTGGTAGGCCGCGCGGCCTGTTGCGCAGCTCCAGCGGGAGCCGAATGATCACACACCCACACAGGTTGCTGGTCGGCCAGGGAACTGCCTCCCGAACGCGGGGGCGGGGCTTTTATTTAGGACGCCCTGCGTCACCGCGTAGCGGGACGCAGGGCGGAACTTAACATTCCTCCTTTATTATAAAACAAACAAACATAACGCTAACTACCAACAACGGCGAAGTCCAACATGACTTACATTCTTCCACACCCAGCTACCCTGCCATTGGGGTTCATGGCACCGGGGCACTAATTACCACACATAGTCACTTAGCTTGGCTGGCGGTCTCGTCGTTGTTCTCAGCCGGTATCGCCCTTCTCGGGGAGCACTCCCCCTTGCTTCATGCTCCGGTTCACCTTCGCTGTTCGGGCCCTCGAGGCCGGGTGCATCCAACGGCTCCCAGGTTCCATCCCCCGCTCCTGTCTCCTCAGGGATGGCCTCCGGCTCTTCTTCGCTGGGCTGAGTACCCTCACCTTCCCGATGGCCCTCCTTATCGGTCCACAGGGTACGGGGTACAGCCTTGAACCATGACGAATTCCTCGTCACTTGACGGCGTCCTCGTGTCACAGTCACCATGGTTCCATGCCGGTCACTGACGGTCCATGGAAGTTCCTCGTACCTGGTATCAAGTTTTGACTTGGAGGGGTTTCGTATCATGATGACTTGGTCACCCACTTGATGATGGGACGGCCTCGCTCTCCGCTTGCCACTCATGTGTGCGTTAGCATCCCTTCTCCTTCTTTCTGTGCGTTCCTCGTTGAGCGCGTCCGGGGTCCTGCTTGGGTGATGCGGGATCGACGATCTAATGACAGTGCCAAACATGAGGTCCGCTGGTGGTATGCCAGTTGTGCTATGGGGCGTGACCCGGTAGTTCCGGAGGAATCGGAAGAGGTCAACCTTCCAGGGGCTGGTGTTCGCCTTGGACACCCTGAGCACCTTGTTGATGGTTCTCATAAACCTTTCTACGTCCCCATTTGCCTGGGGGTGTCTTGGTGTGATATGATGATATTTTACATTGAGGTCCTGTAGATAATTTTTGAAGTCCCCTCCCGTAAACGGTGGCCCGTTGTCGCTTTTGATTGAGGTCGGTAGCCCGTGTGTTGCGAACATTTTCTCTAGGGCCGGAATGACCACTTCAGCTGCTGTGGATTCAACTATCTCAACTTCCGGGTATCGGGAGTGATCATCCACGGCCACCAACAGGTGGAGGCCCTCTCGTAGCTTGCAAAAGTCAATGCTGATGGCCTCCCAGCGAGAGCGGCCATGTTCTGCTGATATGATTGGTTCTGGCGGGGCCCCCGTTATCCGACAGGATAGGCACGTGCTAACGAGTGTCTCGACCCGCTCCTCGATCTGGGGAAACCATACTTGGTGCCGAATACAGGCTTTTGTCCATACCAGTCCTTGGTGTCCTTCATGCGCTAGGGCCACTATCCTGTCTTGTATTTTGAGAGGGATTACGATGCGGTTTCCTCTTAGTATCAGTCCACCTTCTTTGATTGACAAGTCTTGCCGGACTGTGAATATGCCAGACAAAAACCCTTTTGCTTCCGCTGTTCTGTTGTGCGTGTGTCTCATGAAGGTCTTCCAGTCACCTGAGAGGATGGCATCCTTCACTAAGTCACAACACGGGTCCTTGAGCGTTTCCGCCTCAATTTCCTCGATGCTCACCGCCTTGGGTCTCATCGCGTGCACCACTTGACATATGTGTTCCTCCGTCTCTGCAGCTACTTGGATCTCTTGTTGGGTGGCCTTTCGCGGATGCCTGGAGAGAAAATCCGCCGGGTTTCCGCTGCCCGGTTGGTAGATGAGATCAAAGTCATATTGCTGGAGGTGTAGTAACCACTTGGTGATACGTGCCGGAGGGTGTGCTGACGTCCCCATGAAAATGGGTAGTAGGGGCTTGTGGTCCGTGATCGTCGTGAACCGACGCCCATATAAGTAGAGGTGAAAATGCCGGCACCCCCACAGCACAGCGATGGCCTCCTTTTCGATGTGTGAGTACCTTTGTTCGGTCTCTGTGAGGGCTCTCGATGCATATGCTATCGGTCTCTTCTCCCCTTCCTTCGTGACTTGCATTAGGATGGCTCCGAGCCCCACGGGGCTTGCATCCACGAACAGTTCTGTGGGCAGCTCGGTGCTATAGTAGGCCATCTTGGTGTCGGCGGACAGGGAGTCCTTGATGCTCTCGAACGCGTCCTGGCATGTCTGCCCCCAATCCCACTTGACATTGGCCTTGGTGAGTTCCCGCAACGGCTCAGATAGTGTGGCCAGGTTTCGGATGAACCTCCCGCAGTAGGTGGCCATGCCTAGGAAGCTGCGCAATTCTGTGGGGGTCATCGGTGGGCTTGCAGCCTGAATGTCTGCGACCTTCTGCGGGTCAGGGGAGATGCCTGTGCTGCCAAACTTGTACCCGAAAAAAGTGATCTCCGATTTGAGGAACTCACTTCTCCCGGTGTATTGTGAGCCCAGCATCTTGTAGTCTGCCCAGTAAAACGTGAAGCCTCTTGATATGTATTTCTTTGTCGGGGGCGTGAATCAAAATATCATCGCTCACGTTGAGGACACCAGGGATGCCTCTGATGACCTCCTGGATGGTTTGCTGGAATACCTCAGCAGCAGACGATATTCTGAAACTTAGGCGTTTGTATCTCCGCAGCCCCAAATGCGTCGAGAACGTTGTAATGTAGCGAGAGTCTCTGTGGAGTTTGAGTTGATATCCCGCCTTGAGATCAATCTTTGAGAATACACACGACCCTGTGAGGTCAGCCACGATTTCGTCGATCGTTGGGGTGATGTGGCGTTCTCTTTTAATGGCAATGTTGGGGAGACGCATGTCTATGCAGATCCGCACCTTTCCAGGCTGCTTAGGCTTCCGTGTCACCACCATTGGAGAGACCCACGGTGTGGGCCCTGTGACCTCCTCAATGATGCCCGCTTCTTCCAACGCCTTGAGTTCCTGCTCCACTTGTTCTCTCATGTGGAATGGCGTTCTCCGGTGCCTAACGGCTTTCGGCTGCACTGTTTCATCAATATGAAGTTTGATGGTTTTCCCTTTTAAACAGCCTATTCCCTCTTGCAAGTCAGGGTATTGGTTGAGCATCTGCTCCACCTCCTTGTCTTCGTTGACATGGCAGATGAATTGGACCACTCCCAGGTCCTCCGCTGCGTCCCCACTCAGGAGGCTCTCAATTCCTGCCTTCACGACATAGACCTTGGACCATAGTCTGTTTTTTCCGTGTTCCAGCGTAGTGCGGAACCTGCCAATCACCGGCAGGGGCTTTCGACTGCCGTATGCATACAACAGAGTGTCTGTGCTTTTCAGCTCTGGTGTGGGGTTTAGAGTCTGGAAAATGCTTTCGGGCATGACGTTCACCGAGGCGCCTGTGTCGATGGTCATGAGAATGCACTGGTTTTGGATGGTGACCATGCACTTGCGCCTTCGGACGGCTTTTCTTCGTGGTCCCCGACCTTGGCACAGTGCAGACACCAGGTATACCTTCCTCCCTTTTCTCTCGATGTCCTTGGTGGGGTCCTGCTGCATTGCCGAGACATCATCCCCTTCATCCTCCGTGGAAGAGTTGGCCACTGCGACCCTTCTGGCGCTGGCTTGCTTCTTTTTCTTGGTCGCGTTCTTCTCCGGCGGGTTTTGTGGGGGCTGTATGGGGGTGTCCGCTGATCGGCATACCTTTGCGTAATGATCCTTCCGTCCGCATGCTCCACATGTGGTGCCTTGAGCAGGACAGTTGCGACGGCCATGTCGTGGGCCATCGCACCAGCCGCACTCTGTGGGCCCCGGAATGCGCGGTTGTCACCTGTTTTGGCCGTAACCTCCACTGTTTTCGTCCCTCGAGGATTGTCTGTTGGTGATCCGGGCCACCATAGCTGTGTTGAGAGCAGGTTGCAGCCTGTGTAGCGTGGCCTCCATGTTGGCCGCTCTGGTGTGGGCCAGTTCCCTTTGACGTCCTAGTTCAAGGATCCGCTGTAGGGGAATACCCTTTTCGCTAAGTATCAGGCGCCTTAGCTTTTCCGAGTGTATCCTGTTGATGATTTGCCTACTGATCTCCCTCTCCACGTTCGTGAACTCGTAGGACATGGCTAGCTTTCTCAGACGGGTGTGATATGCATCAAGGGTTTCCTCCGCTGCCTGTAAAGTGGTGCAGAAGAGAAACGTCTCAGTCTGGATTTAGTTGAGGGAGAAAATGAGCCGTGAGGGCATCTTTCGCGCTTTGGTATGCATCCTGGCCATCATCAACGTTCAGGGAGTTGAAAATGCGCAGTACCTCGTCACCCACGCTGAGTAGTAGGTGTGCCTTCATTTTCCTGGGCGCCGTAATCTCTTTGCACTCCATCGCCATCTCAAATTTCTGAATCCACAGCTGCCATCTGGGTCTGCTCGATGATGGATCCGTGAATGGGTCAAACGGCTGGACCAGTGTCGACGAACTCCCGTGTGTGCGAGGTGGAGGTGACGTCATGGACAGGTTCGCCGCAATTCTGGACGGCGTGGTGGGCCCAGGCGTGGACGTGCCGGCCGCCATGTTGGCGTGGACGTGCCGGCCGCCATGTTGGCGTGGACCTGACCGGTGTTGTTGTGAGTTCTTCCGACGACCACCAGCGCCGCGACGTCGGGCCTACCTTGGAGGTGCTGCCGTTCCCAGGCGCTGTGTGGGACAGTTCATGGCCTGGCGCTCCCGTCACTCCGTGTTGCTGCCCTCTGGTGTTGGATGCCAGATGCCACCAGGTTCTCCAGTGCCCAGAGGAAGAGCTTTGGTCATGGTGGATGGGGCGAAAAACGGAGTGGCAGAGAGAAAAAAAATTTTTTTTTTTTTTTTTTTTGGGGGGTGGGGGGTCACGTGTGTGATTCCACCACCACCGGATGTCCAAAAATTTCGCCGCAATGGCTGTAGGGCGTTAGGGTGCCTTCAAAACACCGAGCGTGTAGTGGAGTTCATCTCGCCTCGTCGCCATTGTTATGTCGTCAGCCCTCGGCCTGCGCGCGCTGGGGCTGGCAGAATGCTGGTAGGCCGCGCGGCCTGTTGCGCAGCTCCAGCGGGAGCCGAATGATCACACACCCACACAGGTTGCTGGTCGGCCCCGGAACTGCCTCCCGAACGCGGGGGCGGGGCTTTTATTTAGGACGCCCTGCGTCACCGCGTAGCAGGACGCAGGGCGGAACTTAACAATTAGTTCGGGCTTACTTGGTGTGTGGTTCCTTCTCCAGCTCAATCCCGCTGGAGCGTACCGAGGACATCTGAGCCGCTTGAGGCCACTGCAGCTTTCGGGTGCCGCAATCACAGGCCAGGGGATACTCAGAAGACGCTTGCGGCTTTTGTATGTCCGAGCACACTCCTGGGGTCCCATGCGGCAGCCAGCTCTGAATGGGCCCCGTTTGCCACTCTTCTGCTAGTCAGAATCCACTGCTGCCGTCCGCTCCCAGTTAAGACTACCCTGTGCGTGCGGCGGGAATTCGAGCAGGACGGTGCCCACGAAGAAAAAGGTCTGCGTTCGCAGACAACCTAGTGTGCACTCCATTCGGAGTGCCGACAAGCTGAAGATTTCCTCCCCAGCCGCCCTTATACTGGCAGAAAATGGCCTGAAGCCTTTCACATGGCCGGTGTGTGAGCCACCAAACTGGGCCAGTTCGTGCCGACAAGCCATCGTGCACCTATGTGTGAGACTCTTTGCTTTTCCTTCTTCTTTGGTCTTCTTCCTCCAGTCCCGTTAGCCAGCCAAGGGCTAGGTTGTGGTGGCGATGCCACCACTCATTGGCACCCTTGCAGTAATTATTTTTGCGATAATTAAGCATTTGCCAATTACTGCAGTAATGGGAAAAACCTTGAAAATTAAAAAAATAAAAGTGTCCCTCCTTACCCCCCCATATCCCTCCTTACTCCGCCCCTATGTTTCAATTTCCCCCCACTCTTTCCTGTGACACTTTTCTGGCGTCTTTTCTCGTTACCACATAATGTCCACAGTAAGTCTGACATCCACTCAAAACAGGCTCTTCAAGCTTCACCAAAGTGGCCACCTAACATTTTGATCCCACCACTACCCTCTCCCTGATGTGTTTCGACTTCCCAAGGGAATTGCTGGCATGAAGCAAAACAAATGGCTGCTTGTGCTGGAATGCACCATGGGAGGGGAGTACATGTTTTTCTGGGCCAGGGGCACCACCTTCTCCATCGTTTATTTCTATTAACTACTGGACGGTTTTACACCAAACCATAGAAAGGAACATATCTGATACTTTAGGCCCAAATTGTTTCCTATTAGGCACAAATCCATCCTGCGGTTTTCATGGTGTGCGTGTTCAACCGAAGTACCACTTCTCTGGTAACATAAATGGGAGCCAACTGAAGGCCAAGTGACCACATCAACCTCGACTCTGTGGGGCTGCATTTAATACTTCATTCAAGATGCACAGTGTATCTGTAGAGCTGATGAACAGATTAGACAGGACCTAGAGTCCTCTGTTGGATTTGACCTACGGCCATATAGCAAGCCATATGGAAAAAAAAATAAATAAAGAGTTGCAGCTTCTTAAATAGTGATGTCAAACAACCAAGACGTGGTAAGAAATCGTACCCAAAAGCCTTGGTATAGAATAACAGTATACCACCAGTCCTGAAGAAAGTGGGGAAAGGAAATACATGACCATTGAAACCAGTAGACAAACTGTAGACATGGCACCAAATGAATAGCCACACAATATAGTTCATTGGCTGGTGATATTTGGCCCTTGGCAAGTAAGAAATTATGTGCTGTGTGTTTATATAGAACTGATGTGGCGAGTGATTTTTGGCTGGCTAGTAGCTTTCACCTTGAATTTTTGCCCACTACCTTTGGGATAAAAAAGGAAAAACACATACATTCCCCATAATTCCCATCATGGAGTCGAAGTTTGGAACTGTGGGTGGGGTGGGGGGAGGGGACAGTTATGGAGCATACAGAAGACCCCAGTGAGGTCACCTAGGTCAGGAAGAATACTGAAACACACATCTCTGGCACAGATGGTTCATACAGGGACTACATCTCCCATAATCCATTGTTCCCACAGAATAAAAAGGGGACAGTGCTATCAAAACACACCAACAGATTTGTGTTTTATACCCCCAAAGGGGCATTCTCCATTTGATGGCCAGAGTGCCAGCAGGAAGCCTACTTCTCGCATGTGCAGTTAATACGCAGAGGCTCACATTTTTTATTATTATGGTCATTACTGAGCTCGGACTTAGCTTTGAAAAGGAACAGAGCGCTTTACAGGAGGTATACAACAGTACAGATGCAAAACAGAGCGCTTTTCAGAGGTAACAGAACAGCTATACAGTGGTAGGGTGGGATACAGAGGGGCACAGGAGGGGGCAGAGGTCTACCGGGTGGGGCATCTAGCGAGTCAGGTGGTGAGAGGGGCGATTGATGGCCTAGGTGTTGAGGCACAGATTCCATCAAGAGGTGTGTCTCGAGTTATTTTCTGCATTGTAGGAGCGTGAGGGAGAATCTGATGTCAATGGGGAGGAGGTTCCATAGTCTTGGAGTGCTGCTGGATGCGAAGGGATTCGCTTTTCTGTCACGAACATTCTGCTTTTGTAAAAGCATTGTAAGCCGCCTAGGGGCTTTTACCTGCATCTGCTCGCTTCCTGGAGGAGGCGGAGCTAACACAGGACACGTGACCTATCACGTGACTCTTCACGACTTCAAAGCACTGAGGCTTCCGCCCGAGTGGCGAGTGCTGCTGGATGCGAAGGGATTCGCTTTTCTGTCACGAACGTTCTGCTTTTGTAAAAGCATTGTAAGCCGCCTAGGGGCTTTTGCCTGCATCTGCTCGCTTCCTGGAGGAGGCGGAGCTAACACAGGACACGTGACCTATCACATGACTCTTCACGACTTCAAAGCACGGAGGCTTCCGCCCGAGTGGCGAGTGCTGCTGGATGCGAAGGGATTCACTTTTCTGTCACGAACGTTCTGCTTTTGTAAAAGCATTGTAAGCCGCCTAGGGGCTTTTGCCTGCATCTGCTCGCTTCCTGGAGAAGGCGGAGCTAACAGGACACGTGACCTATCACGTGACTCTTCACGACTTCAAAGCACTGAGGCTTCCACCCGAGTGGCGAGTGCTGCTGGATGCGAAGGGATTCGCTTTTCTGTCACGAACGTTCTGCTTTTGTAAAAGCATTGTAAGCCGCCTAGGGGCTTTTGCCTGCATCTGCTCGCTTCCTGGAGGCGGCGGAGCTAACACAGGACACGTGACCTATCACGTGACTCTTCACGACTTCAAAGCACTGAGGCTTCCGCCCGAGTGGCGAGTGCTGCTGGATGCGAAGGGATTCGCTTTTCTGTCACGAACGTTCTGCTTTTGTAAAAGCATTGTAAGCCGCCTAGGGGCTTTTGCCTGCATCTGCTCGCTTCCTGGAGGAGGCGGAGCTAACACAGGACACGTGACCTATCACGTGACTCTTCACGACTTCAAAGCACTGAGGCTTCCACCCTCGCGGCGTTAAGCCCGATAGGGGTAAAGGCCGCTGGCTGTTGTGCGGCTGTTTGGCGCGCCGGGGCCGCCTCACGAAAGTTAACGGAATCCGGTTGAATCTGAGGAGTCCGTAGGCTCCGGGACTCCCCTCTTGGTTCTCCCTGCGGCCTCCCCTGCTCCCCGCACATACCATCTTGCAGCCGAGGATACAATGCGCACCAACGCTACAATGCCCTCGGCGATAGGTAAATCTACGAGTGCTGCCATAAAGACTCGAGCCCAAAGGAAGCGTGCGCGTGAGTCTGCCTGTAACGACTCCGAACGCTCATGGCTCTCGGCGGAATCCTCGGAACCATCTCGCACACCTGTCCTACCTCCTGATGCTGCTGAATGCATACAGTTTACGAATGAAGCGGAGCGACATAACAACAAGGAAACCACAGTAAGTGCGTGTGTGTGTCTTCTATCTTGCAATTAAATTCAGACTTTCCGGTTTATGCTGGCCACACGAGAGGGTCCACTGAGGGTGTGTGGCCTGAGTCAGTAGTCGAGTCTTCGATAATACAGCACATTACTGACACTGCTATCGTGCAGCCTAGTCCATTTCAAATGGACACCCTCCATGACGCCCCATCCCGCTCCCCGTGTCAATGTAAATATGATGAGCCATCTGATAAACGTGATAAACAATATGAAGTTCAGACTTCTCCGATAGTGATGATTACCTCGGCCTCAACATGTGGCTCTGCTGTACTTCCATCCTTTGCTGCACCACATAACAGCAGTACAACGCAACAGGTCTGTGGCACTGTGCTAATGCCTCCTTGCAGGTCTACTGACGCAACGTCGGACTATCAGGTTCTTCCAAAGAGCCCCGGTGCATGCGATGCAGTTTGCGCCCTAATGCAAAAAGAAACAAGCAGCAGTTCTCCGCGTACAAGATTTTACAGTGCACATGAAAAGCTGCTACCGTCGCCTATGACGCCACAGAACACAATGCCTGATGTTTATCTCCCTGACACAGCTTTTACATTCAACGAAGCGGACAAACCAGAGCAAAATCTGGAGTCGGAATCATTCTCCCGTGGCGCTTTTACAACCGCTGAGCGGGAGAGGTTGCCGGCCCAGCATGAAAAAGACTCTACCAATCGAAGAAATTCCTTGGAAGTTGTGAATAAGCTGTTAATGGACCTCAAACACGTGAATAAAAACAGATTGAACAACTCGGCATTAAAAAACTTTACGCCGGGTGCTACAGCCCAGGTCAGGGCATCCACGATTTCTGTGGTCGAGGCGCCCCCTCCTGCACTGTGGGATAAAAGTCCTCCGCAGAGCGTATCTATGACCAAGGTGAATCAAAGAAAACACAGACGCTCGAGCCTCTCTCCGAACATCACTTGTTCACAGAAGAAACTTGTATCAGCAAAAAGAGCTGACTCCCCTACTTCGCAAAATGATATAGCGCCGAATCTACACCAACTCATTGATAGCTCTTCAATCATTGGTTCTCATTCCGACGCTACGTCAGATTCATCTTTATCGGACTCATCATTAATGGAGCGTCCTTTTCCAAAAATCAGACGCCTTCCGTTGAATAAAAGGCGATCCACAGGCCTCCCAACGGACAGCTCTGGAAATGATCGCTCTTTACCAACCATACAAGAAATTCAGACGATTATTATGTCATCTACTACTCTTGCTTTGGCTCCATATTTGAAAATGTACGAACACATTAATGACAACTTGAAAGATCTAACAGCTTTAATCTCTGGCATGAATACAAAGATCGCTGAACTGGAGATCTCTCAGACGACCTTAAAAAATACTTCTCTGCACACTGACAAACAGGTTGAATTGGCGTTAGGTGCACTAATAGACAGTAACAAAAACACTTTTTTGGATAGAAAATTATTGGCTGAAGTGGCAAAACAGGCTTTACATCTTTTTCAACAAAAAATCGATAAGCCTGGCTATATTGGAACTCCCGAAGATAGAGGATTACCGAGCTCCCAGACTCCAGACAAACCTGTAGCCTGTTCATCTGTTCGGATTCCACTAGCCACATGTGCCCAAATAGCAGAGGCCACTGCTATTGAATCAAAGCGAAGCTTAAATAAGCTGGCCTGTTATGAAAAAGCGCCGCAAGAAGCCGGTCAGGATCAATATTTGTCGCTGCCGGCTCCATGCCTTGTAGATTCGCAAACGGATGAGTTTGCTCCCTCTGCCACTGATCCAATTCCACCTCAATTGACCAATGCTCAGGCCATTATTGTGGAAATTCAAGCCGCAGCGAACTCGCCTCCTCAGGACTTTCAATTGGCTGCCTCCTCCAATCAAAATCTTGCTCCTGATTCTACTAAAGAGGGGTCCAATATCGCACAAAATCACGGAAATGACGCCGTTGTTGAAGTCTATGACATCTTTAAGCACCCCACGAACGGCCCCATTACAGGTCCGAAAACTGGAAACTGTAGAGGCAACGAAGCCAAAAAATCAAAAAACATACCAACAAAAAAAAGGAACCGAGGAAATGATTCCAGGAAATTTTTGCGTAACATAAAAATGGTGAATGTAATTGTTAATAAAACAATCTCAAAAGGAACAAAGGTTGCATCAGACCCTCCGTTAAATGCTGCATCTAACAATCTGGACATGACCGCAGATCCAACAATCAATTTATGTGGTACATCTGAGGACCTGCTAAACATGTCCGTATACGAAGAGGATATAGCTGAGGACGTGGAGAAGGCTGCTGAGTTTGACACTCTACCGGCGAGCCCTCTCAATGTACACAAGCAGTCTGGCAATTCAACCAGTCTTTTGAGTGCTGCTTGTCCTCATATGACTAACCAGCCTGACACTGGATTCAATCCATCTGGACATAATTTCACTCATCCACAAGCGCCAGCCTCGAAGTCCTCCAGAATTGTATCCCTAGTTGAAAAAATTGGTCCATCCACAACTCCCATAGATGACACGGACACCTGGTCGCAACCCTTCATGACGTTAGAGGAGAAACGCTGCAAAACGTGTGACCCACGCAACACTGGCCAATCCAAGATGGAAGATCCAGAGTCACTAGTTCCCTCTGCTCCTTGTGTTAACCTGTCATCCTCGGTAGTTGCTAAGAATGACTCATGTGGCTTTAATTCTAGGGGTATCCTGCCTAAGTCGCTGCAACCCAAGGATACTGGGGGGTCGCAAAGAAACTTATCACTGAGTAAGCAAACAACAAACGAATCCCTCAAGAACAAATATTGGAAGAATGAGCCTACTTACCACCAAGTACTTCTAGAACGTATCGACTCTGCTGATGACTTGATAATGAATCGCCATAATGTGTTATGGCTTTGTCATCTAGTACCGAGCCTGCGAGCAATAGAATCTGGCGATCTAAAAATTGTAGAATTTCTTGAAGAAAGCAAAAATGATGCAGTTATTCTACATGTCCAGTCCAAATTGATAGCTGATACACTGCTCCAAGCCGGACCAGTTTTAATGTCTCTGGGCTTTGACATTTCCCTAGCCCCTACACGGATTCCAGAAGAAGCTCTGAATAAAGCTGCGATCTTGCTGGAGGTCGGAAGAGACTACAATAACCCATCTGATCGCTCTTGTGAGAGGGTCACTGCAGTTTCACATTTAACATCCTTCCCTCCGGCACAGAATACCAGCAAGTCCGTGAATGAGACATCTAGCTTAAATAACATCAAGATTACAATCTCAGGTGCTAGTCAAACACATCATACCGAAGTTTTGCAAGGGTCTGATATGCTGCCGAGGGGTCAAGAGAAGGAATGGGCGTGGAGTGCTGAATCTTTAAATAATATCACGCCACGCTAACGCCAGGTCCTCAAACACCCTTCCAGCAACAAAACCCTTACTCTGGGATCATGGAACACAAGGGGCTTCACTCATCTGTTTAATACCACCTGGGCCGATGACTTGGACCTTATTTGCCTACAGGAGACATGGCTACGTGAAAAACCCATTCTGGAAGGATTTGAAACTGCCTATACTCCAGCCCTCAAACAGACTAGGGGAAGACCAATGTCAGGCCTTCTGGTAGCCGTTAGGATTAATTCAGGTCTTCGGATCCTAAACTCAATTGATATTTCTCCATATATTCAAGTGACCACGGTCGGGGTGGGCAGCATGGCTGCTGATGCGACAACTAACATATGCATCTTTAATCTGTACTGGAACCATGCGGCCAGTGGAACCACAAACTTCATAGATGAAGTCACCAAGGCACTGGACGAGCAGATTGAAGCCTTCCCCCTAATTAACCTAATAGTCTGTGGAGACCTTAATATCGATTGTCTTGACCACCAGGACACACCAGGTCACAAGAAGACTGTCAACAATTTAGAATCTCAATTGGCAACTCAATGGTCTCTGGAAATGGAGCTACGCGACTTGATGATGTTGAATGGTCAAACGGTAGGCGATATTCCTGCTGCCCCCACGTGGAGAAGAGGCGACCTAAATTCAACCTTGGATTATATCATTGTATCCAGTGGGATTCATATGAAAACATCCAGACTGTCCGTCCGAACAATGCGACACAGCGATCACGAGATGGTGGTACTGACATTTGCGGCAACTGATATAAGACCTCAAGATCGCTGGGCCTTTCCAACTCGAACAGGAGTCGGTAGGATTCGCCTAAACCTAGACCACACTGAGACAGGTAATATCTTGAAAGGTCTCCAGACTTCTGAATTCACGGAATATAGCCACCTCCTAACACAATATCAAGAACGCAAAAATCACATGGCCAATAGTCTTTTTTTTCCAAAACACAAATTTGATCTTGAAGTGCAACAACGGAAACGTCTCCTACGTTGGCAGATAAGATCGACCCACAAACAAACATCTAGTGCTGCAAATGGGCTTGTAAAAAATTTCAAACAAAGCTATATAAACTGGCTTAAGTCCCATAAATCTATTATGCTACAGAATGATGCGGAGTTGATGCTATCAAAAATGAAGAGCTCTAACGCTGCTGATTATTGGAGATTGATAAAGGACAACTTTGCTCCTCAACATGCTCTCCAGGCAAACCTGGTCTCTGAGTCTGAGTGGGTATCCTTTTATACCAACCTCTTTTGTAACAATAATGAGGTCGCTGATTGGAGCCCACCAGCGCTGCCACTTTGGGACTTGGCCTTTGATTATGAGGAAATATTGAGAGTCATTAGGAATCTACACAACTCTAGAGCCCCCGGTCCTGATGGCTTAACAAACTTTACGCTCAAGCTACAACCTGAATTATGGACTACCTTTTGTGAGCTACTGTTCAAAAGAATCGTCAACAACCGCAAGACCCCTTTGTCTTGGAAATCAGCAGTGATCATACCTATCTTTAAAAAAGGCGATCGTTGGAATCCTAAGAACTACAGACCCATTGCACTTCTTGACGTACTGGGCAAGGTCTATGCCACTCTCCTTCAACAAAAACTGACTGAGTGGTCAACAAAATGCAATCAGATGGACCCTAGACAAACGGGATTAGTCAAAGGCTTGGGCTGCGGCATTAACCTCTTAATACTAAACCTACTGAAAATGGAAGCCTTGCGTTCCAATTCCAAGATCTATCTCGCCTTGGTAGACTTGTCTCAGGCGTTCGACAGTATTAACAGAGATTTACTCTGGTCTAAACTGACCAAATGGAATTGCCCTGCAAGTCTGCTGGCCGCTATTCATGAACTCCATACGAACACGACCATCAGAGTCCGCCTAGATCAAAAAGGCAATCTATCTGTACCCATCAATACCTCTCGAGGTGTCAAACAAGGTTGCCCGCTTGCAGCAACCATATTTAATTTGTTCATATCCGACATCAAGGACGTATTTAGTGGCCTACGCACGTTCCCGCCAAAACTCCATGGCTCCCATGTGGACTATTTAGTCTATGCAGACGATATCATTTTGATAGACTCAACCCCCATAGGTTTACAGCGCAAACTAAATGCCGTGGAAAAATACCTAACAGATAACGGGTTAGTTATCAATAGAGGGAAATGCGAAATAATGGTCCTTGAAAGACTGCAAGGATCCAATTTAAACCGGCATAAATTCAACTGGTACGTGAACAAAGAACCCATCGGACGCGTTCTTAACACCAGATACTTAGGAATGCAACTCAGTGCCAGCAGAAATGACGCTCCCTGGGTGGACTCAGTGAAGAACAAATGCTGTCAATTGGCGTGCCAAGCAGCCATAATCAACAAAAAATTTGGGAAATTTACTTTAAGACCGACGTTAACCTTCTTTCAGCAGAAGGTGGTACCTTCTCTAATTTATGCTGGCGAAAATGCCTTTGGGTGTGGGTTTGAAATGTGGAATTCCCTAGAAAACATTTTCTGGACCAGGGTTCTCCATCTACCCAAAGGCACCTCCACTGTTTGTATTAGATATGAACTTGGCTATATATCGATGCAAGCGAGGGTCGCCTGGAATCTTCTAAGCATCTTCAGGAAAGTAAACCTTAACACCGTTTTGCCTCAGATGAAGATTCTTCACAGCCTACAGTTCGCCAAAGCACCCACAATTGCATTCCAATGGAATAAGATATGTTACGATGTACTCAGTTTCTATGACATTTCGATGCAATTGCTGCTCGAAAATCCGGATGCCGCAAAACTGAAACTTTGGCGAAATGACTGGATCCAGACTTGCGACAAAAGAGCTAAATCTAAATCGATGCGTGAAGTACCGGCCGAGGCAAGAGCTTACGGAAACGCAGCTCCATAGCTAGCTTGCTTCCCGGACCAGTGGGCCCGGGCCGCCTACCTTCAGTTTAGGCTGAACGCTATGTCAACTAAAGAACGTCTTTGCTATTGGTCTCAATCTTCGGACTCGGACCTTGTGTGTCGATTCTGTTCTAACACAAAGGAATCACTTAAACACCTTATCATAACGTGCTCCGAGTTTGAGTCTGAGAGAATTAACATCTTCAACCCATTAATAATGAACTCTCAGTGCCTCACTCGTGATGACTGGTGGAAAGCTATGTTTGATGGATCAAACAGAGCGTTGTTATATGCTTTGATTTCCTTCCTTCGTGCTATAAAGGAACGTTTACACGATAGCCCGGTGGTCCCGCTCGTTGTGAGATCATGAGATCCGCATCTAGTACAAGTTATGGGAACCAGATGATGGGAGGAGGACTTGTATTGATTTGAGATGAATGTAGAATGCACAGCTTGGTTTTGTCTTCTTTCCTTTTCTTGCTTCTTTCTTTTTAAAGGTTTGTAATATAACCAATAAAAATAATAAAAAAAAAAAAAAAATAGTCTTGGAGCGTAGGAAGAGAAGGCTGGTCTTCTGGTCCTTTTTTCCTTTTTGCAGGGGTGGCAGGGGGGATTTTAAGTCTGCATGCGTCCTAGCTTCTCGTGGTGCGTTGTCTGCCGGAGATGCTGAGTTTCTCCTACAGGTAGGTGAGCGTGGCAGAGCTTGGGCCAGCCCGTCCAAGCCCCAGCTAGGGCTCAGGTCTGACCCCCCCCCCCCCGACCCCCTCTCGGGCCAGTGCCTGCCCAAAGCAGGAGCCGGCCACGAGCCCCACCAGGTGCTCTCCCACTCAATTTTTATTTAAACTATAAAAACCAAGCTTGCGCCTGAATGTATGCCGGCCACCTGACCCGAAGAGTCCGGCAGAGCATGTCCTTCACCACTCGGTCTTCCTGCATTCTATAGCATACGTTCACCTCTTCTGCCGCACCGTGGCCACAATGTGCTACTACAGACCACATTCTGGCCTTTTTTTCTTAGGTTATTCATGATGTTGAAAACATTTAATTAGTGATTTGAAGCTACTTCATTTTTTTTATTTTTTAAATGGGTGCTGTGTGTTGCTCACTTTAACTAGCACAGATGTGCACGGTAACAGGTGCTTTGTGAGCTCTGAGTTGGAAATGTTGCAGCTTGCATATGAAAAGCTCCGACTGCCACTGATGCAACCTGAGCACTTTAATGACCTGTAGAGCCACAACGCTGTGTGTGAGTCTGCCTCGCTGAGACTTGGGAAACTGCCATTGATTGAATGTTAAGCCTGAGCCGATTCCATACATGACTCAGGAGAAAGAAAACGTGCCAAGGACTCGTTTCTTGGGCCTTTTGCTCTGGAACCTGCACGGGCAACAGCCTCTGGGACCTGTACCTACAGGGATCAAGCAGGCGTGTGTTAGTTAGGGGTGTGGGATCTCACGCAGGGATTCCCACTGCGAACAACACCTTAGGACTGGCGTTTCAGTGGAAGAAGCTGAGGCGCTCTTCATAGCAGGTACATGACAAAAGCCCTACAAGACAAAAGAACAAAGTAAGACCAAAAGGATGTCGCCAAATGTACAGGTTGGGGCCTGCAGTCCGAGCAAATGGGTCTCCCGAGGTGTGTGTGCCCTGCAGCATCTTTTTGACTATAAAGTACGGGCCAAGATTAGCCATCATTTGTTCCCTCTGTATAGAGAGGGAATCCACAGGGGCCACGAGAAGGTTTGGAAAGAAAAACCACCCTTCCCACCCTGCAAAGGACCTACATAAGACAAACCAGGCAAAATATAGGATTGCTGAAGCAAGAGGATGGACCGTAGTAAAGGCGAAAGAAAAGAAGACAGCACAACAGTGTCCAACAGTCGCTGGCTGGCGGCACGGGTCAGGCTCCGGTGAACCCACTACTGGATATTGGCATCAGCATGGGTACCCTGCTCACCCGACCACACGATGTCCAAAAGCACATTCTGGGAAATGAGATTTCTATTCTTGCGTGTACATATACAGCCTGCAGCCTTTTAGTTTCCCACCTACCTCACTCTCTGCTTGGTTATTAAACACATGTGTAGCTGGTTTCTCATTTTATTCTGTTATTGCAATACGTTTTTATTGTCACCGCATTATGACACTACCCTGCTTATGAACTATAGTTACGCTCTGTAAAAGTTAAGTGGCATGATGTACCGATGATATATACTACACTCCATCCCTGAATGTCAGGGAATTCATGCCACTCTCCCACTTTTTGGAGGCACTAAGGCTATATTAACACTGTGCATAAAAATGCAGTGGAGGGCGCAAAATACGTTTCCTGCAAACCTGCTTAGTAACAGTTGAGGTCACCATCACTTTATTTATCAACTCCATACTAAAGAATACCAGGGAGTGCCCCAATTCTGTACCTTAAATGGTAAGAGCTCACCGGGTTGAGTGCTCGCTGCTGCAATCTGTGTGCGATATACAGGTTGTAGGTTCTCATCCCAGCAAGAATAACAGGCTTTCATCCTTACCAGGTAGAGAAATGGGTACCAACCACAGTATACATTTATCGACATACAAATATGGCAGTATGTACAGCACTTTGAAGAAAGCATTTTGTGCAGCCATTTTGCAGGTTCGGCCTGTGGTGGGCTCCTAGAGCCAGGCCTGACCCCCAGGCTGGGCCCTACCAATGCAATCTCTGGCTCCCCCACCTCCAGTTTCTCCAGAAGGTAGCTGGGTGACTGCCTTATAGATGATGCAGCAAGACCTGAAGGGGATTTGTGCATGCAGTGGGAGCCAGTGAAGGTCAGGGAGTGAGTAGGGGGGGGGGGTTGATGTGGTTGTGTTTGCATAAACCTTTGAGTCATGCAGCCGCATGTAGGACACTTCTCAGGTGGACAAGGGAGGACGACGGGAGGCCTTTGAGGAATGCATTGGCCCCATCCAGATGGGATAGGACCAATGCTTGAACAGTGCATCTAAAGCTGTCGAGGGGTGAAGGGCTCCACTTTTCACAGGAGGGAAAGCAGATACCAAGTTGTCCGAGTTTATGTGTGTTGTGAAAGAGAGGTGTTTGTCGATGTGAAACCCGAGGGACTTGGCGCAAAAGTGATCTCAGGTGTAAAGCTCTCGGAGTTCATGGTTGAAAGCCAGGTCTGTTTGTCTGGGTGTTCAGAGTTGTGGGTGAGGAGTAGGAATTCGGTCTTGGATGTCCAGTGCATACTTGAAGTGCAACCCCCTCCGTGACTTTGCTCAGTGAGAGGGAGGTTTGTAGCCTATGGATGTCTTTGATGGAGTCAATCTTGAGGTCTAACTGTCATCGGCGTATTGATGGATGTGGATGTTGTGTGTGGGGCTACAAGGGCTCCCAGCAGCATTCCCTTCCCATACTACCGGGAACACAAGGGACCAGAAAACTCCTGTCTCCCTCATAACTGACAGCACACGAGCAATGTTTAATACATACTGTGAGCTGTTTGGTAGAGGATCTCCTTCTCTGAATTTCATTTTGGTGTCCTCTTGTGTCAGTCAGGGGAACAAACCAGCAGCAAACAGAATGAAGTGATCCAAAATGGTGCCTCCCCGGTTTAAAAAAGAAAAAAAATAAAATAAAAATAAAAAGACCCCCCCCCCACACCTCAATGAACTTGGGCCTTCAAAGCATCTCCACCACAGAGTACACCCAGAGCGGGTATGCAACGCCTCTGGTCAATCAGCGGGAATGTAGTCAGTCCAAGCACCAAATAAAACGGCCAGCTCTCATGACAAGAACGGAAGATAGTTTTTTGGTACAGAGAAGGATATTTGTGTTGAAGAGCAAGAGGATTACTGGGCTGGCTGCAAGGGAGGGGAAGACTGCCGGGTGGGCTGTAAGATTGGGAGTAGAAGCACAGATACCAGTTGTATATGTCCCCCACCCACCCAACGCAAAACCCTGCACCAAAACACACATGTATGTCAATTGTGAACAGGTCAAATCGGACCCTTGAAATTAGGTCAATAGTTCATTTGAGCAATTGTGTTCGAACAATTTGGGTAATATCCAGATACGAAGACCCAGCGACAAGGTGAATACAAAGGCTCTGACCAAGGGGAAGACAGAGGAGGACAGAAGGTGAAGGCAAAATTTCTGGCCAATGGGAAGGCAGAGTACGAAAAGGGCAAAGACCCTGACAAGAAAAAGAAGGGTCAAACTAGTTACCAAGGCACTATATCCCTCTATTTGGATCAGTGAGAGGGCTCTATATCCCTGGGAGAGATCAAGGCAATGTATCCCTAGATGTGGACAAGGAAGCAAAGAATTATATACTAGGGTGAACAAGGCACAATATCCCGGAGGAAAAGACAGAAGTGACAAGGAGGAAGGGTGAAGAAAAGAAAAAAGATCCCTGGGGAATAACCCAGGAAAGAAGAACTTCCAGTATCAGTATCCTTGTGAAGTTGCAGGGAACACCAATACCCCAAACCATTCTGACACCTTAACTAAAAAGCATAAACATGAATATCCGTGTCACAACTTGTGATACTTAAATGATTTCACCCACAATGTCCAGTTTGGGGAGGGAGGCATTCCAGATAGGTTTGGAAATGTTCAGACAAATATATCCACCTCGTCAAACCCATACTCCTCGTGTGAAAGGCTTAGAGGACGTCGCCCCTTCTTCCCAATAACCTCCTTGAAGCGCATGCCTATATGTGGATGATTGTAACACAGTTGATCTTGTAAGAGGCCTAGTCCGACATATAGATTAAACAGGACTGCAACTACTATGACTGACACTATCCCCTCCTGCAAGCACCAACAGGGTGGGCTGCGTTTTCTTTTCCTCTCCATCCTCTTCTGTTCCACTGACCCCTGCCATACTTAAACAGTTTAGTGGGGGAGAAGGGAGGGCTCAAAATCTGAAAGGCAGGTCTCTCTGAAGCTGCAAATCAGGTACACAGACAAGACATTGCAGAAGAGGGCTAGTTAAGCGGCAATGCTTTTGAAATGTTTAATTTCATCTCTGCCTGATGAAGCAGTCAAGACCATGAACGTTCACAAATGAGCTAGCACGTGGCATAGGTGAGATTAAGACTAATTTTCTATGGAGTTTCAAACATAACGCTTGAACAATTCTATGAAACAATCAGAAAGCAGTAAGATTGAGGTAGATGCCCATTCATGGCAATTTTCGGAGTATTTCATGCACTTCTTATTTTTAAAAAGATAGTTTTGAACAGCCTTTAACATGAGATTTTCTTGGAAGGGGGGAAAACCCTTTTTGGGCCAAACTACCTCAAAATTTACCACTAGATTTATGGCCTGCATCTAAATATGATGAATGTGTGCACTGAAAAAAAAACATGGAAAATTGAGCTGGCCAATTTCAAATTGACAAATGAGAATGTGAACTCTCTCTGAGACCGTCTTTGTTACTCTGTTGAATTCACGAAATACCTTGCAGCAGTATGTTGTTAAGGCTAGTGGTCCATTTTATATATAACAGACTGAACAAGTAGAAGATAAATTGACGTACTAATGCACTTGTAATCCGTCTAATTTGTTCAACTATACTATGTTTTTAAGAAGAACACCAATAACCATGTGGAGTTAAACATCCACTATGTATAATACACATATGTAACTCAGTCCTAACAAAACAACAGCTACACACTATGAGCTAGACCATTACTTGGCCCTAGTAGTCCTAACTAGGCTATTCACAGACTTAAGTAGGGTTAATCTCGTTTAGACCAGATTTGCCATCTGCATCATTTACTGCAGTGGAATGGAAAATCACAGTTGATGACTGCAAGACAAACAGACATTATTGGGAGTTTATCCCCAATACCTTTTGTGACTCTCCTACTTTGAGTCCAGTGCACTGGTTCTACTTAGTTCAAAAATCGTTCTGCACTTGAACGAGGTCCACGCTCATTTGCGGCCTCCTTTAACATTGTGACATTGCTGCGTGTGCCGGCATGGTGACGTCACATTGTTTACTTTGTGACATCCTTGCATGCGCTAGCGTGACAACGTCATCAGAACTGGACGCAATTTAAAGCGGCCATCTTCTCTCCATTCGGAATCCTATCGCGCTTTAGAGTGGATGGATCTTCGGGTTAACCCAACAAAACGCCTTTTCACAGGTCTTAGCTGCCTCCTCATTTTTACTTTTTGAACAGATTTATGGATATAGACTGGCGTTTAGCCCTACTAAATGCAATTCCCTTTTTTGCCTTTAGGCTTTTTTCGAAATCTATGAAGCGTGAGGATTTTGTTGGTGCCTCACTTTTTCAGAAGCTGCATATGCCCACTTGACCTAGAGGGATTTAGGACCTTATTCAAACCATCATTTGTAGTTGGCCAATTTTGGTGACTTTAAACCTGTCCCCTTTTTTCTCTTAGACATTTCTGCTTTTTAACCAGTGACTGATCATGATCTGATACAGTACCTGCATTTCTGATTTAGGTCCTGAGAAATGCTACATACAAGATAAAACCGGTTGAATTTACAACCTTCATTTGAGGCTTTAGTGAAACGAATTAGGCAACTCACTTTTGTTGATTGCCACCATTTTGGTAAGCCTAAATTGCTTCTGATATCCAAGTCTTTTGAATCAAATGAATGATTTTTCTCCTAGACAGACTTATTACAGATCATGATAGACGCATGATAGACTGATTAGCAGAGCATATACGTTCTTCACAGTAATTTTGCTGTATTTTGAAAGCATGTGTACTACCTTAAGTTAATATCATACAAACTTGGGAGAAAATGTGTTTCTTTTACAAACACTGAATAGCATACGACGTGTGTTTTTTTTGCTTTAATTTGAAGATTTTCTTTAATGTATATCATTTAAGAAATTTTGTAGATATTGTTGGAATTTGCTTTATATGGCCCTGAAGAAGAGATTTGTCTCGAAACGCATCGGGCCACAAATAAATCATTTATGTTTTAGAAGATTTGATTGAGTCAGTCCATCTGATATGTAACCAATTATGACAAATTCATTGATCGAATTATATGATGGGAAATTACTTCGAAGTAACCACACAAAGCATCATTAAACAACTTGGACTTAAAATACTGGTTTGAGCCATTGACAGTGTGCAGGGGACGGGAGTTCCCATATGGGAACTTTATTGTTTTTTCTATTGCAAGGTATTAACATTTTCAAATGTATCTATATATTATGCATGCACAGAATGAATATGCATCATTTATAAAAGCTACACGTAAGTGTTGAAGATGTGAATTTTGTAATGTACAATACAGCATGGATGAAAACTCATGCAATTAATCTGATGGATTCATGGCATTTCCAGCGATTACCTCCTACCATGTGGCATGGGGAGGGCAGTCGCTACCTGATCCGGACCCTGGGGGCAGCTGTATGAGTGAGGATCACATGTGCGAAAGACAACTCCAGTCAAATATCCTGACTCCATGGGAGGAGAGGCAGTATCCCCTTTGCCCTTTCAGGATGCATCCCCCCACCCCATTAATGACAATCCAATGGTCCATTGTAATATCTTCCCTCTTTCACCCAAGGAGATTAGTGTAAAGCTTTGCTCACATTCCAAAGGCCAACTCTCAACTAACCGGCCTTGTACAATGATGAAAGACACTCTTCCCAGCTCCACATACACTTCTTTTAAACTTAGTTTGCCTTTCAAACCCATTTCACACATGTATACAATATTCCCATAAAGTGACTTCGGTTGACACAATCCCCACAACACTGGGACAAAGGAGAAATGTAATGATGATCACTTCCCATTGCCAGTCTTTCCTCAAATCCTATTGGCTAAAGCTGATCTAAAAAAAGAGGAAAGACTGGGTAAGTGTGTGAGAGGCCCTTTCTGCAGAACCTGGCTGCAGAATTAATTTGACAGGAAGAACTGCTAGCTGCTGTTTGGCCCATAAGAGAGGGGAACTCCTGCTCCCTTAACTGCCAAAGTGGAGCTGAGAGGAGCCAAGAAGACCAGTCTGGCCCCTCCAGGACGAAGGGGAACCTGTGCCATAGCAGGGTATTACAGTCCAAAGTTGACTGCAGGCTTCCTTGGAGAAAGGGAAGCTAGGGAGAAAGATTCTCATGCAGGCTGCAGTGGGAGCATAACAGGAGAAGATGTTAAACCCCATGCTGAGGCTCACGAACATGAGGCACACAGACTGCTGTGGTGGAATGGAGAAGGCAGACGGGACAGGAGGAGAAACGCATGCAAGCAAGAAGGGCTGTGCAGACGCTGGGAGCTACTGGATGTTGGGTAGCTCGGAGAGACAGCATTCTCCACTCTGGTGAGTGACTGCGGAACTGTGCAGGATGCCAGAAGAATGTCTGCCCACTCCAAAGTGAAAATCGGGTGAAGGAACCAGACCACAGAGGTGAGAGCAGAAACAGGCACTGAAAGAACCGGCGAGTCTGCCCAAAGCAGCTGGGGACCTCTGGGCATTCAGATGAGCACACCAATAAATGTTTTAATGGTACAAAATTGCTGATACAGAAAATAACCGAAGGCTGTTTGAATCCAGTCAAGGTAAAGTACAATGGTAAACCCCAATAAAGTACAGATGCATGAGAAGCCAGTGTGGGGAAAAGTTTTAGCAAATGCTACCATAGACAGATACTAAGCACCTCGTGGTATATGCTATTGTGGTATAAAGAAAGCACTGTGAAACGCATAATAAATCCTGGCAGCTGAAATTGTATAAATGATCCTCGACAGGGGAGTGTACCAGGCAATTTGCAAAGTTACAAGAGATTCTAAAGAAAGACTGTTACAGAACGCATCACTGAAAGAAGAACTTTGCGAGTCCAGTGAAGACACAAAGGACCTGTTAGATAAAGAGACCTTTTTGCCATCCTATTTAAGAATAAATGGGAAGGGGACCACCCTCTGGATCCAAGGGTCTTTACCTTGGAGAACATTTTCGTTGGTGTCATTCTTGTACTTTTGGTTTTGATTTTTTTTTTTTTGTCAACATCAAGTTAAAGACATTTCATTGCACCTCTTTGTTGTTTAGTTTGTAGTGTGAGGGTCAGGATGGGATGTTTTGGGAACAAGGATAGCTTTTCAGTTACTGACATCTTGACAGACAGACTTTAAGCATTGAGGTCTAGGTAGGGAAATTCCTCTTCAGAAAACGGCCAGAGGCGCAGTTTCCAAACCTATTATTAATTAATAAATGTCTTTAAATGAAAACATAATTTTGTGTCTGGCTTTCAATTCTTGCCATTCACAGGGCCTCATCACAAGTTGGGCAATATCCCGGTGGCATTACCACTGGGATACCGCCCGGGCTTATAGCGTTACCGCCACCCGATCCAACACAATTCGTGCTGGATCAAGGGTTGGGTATTCCCCATTCGGTCAATTGGACCCAATGGGACATTTTCCGCGCAATTAGCGCGCACCAATTGCCCCCGAAAATGGCCGTTAAATTGGTGCATCTACCCCCAGCTTATAGCTGGAGGTAAATGTTGCCAGACTCGTGATTGGGCAAACCCTTAAATGCGGCAGTAATGGCATTACCACTGCATTTAAGGGCTACCACGGAACTCGTGATGAGGCCCACAGTTATGACTGACTGATGTCAGTTTTCAGGAGATGTAAATTGCGTACAGGTATGAACTGTAAAACTCCTATACTACTCTTGTATGTATTGAAAACGCAGAAAGTTAGAGCTTTCTTTAATGCTAGCTTTTATAGCTGTAGGAAGCCTGCAGTATGTGAGCAAAATGAAAGTAAATTTTTAGATACAATGTCTACACATGAGTATATTTTGTACATTTTCTAATACAAGTTTGAAAACTCCCATGAAAGTCAGGACTGAATTTGATGGGAGTTTTCAGGAAATATACATTGTGCGAGGTCTGAACTGTAAAACTCATAAGCCTCTTTTACATAATGAAAACTCAAAGTCAAACCTCACTTCAATTTAACTTTTCATATATATAGAAGTCGTATAGAATATGTGCATTTGATGACTTTAAACCAAACACTCATACGCCATAGAGTCACATGCCAGACTATTACACATCAAATGCTTATACGCCTTACAACAGGAACTCTGGTGAATACGTACACACATTCTGAATCAATGTACAGCTTACATACAAAATGTACATTACACATGGTCAGAATCAATGTACAGCAGGGGTCTGCAACCTGTGGTTCTCCAAATGTTTTGGACAGCAACCCGCCTGCTCCCCGAGACTCCTCTACATTGATGCTGGCTAGGGTTGATGGGGAGTTGTAGTCCTAAAAACCTAGAGAGCCAAATGTTGTGAACCCCTGATGTATATCTTCTATACAAAATCGACATGCTCATGTGCAACGCAACACACACACACACACACACACACTTAAGACATACACTTATGCCACATGCTGTTTCGCTAGAACAAAGGCTAAGAATCAATGCACAGCTTCTATGCAAAATGTACATGCTCATACAGCTTACAACTCATGCTCCCTTTACACATGCTCTTAACAGTCTACATTTATGACACTTACGCCACATGCTAGTAGAACACACAAATGTACAGCTTGAATACAAAATGTACATGCAGAATAATGTATTATGTACATCCTCAAATGCCTTAAAGCACAGTTTAATGGCACACGCTCCTACGACATGCTCTTACCTCTCATGCTTGTACAAAACTAATGGCACATGTGGCTACGCTATTATGACTGGACTCGCTGGACCCCTGGCAGCAATAGGCTTTGAAAAGGGCATGTTGTAGTCCTCCAAGGGCGTCAATGCTAGGTAGGGCTTAGAGGGACTCAGAAGGGTCCAAAACGCAACCATTATTTTCTCTGAAATCTGGTTGGCTGCAATGGCCTGTAGGTTACCTCAAGGCACTTGGGCAACATCCTTCTCGCCGCCCTCATGGCATTACCAACTAAATTGTGTGGTGGCCCAGAAGCCACCAGTAATGTCAATGGCCACTTCAGCAGTCTAGTGGGGGCATGGCCAAAGAGCTTGCTGTGGTCTACCAGGCCACTGCCCAAGGACAGAAGCCACATTTGCCATACCCTGGTCACATTTGCCACTACAACCTGTGACACATCTATGGTATTTGTCCCTTCTCCACAAGGGGAGCCTCCCCTTTGAGGCTAGGGAGGAAGACCCCATCTAGGGATCTGGGCAAGTAAAGCCTCACTTGGAGAGATTGCCCCTTAGGGGACAAGGGCTCCTGTTCCTGTGAGGAACTCCCCAAGCCGCACACCCTAGTAAACTGAAATTGCACTGGTTCCTGGTCACCCTCTGATCTCGGGCCCAGGTCCCTCCCCCACCAGTCTCGCACACCTGCACTGCCTGCATGGCAACCCCTGCACTTGGGGACTGTTTCTGTATCCATACAGTCCCCACTACCAGCACTTGAGACACGATTTCTGCACTTACCTTTGCACTTGCCACCTGCTGGCTGTTACCTTTACTTATTGTTATTCTACTCCCATGTACTGCACTCTCCCTTCCCCCACACCCCACACTTTCCCCTTCCGCAATCCTAAGCACTTGCACAATATGAATGACACTTGGCCTAGTAGGATCGTTGTCTGTCCTCCCTTCGTTCCCCCTCCCTTGCCTCGTCGCGCCTTCAAACACTTGTGTATAGGCGCGTTATAAATGTCATATCAAACATGGGACTAACTGCTACAAAGACTACTGTACTATATACCTGTCTAGCCGAAGGTAATGGTAGAACCTACCAGCATGAATAAGGAAATGGGAATCAGTTTAAGAGATCATGCATACTTTACTGGGATGAATGGAGGAAGGTGGAGAAGCAGAGAGTGTCCTATGCCAAAGAAGTTCCCCGACATGAGAACACCTGTAGGAGGTGGACCAGAGAACAGTCAGAGACCGCGACTTGAGAAGAGAAACTGAATGCCTGAGTGAGACGCTGGAGACCTGGCGTATCCAACAGCACGAAAAACGTTGAGCAGCAGGAAAGCAGTCCTGCTGAAGGTGATGAGACCATGTCTTTATCGGGGTGGGCAGGGCGCCAGCCAAAAACGCTGAGACCATCCAAGATGGTAAAGCATGAGCAGGACTCGAGCGGTAAAGCTGTATGGCATAAGCGAAGCTGAGAACGTGAGACCAACGAGTATGCAGCTTCCCAATCACCCACTCATCATACGGCAGACGGGCAGCCAGGGATGAGGGCAGGATGAAGAGAAGGAACGAGAAACCCAGTACTGGAGAAGAGCACCCAAGCTAACAGAAGAGCCTGCAACGTTCCCCAGCCTGCAGAGTAGTAATGGGGAGGACGGGAGAAGCAGGAGGTCACAGCATAAAGCTGGGAAAAAGGGAATTGAATAATCCTTGGTGGTAAAAGGTTCCGAACCAGAAACTAATAATAAAAGGGTCAATACTAAATGAGCAACAAGGTGTAAAGAAAAGAAACTGACAAGGTCTGATAACAGAGGAGTTCAGGCAAATTTGTCAAGTACAGAGAGTGGCCATAAAGAGTCCATAGGTGGGCAGAAACCACAACCAAGCTGACAGAACCTGGATCAACAGACTGTGGGAGGTCTAAACCTCGAGCCAACAAGTGAGACATCATCACAAGGTAGGTTGGCCTAAATACTTAGTTATAGGGACTATCAAATCCTAGAATGTTGTAGAGGAATTACAAAAGTCAATTCATGAAATAAAGAGACTTACTGAAGATTCTGCTAGACAAATAACCAGAATAAAAAGACATTGATATAAAGAAGAATGGTACAGACTAGTATATCAAAAGAATGAAGCGAATATACTGGAACTGCAAGTTTAGTTTCTTAGTTGTAGGGTCAGGGTAGAACTAGATGTGGATGAGGACTTTCCATTCTTTAGATTGGTAGGGAACCCCCTTTAGAATAGGGAAAGCCAAGCAGATTCATCCTTTGGACCTACCGCAATTCATTGGATAGTTCGAGCCTCCATGGGTGGAGTTGATGGCCGTTCTCCTGCCCCAATTAAAGAGAACACTGGACATGGCCAGATTATGAGGGTGTCCATTGGGTGGCTCCCACACTGTCCAGGGCAAGTACCCCATTGAGTAGTTCACGGTGTCCTCCTTTGCACCCGACGAAATAGCCATTGGGCTTATCTGCTGGCTAGTGGCTTTTCAAGACCAGTGCATGCATGCTATGTGGGCATCTGATGAATGGAGTACTTTTTTCAAAAACAGTGATTTTTCATTAAAACAATTCCCAAGTGTCAATATGGTTGCAGCACACGACGAAAAACAAAACCCCAGTTGTCAATGTTTTCTAAAGCTCCCATAAATCCACATCTCAATTGTATAACAACCATAACTCTGCCACTGCTATGCACTGCTCAAGATGCCATCTTTGCCAGCATGAATCCTATGCATGTAGTCATCCCAGGAGAACAGCACTGGACCCAGAACTGAGGTCCAACATATATTATTCTCATAGGACGCGTTGGCTGAATAGAGCCTTGAAATGGTACATAATTCAAAAAGAGTATCCTTGTCCAACAATGTCAGGCTAAATAACAAGCAAGTGTGAGTGCCAAGTCAAAGAGGAACAACTGACCCAATAAGAGTAATTCCCTAGCCTAAACGGAAATAAATTAAACAATTGCAAGGATATAGCTCCCAGCTGGCAATATTCAGGTCACTAAGTCACTCAGGGGCAACGCACTTTCCTTGGAAGCAAGACAACACAGCGCAACACAGGTTCAATCCCCGGGTCCGCACTTTGAAACCTCTGGGTATTAAGTGTGTTATAAATATACAAGTACAGGCCGATTAGTCCCCAAGCTTGTTTTCGTGGCTAGAGTAGCATGACATCCACCTCCCGCCGGCTTCAGGTTGCCTTCCGATGATCCGGACGTGTAGACAAAGCAAACGCCAACAGCAAGTAAGATGTTGCCTTGCCTTAGGGGATACCCACAATTTAACAAATGGAATTCCCCACCCCCTGAATGCAGGTGCGTTTAAGGCTGAAATATCTCACCCACTAGCCAAGGGTTGCACTCTCTGGCTGCAGTCCAAAACAGGATCTGAATGTGCTACTCTGGCTCCAGCTTTGCAGGCCTCCAAATATATCTGCCATCATTCAGCCTTCTCCGGCCTTTGCCAACAGCCTGCAAGGCGCTCTAGCATAGTGTGTGTAGACCTCCAGACAAGCAGACACTGAATAATTGCAACCCTCTAGGGAAAAAAGCTCAGAACACCTTTTGTAAGGATAACAAAGTTCTTTACTTCCAAAAAGAAAAATACTTGTCAGAAGGGCATTCAAACCCTACTGCCACGGAACGCACTGGTCAGTTCAAAGCAAACAACGCATTTTAAGGCACAGCGTCACTTATGACAAAAGCAATATACAGTGTCATTTCTTCATTACTATTGGTGAGACCCCAATGCACATACAGTCAGCCCCTTGTCGACCGTACAATGATTGCTGGCATTGTAAGCGTCAATCTTAAACATGGGCCTTGGCAGCAATAGGTTCTTACCCTAGTAATAAATGGTTAATCAAATGAATAGACCTTTTACACATTTGTGCACGTGATGTGCACCCAGTAATTAGACAGAAGCGCTGTGGATACTCTCGCAAGCTCAAGATATCCCTCAGAAATGTGAAGCTCAGAGCGATCCCAGATGCCCTGGGACCCCCTTCATGCCTTCCCATCATTGGCCTAAATTTGTTATTCTCACCCCGCATACCTCGCAGTACAAACCATAGGACCTGGGCTCCCCTCTTTGGCATCTGCCCCCTCACTAGGTTGCCTGTTGTGGACACTCTAATAAATCAACAGTTGAGGGGTCTAGGATTTTGGATAGTGAGCCTCTGGAAGTTTTAACAGAATGGCTGGGGGTCTGGGGACATGGGTGCTCTAAATCTGGGCTCTATGTCTTGGCAGCTTCAGACCTCTAGCCTGCTTGTCGTGGGATTGTCCTTCACAACCAAGCACAGCCCAAGCCGTGCTTCGCTGTGCACATTCCTTCCAGATTGTGTGGGCCTACAGTGTGAGACAAAGGGCTCTGTTCCTAATCGATAGAATAACCTTCTACGCTATCGCCTGGGATGGGAGATGGGATGAGGGATGGGTATTCTTACTAAGGCCTACAGTTATTATTCTCTTACCATGAATCCTGGCTGTGCGGGCCTAACTTCCAAAATGGCAGTATTTCAGTATGCCTTTGCTACTTCGAAAAACTAACATCTAGAAATCCTACATTTCCCGCAAGTTCGATTATCGCTTCTACCGAAACCCCCCCCCCCCACCCTCGCGAGCCACTAGGTGCGCGCACTCCATGCATTGCTCTCAGTTTAAACTGCCTAGAGGTACAAGGGACCTGGCCATGCATCCCAACAACAGTTACTGAAAATGTGTTTCTTTCCATTCCAATCCTTGATCTGGACTCTAATGCTCCATATTCTATCGCCCATGCTTACTGACTTGCCATTGTTTATAGTGCTTCAGCTTTTCCCAATGCCTGGGTATGATTGGGCAGTTTGCCCTTTATCAGTAGAGTACATGATTGATTAGGGTTCCCTTGCACCCGCTTCCTACCATGTGCTTTCCCTTCCACTAATTATTTCCATGTGATGAGATTTCCTCTCGTTGCGGGATGCTCGATTGAGAAGGAGGCCACCGACTAGTGTCTCCAACCCTGCTGCCATCTTGAGATGGGGCAGTACCACCAGTTCGCCTTTGGGGTTTCATGAGCCAGCAGGTCCTGAGTGGAGTCCCTGCACTACCACCCATCAGTGCAGTTCATGCGTCGTCTGGCTCCCTGTGCGTGCACTCACTGGCACGTTCACAAGCCACTCTTCCCCATACTGCAGCTATCCTCCTAGCTTCCTTGTCCGTCACTGAGGTCTACAGATGGCAGACGCACCTTCAGCATCTTTTTGGTCATCATTGGTCTGCTAATATATTAGCTTTGGTAAACAACCTACATGGGGCAATTTACATGCTGGTGGCATCCTCTGGACCCCAACCTGCCCCTCACAAATGACTCAAACCCCACTCTTCATACAGGACAGGGCACTCTACACTAACTAAGAGGGCCACAAACAAAAACCTTAATCAAGAAAACTTTAAGCAGGAAGATGTGCAGTGCATGGTGGTATTTAAATTATGGTTTGGTTGCTCGATTGTGGTGGTTCAGATCTGGTTATCTGTAGAAACCCATCTGGTGACTTGTTAACCATAACCTCCCCTTCAGGGTTTGATTTATTTTTGTTAAGAGAATCTTAAACGACGTCCCTTCAACACAAACAGTTTGGTTAAAGAGACATTACATTACAAATGAACTTAACTCAGCACCTCAAAGCACGCTTTGAATATTGAGCTACTTGCCTCGATGCTATAAAGTTAGCTTTGTGAAGTAGTGGGAGTTTAGGTTTCTCTCGACCCCATATAAACAAAATGGACTGTGGCGGCCCTGACAATGTACACCAATTTAATCGCCACATGCACACTAACTCCAGCATTGAGGACACAACCACCCAAATCAACCATTTAAACGGACAATGGATGTTAGGAACCTCGAACTACCACATCCCACAATGGATGTCAAATGGAAATAGAAAAGAAAACACCACAAGGAAGATAAGATGGCAATCATTGCAGGAGACAGGGTGACATACAGCAATAAAAAGAGCTAAAGAAAAGGAGCAAAGCAACAGAATTGGAGGTCCCCAATGAAACAAAGGAGATTGTCAACCTTTGCAAGGAATTTACCAATCCAGAGAAGACCACCCAAAAATAATGGAAGACCCCAAAAAAAGAAAACCTATCCAATGTATTTGTCAATAAAATGTAGGGACTACAGACGTTGATAAAGTAAATTATGGTACAAAATGAATTTAAAAAGCCTTGCAAGGGATAGCACTCTCCGGAACCTTTAACTAATTGAGCTAGGCACATCATTAAAATGCTTAGCAAAAGGAAAGCCTCCACCACTCTCTGCACAAACGCACCGCGTTGGTTATCGGGGATCAAATCTGCATAAGGCATTAGCTTTTTGCCTAAGTAGGCTTGTCATCACATCCCACTAGTCAGGCAAATTGCCAACATCTGTGAACAGAATGATCAAGCCTCTGCAAAAGAAATAAATGGCCCCGGAAGTCGTGGCAAACTATTTGCCAACCTTCCTTTGTTTGCCAAAATAGAACAATTATCTGTAGCACGCCTTCAAACTAAGTGAAACACAACCTCTTCCACAACTGACTGAAAGTGTAGCTCTCAACTCACCTGGAAGTAGAGCGAACACTGAAACATTAAGTAATGCAACCTACGAATTAAAACACAGCTCTAATATTGTACATAGGCGGTTGCAACGTAATTGACCCAGGTAACACTAAACCCAACAGTATAGGAGTCCAGCAAAGGGCATTGCTGCCCCCTTGGATTCTCAATGCCCCATCACCACCCAACCACTACAATCCTTCAACTTTTCACAGATTCCTTCCAACACATTTTCCAAAGGAAGTCAAATAAACTTACTAACAGCATTCCAGGGTGCATTCTAAAATCGAATGGTGGGAAACAAACTAGCCATGTACAAAAATAAAAGCCATCCTCAATCGTGGGACCAACACATGCAGGGAAATTGCATTAACGGGCCCCAGCTCCCAACGAAGTCCTTCAGAAAAAGACAAAAAAACTAACCTGGAAATGATGCATCACTTGAACCTCGCATTTAAATGACAAATCAATTCTCACCAAAAACAGAGAAAACAAAATAAAAACAAAGACAAACACCCCCTTCTTACCGCAGAACTGCACACCCACACACGAGGGTGAAGCAAGCAAGATAACGTATTCCACACGCACCAGTCGACCCAAGGCTCTCATTGCAGAAGGGTAACCAGCACAAACCAGAACAGCAGGTCTGATGGTCAGCCTCTGCAAACTCTTACAGAACCCTTGCTCTAAAATTCCAGAGGCTGCTGCTCATGGAGTAAAGAATAAACCTGAAAGTCCTATTTACCATGCAGAAAAGATACATACCATGCACAACTGTATCTCCGCCACAACAAATCAAATAAAAATACAATGCATGGCAAAATAGAATGAGCCGCTTAGCTTTGAAACACATTGGCTCAGATCTTTTTCGAGAACAAAACTAGAAGCATACAAATAAAGCAGAGAAAAGGGCGCCAATAAAATGGCACCAATTCTCTGCTTCAAAACGGATTCCCTTTGTAAGACTTCCTTTGTAACGTCCTGCAGCCATTTGGATCTATGCATGTGGAGTCTACATAAAATTATAATAAAGTGTTGAACAGTGGCAGCTCATCCATACCGCCATCCGACCCGCCAGTCCCCTTACCGATTATGGAAGAGCCAACCGGGCCGAGCACTCCTGCGCTGGCTTAACCTGTCAAAAGGACAACCGGGTCACCCTTTCCCAGTTGGGTTTCCGGCGCACATGGTCAATGGACCCAAGGCTGGCTGCTTTTTGCGTCCTCATCCTTGCATTGCCCACTGGGGATGCAGGCTGCGGAACTGCACCCCTGAATGTGCATGAGGGGGCACTCCTGCGCCTCCACGCACAGACTGCCCGGGGCAGTGAGTTGGGAACGATCTAGCTCCTGTGTGCAGGTGCAGGAATGTGGAAGTAGTTTGCTTCCTGGTTCCTTTTTGTGTGGTCCGGGAGCCAAGGGCTTCAGTGTTCCCAGGGAGGCAGGCACGTGCTAAGGAGAAGTCAGGACAAAAACTGAAGCTAAAACTAATGTTTTTTATGAATGTTTGTGAATGAGTGAGGCATATGTGGTTGCTGGGTGGGCATACGAATGGACAACGCAGGGGTTCACAAATGAGTGCCGTGTGAAGAAGTGTGGGACTGTTTGGTGAATGTGTTGGGTGCGCAAATGTTTGTGCTTGGCCGCTGATTTCAGGGGCAGTGGGGGGAGGGTGCAGATGCAACTGCAAAATGGACTTCTGATAAAGCAAACATACTTGTTGTTTGTGGCTAGGCCTATTTTGGTGCAGCAAGTCTAGCTATTTGGCATGGTATTTACTGGGCATCGATGAAGCAAGCATGATGTGTTATCACGCAGCTAGATAAGCATTTTGGTGCAGCCAGTTTGGCATGTGTTCCTGTGTGTTGCAGCATGCCATTTTAATGGCATAACCAACTGGAGTATGTTCTTACATGGGATACTGGCAGAATAAGTGTGGGCATGTGTTCTTACAGCATTACGCCTGGCATTATGTGAAAAGCAAACAGGAGTGTGTTTTTATATGTGAATACGGTCATATTGATGCAGCCAGCACAGAAATGTATGAACACAGCCAGCGTTAACATATGTTATGCTGCCACATACAAAACGGCTACACGCAATCCCAAACCTTTGCCATTTTTTCATAAGCATTTGATTTGCCAGCTATTCGATAAAAATGTTACAGGGCCAGCCTGCCCATAGAACTCTATTTCGGCAACAGATGTTTTTGTTGTCATCCCAAATAGCTTCCAGGATTATAGTCCTTGTGAAAGACCAATAAAGCTGCACCTCTCGACACCTGTATTTTGGCTCATTCAAATCATGATGAACAGTTTTTGGCAGCCTCAGCCATCATAACATTGCAGAGTGCATGCTCCATTGCCCTGTATTTTTAATGTAAACTGAAAGAAGGAACACGCTTCCCCGGGGTAAGGACAACAATTTTCCAGCAGTATGCACAGGGCCCTCTGCCAATCCCGTGGATTAGGATCAGAGTTACAACAGTATTTGCTTTATGCCCATTGCCTAAATTGTGTACAGCGCGCCAACAATAAGCAAGGCTTTGTAACAGCAACTACGCATCAGCAGGATGGCGAGCACGGCCATTACTGGACACCTAATGAGAGGTCGTCACTCTAGGATTGGACCGTCTCCCTGGGTGCGAAAGCACTAGGCCGTGGAGAGCGCCATTAAATAGGTGTTGTGAGGAAGGCTGAACTTCATGAGTTAAGCAGGGAACACAACTACTATTGCTCTCCATTTCTGCCCTGCATGGGACGCCGATGGGATCCCTCAGACGTTATGATCTGCATTCCTCTTCCTGCTCGAGTGCGCGACGGGTACTTTATTTCTCGGAGGCAGACATCTCAGCAAGCGCATGGGTATGTGCACTGGGGTGAGCAATGCCAGGAGCCGCAGAGAACCCAATCTAATCTCTGTGGTTAACACATTGCATCCTCTTCAAAATTAGAATGATGTTTTCCAACCCGTATTACTGGTCAGTGGCTCGGGTCGAAGTCTTCCAGGGGACTACAGGATTGTCCTCCAGATGCCATCGGGAGCAGATTAACATCTGCTGGGATGGTCTGGGAGGAACATATGGTTAAATTCCAGCAATATCTTCTGGTTTAGAAAAGGGATATTTTCAGAGCGCAACAATTTTATCTACAATGACCTCAAAAGGCAGTTTAAAACGTACTGATCCCAGGGACGTCATTTCACGAAAATGCCAGGGGTAGCGGAAGTGACAACACACGACCATTGACCCCCTGATGACATCACAGGAAGTGATATCGCAGGGTGCGATGGACCACGACCTTTCATCATCCGTTCACAAAACAGGAAGTGGCATCACATAGCATTGTACACAAAGAAAAATATGGTTATATCACATCACTATAATGTGATGTACATTTCATACAAGAATGGATCACCACATGTATCGTTAAGATCAGTGTGTATAGGCCTATATTACCAAATCACTGTGAATGCAAGTAGACGTCCATGACCAAATGATGATGTGTTATTATATAGCACTTACTCTTAAGCTCTTTATATAGAAAAAATATACACCCAATATCACCCAACCTGTACAACCTGCACTCATTTATCGACCTCAGAAGGATGAAAGGCTGAGTTGAGGGGTTTAAGAACAGACTAAATCAGTGACTCACCCCCTGAAGTGTGCCTGAAATAAACCTGCAATGAGTCTAGCAATTATTGTATAGAATTTCAGAAAGACACATTTGGTATTCCTATTCCTTCTTAATTAGGGTCAGTGTTGAGAGTCTTAGACTTGTGGCACTCCTGTTCTTAGTTTTCTTTTTTTTAAAGGGGCCTGAACAAAGAAAGTCAGCCACACCCGAAGTAAAGAGCCACATGGTGCTGCCCACAGCCCAGGAGCTTGCAGTACAACAAAAATAAAATACTAAAAATATTTTTTAGGGGTCGCAAGGGAGACCAGAGGTCACAGTTGCGACCTCTGGCCACCTCTAAATGACGTCCCTGACTAATCCTCAGCAATTGTATTGTTCATAGTACATTTTGTGCACATTAAAGTCACAGGAAGGGTTCAATGGTGTGCTTGCCATTTGTAGAGGGCTTTCTCCTACCAATGCTACGCCTCCAGGGAGAATGTCATGCCTAAGAGCTAGTGTGCTGCCTTGCACTTAAGAACCCCCAACTTCCCCATTGGAAATTATAGATTCACATTTACATATTAATGGAATTAAACCAACACTGAATGAAATCTAGCAAATATACATTTTCTCTCGGCAAGCAATTTGTAAGTGCAATGTCAAGTAGCGTATCTTTTTAATTTAGTTGTCTAGAATGTTGTTTTAGATGCTCACATGTCTATTGGGTAGAGAGGAGTGTTTCTTTTCAATGAAGAATTAGGGATATTTCTATAGGCAGAAATGTTTGGATTTAATTCCGTTTTTGTCAAAAGAAAGCTTTATTGATGTGCTCTCAGGGTAAAGCAAAAGGTACAGCAGATGGTGATGTGCACATTTATAAAAGTCCACATTCATGTAAACATGGCAAAGAGGTGATGCTATCAGTGGATTTCTCTTTTTCATTGTAGTCAACATTGGAATGTCAGAGATGCATAATTAGTTTATAGTTAAATTGATTAACTACTTCTATTTTATAAAGCAATTGACCATGTGAGTGCGCTATATAAGCACATATAACATAACATCTGCGCACCCCTGCATGTTTCTTGTCCCATATGAGGAGGGAGGCTGCAGGGAAACACCACTGTTAAATACGGGGTTCCAGGTTTGTAAAAATAATTATTCAATAAATAAAATGTGCACGCCTCCGATTTGGGGTGGGTTGAAAATTCCCCCAAACTAGTTGTTGCACACTTAGAACATCCTACAATGTGTCTGTGTAAAGATTCCTCATAGAAGAGTTTGTGACTTGAAAAACCAACCATTTTTATTTTGGTAGGTGAGCATCGAGGTAGTGGCACCAACGCTTTGAACGCATGCTGTGGTAGCAGGTTAACTGAAAAAATGTGTTGACGATGGCCAACACCCACATCTGATCTATGTTGCTTCAACGCTGAAGGGGGGGGGTGCGGAGGAGGTGGGGGGACACAACCAGTTTTTGGTGGAACATGCTTTGACAGCCTGGCATGAAACATTTCTTCACAGGTTGAATAGATCAGTGTGTCTGGGATGCTCGCTCCTCAGAGTGCCGAACATGTTGGATGCTTTGGTGGTTCGGGACTTTTGCAACCTCTACGTTGTTCTCAATTTGCTGGTGAACCAGTTGAATTCACACATCTGCCCTCACGTGGGGCACTCCATTCATTAGTGTGCTTAGGTTTTGCGATACCCACGCCTATTGCTTATGGATTGAGATTGTAGGGACCATCACAAGCCGGCAGGAAGTTATTTACTTTTCCATTTCATAGTGACATGAGTTTCCTAACAAGGCATTGACCACCATCTGCCCCATCACCATTGTGTAGGAAACAACAAGGCCATTATTTTTGGCCATGTGGAGGACCTTCGAGTGAGAAATGTGAACACACCTTACAATGTTCCCTGGTGAAGTTGCAATCCTGTACACTGAGCTCTTATTTGCATCCTCTCCAACAGGCCGTAGCTTGATAAATAATGCATTCTGGCATATGAACTGTCTTTACTCCAAGTCTTCAATAGCCCTGGCATGTTATAATTCACTCATGGTCAGGGTTTACTTGTGGGTAACAAGGCACCACCAGCATGGCAGTGGCAACAGCAGTCATCTTGTGAACACGTGTTAAACAAGCACAATACGATCTAGTGACCGTGCTCTACCAGGTTGAGCGGCATGGATCTCTGCCAGTGGGTACTCCCAAAACAGAGCAGAGCTTGCAGAGTCAGCATAGATGGGCCAGCTCAACACGCTCAGTTGTAGCATGTGGAACATGCCATACAGAGTTACTGCACAGGAGCAGAAGCTTACATTGCAGGAACTGCATCATTCATGACTAAAGGCTTAAACAGCCTACACAAATTCAATGAAGCAGTGCAGAAAACCATTCTCTGTTTACTGGTGTGCCATGATATTGCCACCTCGTCACCAGCTGGCAATGTGCTACACAGTTCTAAAAAATGATCACTCAGTTCTGCTTTCTTCTGTCGGGAGTGGGATGCAGCTCAACTGATACAAGTTGGGGAACCCTACAATTTGAGAAGCTAAGTGATAGAGCATCGAGACCTACGGTGGCCACAAAGGGTTCCACTGGATCTGACATCTGTAGTAGCAGGAAAGAAACCATCCCTCCCGGAGCAAAAAAAAGGCTAATACCTACTGATTTAGTGCTCATACCACACCATGGCACTTACATACGTCTAGCACCCAAGTCGGGAATCTATTGGAAATTTCGGCTGGATATCTTGCCCAGGGTTATTGACAACAATATTGTTACAGAATCATGGGAAAGATTTTTCAGATCCAACTAGGGGATACAATCATCCAAGGGATACTTGGGAGGGCAGTGTTCCGAAGTGCAAAGAAAAAAATGAAAAACGAGGAGACTGATGGGGGTAATCTGGGTTTCGGGGAGGCTGATGAAAAACCTACCATTTAATTGCCCACTAAATCAAGTGAGGATAAACCTGATATCCTGCCTGATTTAGCCATAGCCCAGAGAAAAGATCCCTTTCTGATGAAAAATAATTCACAAGTGGTTTCAGAAAACAGGTTATGAAAGATGGGAATCTTCATTCAGTTTGAAAGAAGGTATTTTTTATAGAGGGAAGACTACCCCAGAAGGCAAAATAAAGTTACAATTGGTGATTCCGGAGAGTCATAAAAAGATGGTCCTGGAAAAAGGTCAGTGCCATCTGACAAAAGATCATACAGACCAAGGGAAACAAACATTGTTTAAGAGAAAGGTTTTTCTGGTTTGAAATGAAGGCAGATATAAAAAATGATGAAACCTGTATGACCTGTCAGAAAGCTGATACCCCGGTCTTACCAGTATGTTCTCATAAGGAAGAGAGGGATAAGTAAACATTCTTTCTGTGGCTCAAAATCACAAAACCTGAAGATTGAAGATAATAATTTTCCCAAACTGAGGATAATCCGGTAGGGAGTAACCTTTCAGGAGTTGGACATAATCATTTCCTTCTACAGATTTTTTGATAATTATCGTTTTTGTCCTTATGACTGTCGAAATACCAGATACAGAGAAGATCATTGCTTTGGGACTACAACTTAATTTTCCCCATGGTTTAGACTTGTATATAATACATTACCATAAAAAGAAAAAGGATTAAAAATACAGCCTATACTTTCATGGAAGGAGGAATTAAAATCTGTCCTTTTGAATTTTTCTAATGACCCCATTGGGATCACAAGGGATAAACTGATAGGTTTGAACCTTTCTCCTATTCAGAATCAAAAGGAAGTGATCAGAAAATCATCTTGGTAAAGGAAAGATAGATCTAGGCCTTCACACTTCTGAAACAGAATATTCAGGTGAGGTAACGATACCATTGATTTCAGCTAGTACCTTTTAAGGTGCAGGAATATCAAATGTCAAAGAAGAGAAACTATAGCTTTGACAAATCATTTTGAGGGAACCCCAGAATGGTGCATTTGTTCAAGAAAGGTAATATCTTCCTTAACAATATTATTGGTTCATCTTCCCCAGATAACCCCTTCTTTAGAAACAGGGATTGAAAAAGCTGAATCCCTAGGAGAACTAACAGAAAAGGGGACATATCCTGCAGTAATAAATCCATTCCTTGATCCAAATCAGAAATGTTATTCATGTAAAGGATTTGGACATTTAGTGAGAAAGTGTCCTGTAAACACAGTTCAATTTACCAAATCAATGTCATCCAGTCAATCAACCTCAAAGAAAGACTAATGCCTTTTAATATACAAAAGGGAAACTACGAAAAATTCCTGTTATCTCAGAGGGAATTTTATTTGGGTAGAACTGGACACAAGAAGTAAGGAAAGTGTCATAAGAACAGAGGTACTTCCACAAGGGTGGAAGGAGGAGCGAAGAGGAAAAGTAACTTGTGTACATGGCCTTTCTCAGAGATGCCCATTGACTCAAATCCCTATTTCTATTCTGGGAAGGAAAACAGATTTGACTGTAGCCGTAATTTCGGTGTCTGGTCTTTCCATCGAAAGGGTTTCTATTGAAACCCTGTCCAACAAAAGTTTTGCATCAAATTTTTGTTGCATCGAATGCATATATGGATGGGGTAAGGTGTTATTTTCCATTGGGGTGGGGTTCTAAGGGGAAAAACAGAGGTTTAGGGGGACCCCCAAAAAAAGCAAAAACTAATGCAAAAAAATGCATTCAATGCAAAAAGATTCAATGTAACATTTTCTTTGGAAAGGGTTTGGATGAAAACCCTTTCGATGGAAAGACCATAAACCGTAATTTCCAATTTAGCAACTCAGATAATCTTAGGGACAGACGTACTCATTGAGGAATGGGTTTCACGAATAGCCCAAATAAATTCAAAAAATCTTGTAATTGAGTCCCATAGCCCATCGGAGATGAAATCTCCCAAATTGAAACAAAAATGGGTGAGGCAGACAAGATTACCTCATTGACAGCAGAATAGATTACAAGAAAAGACCTTAAAAGAATGCAAAACTCCACAATAAAACCTCAAAAGGAAAGAAAACAAGATAAGATTTTCCCCCTCTTGGTTCCCTTCTGAAACACCTTGGTCCAACCAGCATTGGGAACGGGTATGTTAGAAACCAGACTGTATTCTCCCACCTATTGCACATGGATGCTCTACACAGGTGGCCAGGGAAAAGGCCATTGCTCTTGGATTCCGACCCCGAGGGTGGACAGCCAAGGGACAATCACTTGGGTGGAGGGTCCTAGCGATTGGGGAAAGATTACCTGATTGCGAGACATGGTATCCCCCCTTTCCTAATAAAGAATCATCCTCCTTTCCCTCAGCCTTCATGGGCTTTGTTCACCCATGCCCTATCTCTCCTTATAAATACTTACCAAGTACTGAGAAGAGGCAACTAGGAATAATGCACACTTCCTATGACCAACACCACTCTAGTACGGAGACGAAGAAGAGAGGTGTAGGTATAGGCAGTACTGAAAGTCAGGCATGTCACATTAATTGGGCCCATTCTAGCCAGGCAATTCCAGTTAACAGGATACACCCGAGATGCCTTAATAGGGCCCAGGTGCATAAAGGAAGGGAAGGCAGCTATGTAAGAAGAGGAGGAGGAGGAGAAGAACCACCGCAGAGTTACCGCATGGCCAGACAGCCTGAAGACTGGTCATGACTTCGGAAGACCTGCATGACCAGAGAAGGACGGGTTGCATAGAGTTTGCAGGACTAGGAGCATTCAAACATAAAGGCAGGCAGGCAGAGCTATCAAATAACTAGACTGATGTGGAAAGGAGCAGGAAGCAGAACAAATGAGGTCCACGTTCATTGTGAAGAATCAGGCGTATGCAAGGACATGTCCAACAGGAAAGCAGAATCAATGCAGTCTGTTGCCCGACTGCTGAGGAGGCAAGCAGGAGCAGCTGGGACTGCTACAGGGGAGACATGAAGAGCTGGTGAGCATCAGACACAGAAGACCAGAGCGCTCCTGTGGGACTGCAGGCAAGTATGCAAGAAACCTGAAGGAGTCTCCCTGACTTGTCCCCGGGGATCTGTCATTCAGGTGGCCAGGACATGGCCATCGCTATTGGATCCAGTTCGTCGGAGTGGAAGTGGGACACCGATGGGTGAGACATGATATTCCCCTTCTTAGAACACCTTTTCCCCATCCTACTACGTAGGATACTCAAACACTCTACCCTCCCTCTCGACACGAACACTTTCGCACACCTCAAAAGACGATGGACTAACACCAGAGCCATTTACCTGACATGTCCCAACAGAAGGGTCAGGCAAAGCCAAGCAACTGACCAGAGAACAAACAAAACGCACACACACCTAACAGCCATTTCGCTTCCCCACAGGGACAAAAGGTGGAGTATGAGAGCACACTACGAGCAAGGCAGACTGCATGACGAGAGAGCTATCCAAGTATGGCAGTTCAAGAGGAGGAGAAAGGCGGCAAGCACTGGAGGGGTGGCAAGGAGAGTATTGACCTTGCCCTTTCCGACCCAGACCGTCGAGGCCTCCGTGAAGGGAATTCCAAGACCACGAACAATAGCCAGCATGTTACAGAAGAGGTCAACAGTACACAGAGCCCTCCTGATAACCAAGCCAGGGAGAGACGCTTGCTACCGTGGTACCGTCCTTGACTCCAGAGGCAAGAAAAGCCAAGCTGTTAATCACAGCCGGTGAGTCGAGGGAAGAACCGATAAGAACCCGAACTGTGTTGAACAAAAGTTGCAAATGGCAAAATAAGAGCAGTTCATAGAAATGTTAACATTAAAGGAAAATTAGCTGCAGAGAGGGTCCAGCCCCACGAGGGTGTTCATTCAAGAAACTCCAATTAATCCCATGTTTGTTGAAACTACCGATACCAGAGGGCCCTAGGAGAGCCGTTAGGAAAAGGTCAAAGTGGTTATACAGGGGTCTAGCAAAATCCCCTGTACAGTCTAAATTCTTTGACCAACAAACCATTGAAAACCCAAGGGAAGTGAATCCTGCATCACAAGTATAAGGAACTATGAAGTTGGCAAGAGTGAACCCGATGGAAAGGGGTGAAGCCTAAAGTCCCAATGAACAGTGTGTTGACAAAAATGAACCAGACAGAGGGATATCCACAGTGAACGGTTTAAAAAGACATTAAGATTTGTGAATGCCATAAGTGAAACTGATTTGGAAAGCCGTAGTGAACCCGACGGAGGGAGGCTAACATTCGAGAAGGGTCTGAAACCAGAAGAGGAGGATCCAGGGATGAAAAGGCATCACCCAGCAGAAAGGAACATTTGTTTATTGTTTTGAACACATCAGGTTTTCAGAGGCAAAGGAAGATTAAGAAAAGAGACAACCACGGATGGTGCAGATATCTGTAGTCTTGTGCTGGGAAAAGCTTGAGCATTGGCTGTGCTCAGAGTGCCACCTTGTCCAGTGCTCAAAACGTGGGGAAGGGAGGTGCCTGGCTACCGCATCCTGACCATTTGTGAACATATCTTTCTTTCTTGTGAATCATATCCCACACCATTTTGTATTTAGTTATAAGGATTGGCAATAGTTTTTTCTTAGTATAGGCCATTTTATTAGATAAAATGCCACTAAGACTGTCTTATTTGATGGTCGTAGCTTGCTCCCATCCTACATTTAGGTTCAGATTAGGCATTTTTCCAACTCGCAAATACTGTTTATTTAACAACCTTAAACGGTCATCACTTGTGTCGGTCTTTACCACCATGAGTTCCTTCTAAGTAATGGTCCATAAGCACAAGTGGGTGTGAATGCTATTGAATGCCGAAATTAAAGAAAATGGCTTTTTAATAGGTAAAGTATCTAATTCCTTTTTTTGGAGAACAGGTGTAGGAAAGAGTGGAAAAACTTGATACGCAAGGCAGAAGAGCCTATGAGGGGTTAAACAAATCCAAGGAGACTTCTGGTTGTGCAACCTGTGATGGGTGGACCGTGTGGTCTGATAACTGCGCATAGACCAGTGGAACCCTAAATGATGATCAACAAACTTTGGGAGTAAGCCACTGAAAACTGAACTACTTAATAAGGCATGCCAGAAGGCAGGTGAACCTCTTTTCCTACATTGAACACATGACTTTAGAATAAGTATCACATTGAAATCTTGGGGAAGGGAACCCTTTGTTTTGAAAAAACTGAGAAACGTTATCATGGGGAAGGGAAACTTCAAGATCTTCTTCCTTGTGTGAACTGTATCATATTGAGCTTGGGAGAAGCAGCTGAGACTTAATTTTGTTGCACTATTTTGGTGAAGATGACACCCACACTTGGGTTGGGACACCTGTGGGAACACGGGACGGTATGACATCTGTTGTTGGCGACGTGTTTCGGTGAGTCGCCAGAGGGAAACGTCTCTGAAATTGGCTGGAAATAAAGATCATTCTCAGACATTTCGCTCTGGCCACCCACCAAAACACACCGCCAACACCATAGGGCCTACCTTCCCACATCCCCACACGTGTCCCGATGAAAACGGTACTGCACATGTGTGGGTGCACCTACTGGGGCGCAAAAGGAAAAGGGTAACCCACTGGTAACCCCAAGCCATTTGGCACAGCACATTTTGTTCATGTGGTCAACCTACGGATTTGGGCCTAGGGTGTCGAAGCTAGCAGGGAAAACAGAGAACCCCATGCATTTCCGAAAAGGAGGACACCCGTGGGAATCCACAGAGGTTTGCCATGCACAAATTGCCCCAGTTTTTATTAGCCACAATCCCTGAAAAAGTGTGATATTTGGAGGGGGAAAATGTTCTCTTTGTCTGGGGTTCTGGGTAATAAATTCTGGGTCGCTTCGCGCAAGTCAGACCTCTGTGCATTCCCACGAGTGTCCTCTTTTGGGAAATACATGGGGTTCCCCGTTTTCCTTGGTGGCTTGGACACCCTAGGCCCATATCTGCATGGTGCGCCCTTCTGAAAAATGTGAAATTCTGCTGTCAAAAAAGACTTTGGGTTAGCCGCGTGTTTTTTCTCTCCCTTTTGCCCCCAGGTAGGTGCACCCACACATGTGAGATACCATTTTCACCTGGACACCTGGGGGAATACAGGAATGTATAACATTTGTTGTGTTTGCGTGGTTTTCATATCGTTTCGATCCATTTGCTGCTGCCCTTTGTCACACAACCCTTTCATTTCCCAAATGTAACCTACATTTAGTCGCGCTTTAGGCACCATACACTTTTGTAAACTCCACAAGTCACCTACCCTTAAAAAGGACGGCCTGTGGTCTTTCAAAATATGCTTGCCCTTCCTCACCACATTGGTTGTCCTGATTTACACATGTCAAGAAGGTCTGTTCAGGCCGTAAGCATAAAACTCCTGCGTACCATGGCTCCAATTCTTGGTTTGTGGTATTGCTCGTTTTTTGAAACATCACAAAAAATGTGTTATTTTCCAACTGCAAGAGTCGGGGGAATGTAGCAGAGCATTCTTCTCAAAATTCATAGAAGCCATTGCTGTACCAGGCCAAACATGTCCACCACATACCTTTTTTCTTCAGTCATTTTCCTGCTTTCTCCCAAAATTATGGAATTTTCCCTTACCTAGTTGTTGCCCAACCTGCGCAATTCACCCCTTTCTAAACTTGGAATTTTGTCTACTTTTTCGGAAATGTATGCCTTTCTGTCCTCCAATTCGGCTTTCCTACCCTTTACTTCCATTCCGTCCAGGCATATCCAATTGGAAAAAATGGCCAAAATAGTCTACCTCTCACAAAACGGTTGATAACCACATCAAAATATTTTTTCTTCATTTCTACTCAACCTGTTCTTGAAAGCCAGGAAATTGGGGAATTCAGCACAGCAAAGCATTTGTTCCTAGCTCTTACAAGGAAAAAACCACAGGCTTCTTTGTACATCATTTTATTGGCATTTTTTGAAAAAACCCAAAATGTTCGCCCTTTTATGCATATTTTCTCTCACCCCCCTGTAGCAACCTAGGATTGCTGGATGCTGTTCTAACCGCCTATATGTGGGGAAAAAAGGGGCCAAATTTGGCCAAGATATATCATGTAATAAAAATATTACACAGCATTGAATGGCGACATACCAAAATCACCAAAAAAGGCTTTGGCACTGGGGGTGGGGAACCCATGGCACTTAAAGGGTTAAACAACCTTTGGCTCATCCTGATGGATCCTTCGCCGGACCCCTTTTGTGGCGATGTCTTTATTATGCACTGTTCAATTGTTACTTGCTTGGGGTATTTCCCTACGAGGGCTTTCTTATTCACACTTGTAACTGTCTGGTATATGCTCTTGCCAGGGCTTTGTAGCAACTGCCTGGTGTACACTCCTGCCAGGACTTGTTGTACGTGTGTATTGCATACACTCACAGATTGGCAAGTCTTTTTTAGTTTTCCCATTTAACAAAACGCCCACTGGCTATTTTACTTTTCAATACTTAGTTTTCTTTTCAAATGTTTATTTGCATGCAGCATCGCTGCCCACATGTCTAGGTGTCCTTGTTTTCCTTTCAGGGACTCACTGACAGGTGATTGGCATCTCCTTGTCTCGCTGCTTTCGCTCTTCAGTTCCTCTGCCTGCTGCGATCTGCACAGGGCTCTTCTGCTCTGTGTCAGGTATCCATCAGAAAAGTAGTGCGCTCAACAGCTGCAAACGCCCAGGGTTTCCTCACTCTGACCCGGTTGGCTCCACGGCAGGTCCTGCAGCCTTATTGTCTCAAGTCCCAACCAGAGAGAACCTTCTCCTTCCAGCAATGGCACGCCACAGTGAGCTGTGGCCACTGTTTAAGAGTACAGGCTCCCTCTAGCTCAGTCTTTTCTGTTCTGCACGACTCTGACTCCCCGACCTCCCTTCACCCCAGTATCCTTGTAGTCATAGGAATGGTAGTCCATTCCCGATGCTTTGCATACAAAGTCTGGGTAAGTGTTCCTTAAGGGCAAGTCAGCTCTGAGTGACTTGCAGGTAGAGTATGGAACAGTAATTTCATGACTCTTCGATACAGTTTTTGAGGAAAGATCTTCCATGTTCTTCCTAAATGCATGAGGGGAGGTACAACAATGAGCCATTAAGGCATTGGATATGGATGGGGTATCCTCAAGAGAGGCAGGGAATACCATGCCTTGTCCGATGATGCCCTGCTACTCCCCTGCAGGATGTCCCCCCCCCTCACCCATGCAGTCCTCCCTCATAGCCGCCCCATGGGTCAGGATAAGGTAGCAGCTGCCCCCCCTCTGGCCTCATGGGAAGAGGTTACCGATGGGAAAGGAGTGATAACACCATTGGATTCATGACAGAACAAAGATTTTCCAGGAAGGATCACCCTTTGGCCCACACATTTCAAAGGACCATTTGAAGTGCCCTGCAGCTGGATCAAGGTCTGCCTACCACTTGAATACTGGTAATCAGGACTCGACCCATTGCAAGTGGCAACCCCTGCAAGCACTCTCTGGTAACCTTCCTGGTTGGGTAGGACAGAAGTTACCTTTCTTTGCCTTCAAGACCCTGGATAGGATTTTGCATCAAACATGGGACAAAGTAACTCTGGTTCCTACCTCGAATCACTTGTGAGCTAAGCAGACCCAGACATTACCTGCCTGTCCTAATCATAATGCCATGTGCCATTGCAGTTTGCTGAATGACACTGTGTGACCCAATCTACCTGCTCACCAACCAAACACCGAATTGCTGCCTCAGAAAGCTCCCAGAATCCTGGATCAACTCAGTCAAACCAAAAGAACAAATCTGAAGGGTGTCTCTAGTGGTTCTGTCCCTCTTAGCCTGGCTTTAAGGGCCCAGTGACATTTAGAAAGGCAAATGTGGGTGCTTAAAAAGATATATGCATTGAACTTGATATTGCTGCAAAATCTATTGCCAGTCTACCCACGTCTTCAGTCCCAGAGAGCCCCTTTTATCCAAATACCTGTGTACTCCGTCTGCATTTACAGGGGGGTATTAATGTTTTTAGTCATATGTATTTCTAGTTTTAAAAAGAGTTCTATTTTTTATAGAACTTACATTGGCTACTTCCTTTATTTTGGTATCACTATCATTTGAATGCTTCTTTGTTAGCTCAGAGCCCTTGTGAAGCAAATAGGGTGCCACCGGCCTGCGCTTCCCTAAGGAGGTATGGGGGTATACCATTCATACTGTGCCTTGATGTTGAAGGCAGAGCAGAAGAGTTTTAATATTCACCCTTATTCTCCTGCAGAGGGGTAATATCTATGCAAAAGAAAAATATTAGGCTGAACAGCCAAGCGCATCTCCCAAGGGTATTATAAGATGGGTTCAAAGCGGTTGTGTGGGCTTGGAACTGCCCTGCGCCGTTAGGTGTGGTTGAACCTACCAATCCCATCATCCCACTTACAAGCAAAACACATTAATGCATACTTGTGTATACAGTGTATGCGTGCTTTTCAGCGCATTTGGTCCAGGGAGGGGGGGGGTCATCACTTGATTATTAGCACCAGCAGACTGGTGTTCCCCAACCTAAGGCATTAGCATCTTATTCCCCTCCATTGGCACTCGAGCAGGGTCACAGCAGGGTGTTGTCTGGCTAAAAGGAGCAGGATTACAGGCAACTGCCATCGTGTGCCTCGGCTGTACTCTGCACACCAAGATCACGGTTCTGCCACCTTCAGTTCTGCTGCAGGTTTGAAGGATCATCGGCCTCACTGCGGTCTGCACCCCCAATGCTTTATCTAGGATTGTGACAAACGGGTCCCAGAGGATTTGTTGTGGTCTTTCCATTTTCATATCAGATCAATTGCTCCTATAATGCATTCAGTGTTTACAGGAAATCTGTGCTTTTACCACACCTTGTGTAGCAGGTGTATCTTTTCTTGAGGAATAGTTTGATCAAATGCAATAATACTTTGTTCATATTGATCACCTTTAGCTCCACCATGGAGCTAGTTTAGTAGTTGTTGCAGAGCTCTGTTAATATGCCATATGTTTGTACATAATACTAGCAAGACCAATTCAGACTCATTTCTCTAAGGTTAATATTAATACTTATTATGCAACAAAACAAGGTACTTGGAAAAAAAAGGAATTCTAAAATAAACAGAGCAACTTGATCATGCAAGTCTATCTACCATCCCTAATGAAAAGCATGATGTGTCAGTTGGGATAGGTGGTTATATAGTGGAATTAGGACAGGGAAACCCACATGCCAGAGCTATTGCTAGCTTTGCTGTAGGATAATACATTGATACTGAATATATAATATAGTGGATTGGCCAGTACAGGGATGTTTAAAGTGAAAAGGTTTGTTTTCTCGCACCCTGGTGGCATTCCTTATCATTTTGACAGCTCTTTTCATCTAGGCAATTTGGGTAAAAAAGGGATATAGGCGGGATAGAGCTGACCAAATGTCAAAGTTTTCTGGTGAGCTTATTGGACCTAGCCTGTGCCTTTTTCTTGAATTTCAAGCTTTTGTTAGTCATGAGTAGCCATCTCCAAGTCTGTCATACTGGGGCTATAAGCAGGTGAAACCATTGCACAGTTTGCTTTGTTGGGTGTATTTAAAACAAAAACAGACCTTGATAAAACAATTGGCCCTTTTGTATGACAAGAACTGGGACATAATGCAGCCAGGTGCCAACAATGCACACTTGGATTAAATCTCAGCTTCCCCATTTACCCAAAGTGTGTGTTTACAGGCCAACATCTTTACTTCCAGGGTTTAACCTGTCAAAATGTTCAGTCCCTCTATTAATCTGCATCTTTTTAATTGCAAAGGCTTTGCAATTTGTGAAGGATGTCACATCTTATATGGAGAACTGATACTTGTATGTGTTTCACTAGACCAGATTACAGTTTATTAAAATAAAAAAAATAAAAAAAAATGTCAGACATTTAGTGAATTGGGCAATGTGAGGGATCAGAAATGCAAGACTGACACAAATATATAGTGTTCTCAGCATTTGCAATTTTATTAAATAAAAAGGAATGAAACACCTACCTTTCCCTGACCTAACAAGTTGGTCCCAAACTAGCAAACTACAAATAAAGAAAAATTACCTAGTGTCCAAAAATTCTGACCCTCGCACGAATACTCGCAACAAAATTATACAAGGAATGTTTGGCTGTCTTCAATTCAACAACAAAAAAAAAAAAATACACCAATTCAAACTTAAAGGTTTTAGAAAGTATTCCTTGTGACCAGGGTTGGGTTCTCTTCCCCTGGACCAATCAAGGAATACCCTGAGCAAAGTTCAGATTCAATAATGTTCAGTTTGGTGGAACACAAAGTATTTTCCATTCACTGCATCCTTCCACTTAAAATATCTTTCACAGATGATTGGTCACACATCAAAACAACTGTTCTCCAGAGTCTCCTGCTTGGTAATGTAAATGGTTCTCTTTCAAAAACACAAGTTCATAAACCAAGGTGGTTTTTCTGTTCAAAATGCCAAGTAATTAGCACATCACACTTATTTTTCAAAGGAACCACTTGTCAGGATAGCACAGCAACTACTTTTTGTAATGCAACAGTTTAGCAAAAAGGTGATCATGTTAACAAGTTCTTTCCACCACATGTTTTTACCACAAACCCACTTCAATTCATCTACATTCCTAGTATGCTAGCCTATCAGGACTAACTACTATTAATCCCTTTCCTGGTTTACTTGCCTACCAGAATGAAAAATCCTGCAACTACAATTGTGCTTGGTGGCAACGATTGTTCCAAGATTTTCTAAACACAGTGATCTATGTGAGGAGGGTTGAACAACAATTGCTTCTTTTTATAGTCTCTTGACAATGTGGGTTACACATTTCCTCAAGTTGGGAATCCCAAAAAAAGGGAGTTGCACTCTTGCTGCCTCTGTATTACTCCTCTGTAGCCTGGTCACTGCTGGCAATGCGGGTTACAGGTTTCCCCCAATTGGTGTCCCATATATGAGGAAGTGCACGCCCTTGCTGCCTTTGTCTTGCTTGGTATTCAAAAATGTTAGTTTCTGCTAATTGTCTTATTCTGAGTTCCCCTGGGCCATCTGGTGCCTCAGGCCAACTAACCAGTCTTCTCTGGCAGCTCCTTTTCACTCAATGGCACTGCAGTTGATCTTCTAGTGTCTGTCCTCTCTGCTGCTAGCTCCTGCATGACTGTCGCAGTGAGCACAGTCATTCGGTGGAGCTCTGACAGTTCGGTGGGGTCTCCGCTTCCGCACCATATACGATATGATTATTTATATCGTGCTCATACACAAGTGTTTCAGAGTGCAACAAGGGAAGGAAGGGGAAGAGGGCAGTGGCATTGAGAACGCGCAAGTGCATGGGAAAGGGAAAAGGGGGAAAATGCATGGAAGGGGGAGAGTGGAATGTGCGGAGCAGAGGAGAACAGATAAATAAGAATACATAAAAATAAATAGAGGTAATAAACAGTGGTAGTGCAGCCAGCAATTGGCAAGTGCTGCATTTAAGGCAGCAGACTGGTTAGGTCTGATAAGTGCAGACAAAGAAGAATCATGGGGGTGGGGGGTGACAGTATGGGTACAGATACAGTCCCCAGTGCGAGGGGTGGCCTGGAGGTAGTAGTGGAGGGTGGCAGGGTGAGCAGGTACCTGGGCCCAGGGGACAGAGGGAGGCCAGGTGCACAGTGCCAAGAGAGCAGGGAAGAGAGGGAGTGAAGGCAGAAGCATAGGAAGGTCTTGAGGTGCTTCCGGAACCGGAGATGTTTTTCCCTCAAGTTTTAGAGTGGCAGGGAGGCTGTTCCAGAGGGAGGCCCCAGCCGAAGACCCATCTACCCCCACAGCTGTTCACAGCACGTTTGGGAGCTTGTCTCCCACATGGGATAGGTTTCTCTAAGGCCGCTTCTCCCTCTCTGCACTGCCACACGCCTTCTCCCGTGTCTGTCTCAGCTGGTGCTCCCTCTGCTTCAACAGCGAGTCCCACATTCAGACCTGATGCTGCCTCTACCACTCCTTCAGCGTTTCCTTCATTCAGCTGCAACTCATTCCTGAGTTTAACTATCACACTCCGGTGCTTCACACTACAACTAGACAGCTCATGTTGTTCCCTCCTCCTCATCCAAGTACAACAGGCATTATGGATCCTGAAGTCCATAGTGGTTTTAGCCTTTTTATATTTAGTTAGATTTTACTGATTTGTGAACTGAGAGTTGTCAAATATAGGGGAGGTTGTGAAAGTGTGATTTACTCTAGGGGTTAGGACCTCTAAGGCAGAATTATAGCAATTTTAGGTGGTCATATTAACTTCCTGAACACCCAAGGTACCAACCTTATAGTGTTTTGCAGACTTTTCATAGCCTGTGCTTTGGGTAGTTAGATGAGGGAACTGTACACCAACAGCATGCCACTAGGTATTTCAGTATTATGGGCATCTCATCCTCAAAAGAAGATTAATATTACTTCTCTCATAAGGAGTCACCACGTCCCCCTGACAGCCATCTCCTTCCATGTGATCCTTGCTCATGTTACCACCCCCAGGGTTAGGATTAGGTAGTGGCTGCCTTTCCATGCCAGATGGGAGGAGAATTTAGGCTGGGGTTTGGTGATGACTCCGCAGGATTCATGGCAGCAAGCTCTTCAAACAATCCACAGTCATGGCTGAACTGACTATAGTGTTTTGAGATATGCAAATTCTGGTGAGCATTCATATTCTACACCACTAAATAATTTGTTCCTTGGCGCACTCATGGCAAATCCACTTGAAAACCACAGCCATTTTCTAGTCTCATTGTTCAATATGTGCACCTTCCTGGTAACTTCTAACCTGTATCTGCTGCCTCTTGTATTCTTGTATGTGCATCTTCCTTGTTGCTTCCAATGTACACCCTATACCGATGGTTTAGCACTTGTACATTCTGTAAGGCTGCCATCTGAGTTCTTTCTTTTTTGGGGAATGTGGACCTTTTTCAAATGCCTTCCGATCATGGTCCTGTATCTATACTTCAGGTGGTATACCTTCCTTACGGCTGCTATTGTTGAACTGTGTCCCTTACCTGTGCTGGAACACCGCGACTGCAAATGTTGCCCTTGAAATGTTGCCCTTGAAATGCCACATGTATTACTCTCAATCTAGCACAGGTAAAGAGAATTAGGAGACTGATATCCTATGCATACTTTAATTGCTGGCAGGCGACAATATCAAGCTATGGTTGTGATTGGAATAACTTCAGGTGGCACACTGAGATTTTTGTATGGCTTACATTTTATGGTTTGAGATGGTCCCCAAATTTGTCAGAGCCCCTAAAACCCTTAAAATGGTCTTGTGCAAAAAGGACTTCTGTTGCTTTTTTTGGTCCCCACTCAGCATATTTCACATCACTAATTTACTGTGTATGTATGATTTATGTAGTCCATGGCCTCAAAAGGATTGGGGCAGAAGGAGGGGAGGATAGCAGCCCTGCATTTGACCCTTCTTGTTTGTTCTTTTGTCTGTTTTGGGTAGCTTTGGGTACAGCCACGATCATCTCTCGTATCGAACACAAAAAAAGAAAAAGGGGACTTCTATTTCACATACCATGGGAGAGGTTATAATTTTGGAAGAAGGTGGCAGCTCCTTCTCTGTCAAATATTTAAAAATACTACTGGGCCCAACCCTAGATCCTCCCGGAAATCGAGTCAACGATTCATGCCCAAGTTGTTTTGTACCTGGTCCAATTGCATCCATTGGTTTCGCTATGCACTCGAGCAAACAGTGGACTTGTTTCTATATGGAAAAATGAATGGGGACTAGGCTGAAACTGCATTTTTTATCTTCTTACCATCTTTAGTTTTTAACGGATCTTTTACATGATTAAGCCTGGGAGGCCTATACATATAGATTGTTTGCAAAATTTTAGCCAATCCATCGTACAAGTCAAAATCAGCAATTAATTTTGCTATGCTGCTATTGACTTCCCCACTGATATATATATATATATATATATATATATTACATGGACGCTTTAGCGTCCATGTAGTTATGGTTAAGTTGGTGTTTCCATAGGAAGAGCATTCTTTGGGTGGCTTATAACTTCGCTCCCTCTGGACGAAGCCTCACCAAACTTTGCAAAAAAAGTATATGGCCCACTCTGCAAAGTTTGGAGAGGTTTGCTCCAGGGGGGGCAAAGTTATAGGGAGGGGGTCCCAAAACTTTTGTTTTTTCCCATAGACATAATGGGATAAACCTTTGCGCACGCCTACAGCCCAAACCGCTGGACATATTTACACCAAATTTGCGGCAGGAGCCGGGGCTTGGTCCCGAAAGCTTGCTTTTGCAAATTTGGTGCAAATCCGTCCAGTAGTTTTTTTTAAAATGACCAAAATGTAAGGCAAAAATATTTGTGATATCTCTGTTCGCTTCGCGGACGGACTTCCCTGTTCGCTCTGTGGACAGTGCCCCGATTGGCCGAGCGGCTTGCGCGATGTCCGCGGACACCCGACGTGTTCGCTGATTGGACGACATGGTGCGTGAAGCGCGTCAGATTTTCTGTGGCGCCCGCCATCTTACATTCGCGGATGACCGCAGTGAAACTTGGATTAAAAATTGTATTTAGTGGACTGTGTTGGTGTGTAAGAGTAATTTGGGAGGGCGGGGGGAGTATGAGATAGGTTTAATGTTCTGTTTTTTTTATATGCTAGACGCTTTTGTTGTGTTCGATTTGTCTGCGGACAACACAGCTGTTCTGAAATGTTCTATAGAAACTAAATGCAGTGTCCTTAAATGTTCGTACATAAACAAAATGGGGGTGTCCCGAGGACGCTGTCCGTATTGTACTCTGGCAAGTTGAATGTGTTCTAAGAATACTCGCGGTGTCCTGAAATGCTCTGATTACTTACCGGTAATCTTCATTACTCCTAGTCCTACTCTTCCTCGTCACAGTACTGACGACCCTCCTCACCCTCCCTGCGGGGAAGATCCCATGCTCCGGCTTGTTAATATGAAACTGAGTGATGTGAATGTGGGGGAGGAGTTATAGGAATTTAAAGAAATAGAAGAAGGTCCTGTGTCGGAGGCAGGGGCCTCATGAAGTAAGTACTGGGAGGAGGAAGAGTGGACGTGGAGGTAATGTTTGCAATTAAACAAAATGGGGGTGTTCTGAGAACGCTGTTCGTATTGTTCGTTGTCAGGTTGAAAGTGTTATAAGAACCCTCCTTATGTCCGTTGACATTACAATTTCCTATGGCCCTTACCCGACGTTTTGTCCACTAAACAAACGATAAATCAGGCTGCTGTGCGTCAACATTATGTGATAATCCCATCACTTGCCCCATCGACCTGGCTGACCTGCTTTTGCGACACTAAATCATATCTCCCGCCCCCAAGCCAAACATTATCAAAGCATTTATATTCCCCGTCTCTCTCCCTGACGGTACAGGGTGCATAGCCAAACACGCCCAGTCTCCAGTCCTACGCGACTTTACACAGAACCCGGAAAACAACACAGATCATCTCACAACACAGCGCGCAACAATTCGGAATATGAAACTGATTTAAAAGCAAACAGCAAGATTGTACATGTCGAAAAGTACTTTTATTTGACATCAAATGTTTAGAGAATATTCAGCGATTTGTCTTTGCTGTCGATCCGCAAAAGTTCATCTTGAGTCACGCGCTGTTCCTTTGCGGTACACGGGGTGTTGGTTTATGATAAAATAAGCACTATGGTGGCACTGATAATCGGAAGGCTGTTCCAACATTGAGGCATTAGACCACCATAATGGTTGGTATGTTGCTTCTAGCCGCTAGTACTGCGTAAGGGCATATTGGTCCTTGGCGATTGTCCCATAAAATGGTGAGGGTCATGAAGTTGTTTAGAAGTAGCTGTACCTGGCAGTTAAAAAATCTGTCAGCCGGGGTGTGAAAATCGTGGCATTCGCAGTACGGGAGGACATACCGGTTTTAAAAAACATAAATTAGTCTCACCAGCCGATCTTCATTAAAAATAATAAATTTTATTTATTAGGGCGTGAAACTATTTGCTAGCGAGGATAGTGCAACGGAGTATGTTAACTTATTCCCATTAACCCACCCTCTGTCCTCTGCCTTTTTCAGAGCCCTCTAAGCGACAGGGGACCCTTTCGGCGGTGATAGTGCGCGGTAGAAAACACTATGCCACATTGAAGGAACAAGTACAACTTAACCGGGCTTTAACGCCACGCTATTGTTATCATATTCCGGTATAAAATAATCTAAAGGGTTACTTACGTTATATTGGCATTTTCCATTGTCTAAGCGTAGTGCAGTCCCAAAATACGACTCCGTCTGTGCCAACGATCTTTCTCATAGTGATATAATATATAAAAGTGGTTTTGTTTCAGAAATTTCATCCTTATCGTGTCTTACATATTTGCAACACTCCTTCAAAAGAAGTCTTTTAGCACAATCCCTGTCTGTCAAGGTCAAAAAACAATAGAATCTTATAGTGCGAGTCGTGGGCCTCTCCGGCACATGAGCAAAAAATGGAAGCAGCTGACCTTCACTGTAAACGACCATAAATTCTTAGTTTGCAACATTCTATGTACAGCCATCTCTGAGAAATTGCTTTTTACACTCCATCTTTGTATATTGTTTGCGTGCTAATAAAAAGAACTTTGTTAAAGGGTCGTTATGGTTCTAAGTAAAACCGAAAAACCCCTGAAATTCCCAAGTTATGGTAAGCTAAGCAACCCTAACTCGTGCCACCACCGTGCACTGCTAAGACTAACACCCAGGACATCAAAGATGACATCACAAATGTCATTGATGACATCACTGATGACATCACATGTGTATGTACTTTTCATGAAATATGTGTACAAGGGATTCTTATTATAATGTTGCGAAAAAAGTGTCAAGGATCATTGCAATAAATATCATACCCCAATTAGTGCTTTGAACGATGCATTGATATAAATAGCATTCTATTATGGGGTTCTATCTAGTATACTAAGCTACTAATGCAGAAACAGCATTGTGTGCAGCGTACAAGATGAAGGTATAATATTCGTAATGTTAATATGTTGAATAATTAAATGATAATTGTTTTAATAGATTTTTGTGTACTGTGAAATATGTAATAAGTAGCTAATAAAACCCATGTATTACATAATTGCATTACTATAGAGAAAACAGAAAGAGACAAGAACACATACCAATATACATAGGGTAAATAGTAGCTTTGAAACAGAGAAATCACCATTTATTTGCTTGAAAATAATGCTGTCTTTAAAGCTTGTGTCTTCCCCTATGTATATGTTTCATATGATGTGACTGGACTCTAAGGGAATTACTATAAGAACCTACTTGTAGGATACGTCTACAAATAAAATACAATTTTTAGTTTCTGACTGTTACTGAAGAAAACCATGTGGCCTAGATATGTCAGCAAAAGAAAAAAGAGTGAGCCAGAAGTACACTCGCGGTGTCCTGAAATGTTCGAAAATAAACAAAATGGGGGTGTTCTGAGGACGTTCCCCGTATTGTGTGACTGCTTAGCTGTATGCAATGAGGGAATGGCACAGAGAGTGAAGTGGAAATGGTAGAAGGGCTGTCCAAGAGTTACGCGGTCCGCGGACACCGCGGCTGTCCGTGGACAGGGCGTGCTACATCCGGGGTTTTCCAGCAAATCCAGCATGGAAAGAAGACTGTAGGGATCAGCCAATCAGATGTTGAGGTTGTGGATTTGTGTTGAAAGAGACTGTGTGTAGTGAAGATGGCAGAAGTGGAGAAAGTCAGGGTGTTGGTGCTCGGAGATATGTTTGTGCATGGTTTTCAACAGTATGCTCAATGCAGGCATGTTGCAAAGAATTTTGATGTTAAAGGAGTGGAGGTCGTGTGGAGCACTGTGTCTGATTGCAATGTACAGGGAATTGTACAAGTTTGTGAAGATATGGGCAGGATCAACAGTCCCCATGTGGTAGTTTCGCACTATGGTGCTTTCCGTTTGGGCTATGCCAGTGCCCCTACTTTGTTGGCCGATTTGGAACACTTGGTTCAAGCAGTAATGAACATCCTTCCAAATGCCAAGGTATTTTTTTCTGGATTACTACCTAGGGCAATATGAGACAATAGTTCAGTTTTTTGTCCTCAGCAAAACAATGCTAGGTGTGTAATCAACCGAGGCATGTGTGCCTTCATGCTTTGAGCTGGTATGTTCTTCTGTAATAATGAGAATATTAGTAATGCTGTTTATTTTAAAGAAGATGGCATTTCCTTATCTTTTATGGGAAATGCCATGCTGTTTTGGAATGTAAAGGTTGCTTTGGAGAAGGTTATGTGAAGATTTTAGGAGTAAAGTAAGAAAAAAAGAAGAAAAAAATACAAAACAGGTGTCAAGCATCTGCAAAAAAAACAAAAAAAACATCTCTTTTCAGAGCCAACCTCAAAGGGGAAATGGGGCACACTATTTAAATTTACATTCACCACGCTCAGATTTTCGATATGTCTGCGCACATGGCGGTAGTCCTCGTACATCGAAATCACTAACTAGGGGTTCAGTATGTTCTATGTTACATGTATTTAAAGTCAGGGACGTTATGGTTAAGTTGCGCTACTAAAAACCTATGAAATTCAGTAAAATAAAACTTTGTTAAAGGGACGTTATGGTTCAAAGTAAAACCGAAAACCCCCTGAAATTCGGCAGTTATGGTAAGATAAGCAACCATAACTCGCGCCACTGTGCACTGCTAACACTAACACCCAGGACATCAAAGATGACATCACAAATGTCATTGATGACATCACATGTCTGGCTCTCCCTTTTTTCCCTTTACTGACCTATCTAGGCCACATAGTTTTCTTCAGTAACAGTCATGAAGTAAAAATTGAAAAGGTACTATATTTGTAGACTTAGGGTAAAGTCTCATCATATGAAACATATACATAGCGGAAGACACAGGCTTGAAAGAGAGCAATCCTTTCTGTGCATGAAGATAATCATTAGGGTTATCAGCACTTTCGCATAGTTTTATTACAGCTTTTCAAGTTGCCCACTGTATTTTAAAACCATGATGGGCCACTAGGAATGGCTTTTAACCATGCACATTGGTATATTGTAACACTAACCGACCACCAGCTATGGTGTTTGGCGATGGGCAGTGACCACAGCCTTTTTCATGGCTAAGTCCATGGCCTCAATTGTTATTAAGAAAATCATAGTTTGTATGAGCCAACTTATTAATCCTGGTATGTCTAATGTCATTATTGATGTCATCTGTTATATACAATGTAATTAAGTGTTGTCACCAGTGAGGTCGTGATGCAATTTGCGATGACAGTGTTCTCCTACAACATGTAGTTTGTGATGTCATCAGTGATGTGATGTCGTCCTTGTGGTCATAGCTGCGCAACAAGGGGTGTGAAGTTGAGGTGGCTTTAGCTGAATTTCAAGGGTTTTGTTGCATTGAGTTCTCACCTTAACATCCATGCAACTAAAGTGCTTTTCTTTAATTTCAAAGTTTTTTTTTTTACAATGTTTTGCTCACCTTAAGGTCCCTGCAATAAGGGTTTTGTTATTCCATAGAGTTTTTTTTCCCCCCACACATGGCCAGTGGCCACGCCCACTGTATATGTTAAAACACTACCAGGCCACTAGCCATTGCCAGAACGTTCAGTGAGATTACATTATTTGCCGAGGATCTCACACACTGGTTAAGCAGTGTGCTACAAGCCCCTTGTTTAATGGCTCATCTCTTGATGACTTATGATACATTGCACGAACCCGCTTTTAAGCAGCACGGAAAAGGGAAAAAAAAATGAACAGCTGCAAGAACATATGCCCAGGTACTTTTGCCCCTATAGTGAAAATCAAAAGCTGGCAACCATGAATATATGCACAGTAAGTGAACATATATTTTTAAGTCAAATATACAAATTTAGTTCAATTGACCGTTTCCTTAGAAGACAAAATAGGATTGGGCTTTAAGAAAACTAATGACCACCAGAAAAATTACCTAAGAGGAAATCTTCCAATAAATATGCTCACCTTTTAAACCCAGCAATCTGTCATGAAATATTCCCTGTAACACAAAATCTAGACACGAAACAAGTACTTGTGGGTAAGCATCTGCACTGGGAACATGACAACCCGAGTAAAATCCTGGTAGCCAAATACTTGAGCAAGCTTGCCAACCTCAAAAAAAAATCTGAGGGGTTGGTTCTGTCCTCTGAAAAAAAGTTACTGTCCACCTACATGTGTCCATTATTTGTGCCCTGAAAAGCAGCCACTATCACGGGAAAATAATTACACCATCTCCTGGAATGCAAACTCTTGCCATACTCTGGGAAAATACTCATGACTTGCTTGCCTTCTCGTTTCCCTCTCCTCCAAGTCTGGCTTTCAACAAAACTGCTTTAGAAGGATAACTTGAAAAATACACATGCCATAGTCTCACTCAAATAAATGAATTCTTATAGAACTAGGTTAGGCAAAAAGTGTACAATTGTGGCATTACCCCCCCCCCCCCACCACCACCTTACTGGGAGACTACAAATATCAGAATGCAATTCAGTCTCCAGAGCGCCTGGAGACTGCCCTTGGGTGGTGGTGGTGCTGTATAAATCAACACAGCATATCCTCAGCCATCTCTCACATTGAGAGAAAAACAAGTTGGCAAAGGTTTCTGGTCATTTACCCTCGATATAGCCATCTATTTTTGAGAAGGGGGGGTACCCCTTCTCCATCAAATATTTAAATAACTACTATATGGAATAACCCGAAATCACAAACAGCACACTTTAGAACGCTTCATGCCCAAGCTGTTTTGGACCTGGTCCAAAACTGTTCAACGGTTTGGGCTGTGCGCTTTGGCAAAAATTGACTTCGTTTGTCTATGGGAAAATAAATGGGAAGCAGGCTGCAACTTTGGAGAAAAAGAAATTCTTATTAACTTATTTTGGAAAATAAAATTATGAAACTTTGCATTCTGTGGGGTGGTGGGGGTAGCAAATCCCTAATCACTTTCGAAATTTCAGCCAAATCCGTTACTCAAATCAAAGGTTATAAACAATGGGATGTAAAGGGGTTCCTATGGTAGTCCGACCCCCCCTTAACTATAGGGCGGCTATCACCGCCTTATAAAGATTCTGAAAAAGTCATGGTCCAGTCATCTTTGGTGATTTATATTCTAGAACCACGTTTCATTTCATAAGTAGTAACTTTTCTTGCTAAAATATATACATAGCAAAACTTAGTAATAAACCTTTCTCCCGCAGAGACACATGGCTTTTTCTTTTATTTGCAGTCATAATAAACCAAATTCAGGTTCCTCCATACGTACAGTGAAAGGGAGAGGTCCCATGTCTCATGTTGGTGGGACTGGGCTGTTACTAATTAATAGTAAGGCGACCATGCCAAATCCTTTGCTCTCGGCCTCACAAAAACCTGAATCATCCCAGAGTTCTTTTATGCCTTTACCAATGCTGAATCATTAGGTTTTACTACAGCAATCCCTGTGCCCAGGCAAAACAGCGGCAATGTTATGTTAATGGGCATTTGTATAGCGCCTTTCACCATTGGTATGGTCTCAACGTGCTGTAGGTTGAACGCCATCAGGGACCGGAGCCCAGGTCAGTGTAGATAAATCAGAGCAGCAAATAGCGTGTGTGCACTCTGTGTGCAGCTAGACCAAATTATTTGTGGTGGAAAGCTGCATTCTAATGCTAGCAGTAGTGGGCAGGGTATGTGATACCGGTAGTATGTGTGCAGCTAGGCCGAATTGTCGTGGGGGCAGCTGCGGTGGTGCTGCTATGTGAGATGTGAGCAGCTAAGCCAAATTTAACATGGGGGATAGCTGCATTCTGTAGGTCGTTGCGGTGTGCAAGGTGGCATACAGTTATGTGTGCAGCAAGACAGAATTGATCGTGGAGGATAGCTGCACACTAGTGTTGTAGGCGCTGAGCAGAGAGTTAGGGTAGTGAGAAATATGTGCGAGTATCCGTGAGGTTGGAAGAGATCTCGATCTCCCCGATTGCCTTCCTGTGCCTACCAAATTAACTATGCTCCCCTTTATAAGCATCTGGTGCATCAGGAACATTTAAGTTGAGTATAAACTCCACTCCATCTGCAATCCACTCACATAAGCGAATCGTGCAAACTAGCACAATCAGGCGAAATGCCAATATTAGGCTACCCCACCCACTCAGGCGAAATGCAGTTTAGACTGACGCGCATGGTCAAGCAAGATGCAAAATTAGGCTGACCTACTCAAATTGGGTGTTATGAAGTTATATGCCAACTGGCATGATCAGGCAAAGTACAGACAACCAGAGAATTTCCCTCATCGCAGGAGGGCTGCATAGGCGTTTTTGTCTCAATCAAATAAAAACCCTTTAGCATGTGACATCTTAGTCCAACTCCTTCTGGTTTGCCACACTAATCAGACTGGCCACCACCAGCACTTCACTGTGTAATGAGGGTTTAAAATAAGCTAGTGGTCTCCTCCGCAAGTGCCTGCTTTGTACCCTGAATCACTGCATCCTCAAGTGTGGTCAATACATAGGGGCAGTCATTTGTAAGATTGTTCAGGAGCTCAGTGATTGTGGCTAACCTACTGCAATAACTCACCTCAAGTAAGCACAAGACCAACAATTGGTGGGGCCAACGCAGATGGATGCCTGCCTCCTTCTTTGGGTCAGCTTAGAGGCCAAACTCATGAAATACATATCCAATGATAGGAAAATTGCACAGGGATCAATCTTTGTTCACACAGCGTTTGCAATATGTTGAACCTTCCGAGATAGTCTAACCAGAGAGTACATAGATCAAAGAGTTATCACTGTCATTTAGGATGCCTTCTAGTTCAGCCAGCATACCAAAGAGACTCTGGAGCACAACCCTTTCTAAAGGGAAGAGACCCCATCCAAACAAATGGTTCAGTCCAGTTGCTTTAATGTTACTGGGTATGGTATTGCACACTGTTGCCACTTGCGTGGTCTCTTGGTGCTCTGGCGGATCTGCAATGGATGGTGGGTTGCAGGGTTTGTTAGTGGGATTGAGAGGGAGAAGAGCTAGGGAGCTGATGTGCTGTTGGCAGCTTCAGTTCGCAGTAACTGGTCACTGAGCATTAGCACGTTTTCGGTTGGTAGCCGTCATGTAGTGGTGAGGGGTGATTGTGTATAGTTCATATGTCGGCTGTTGTGAAGTGCATGTGGTTTGTGGTGTGGTAGAGGTATGGTTGTGTTTAGTTCAGAATTTGAGGGCGTGTATGCAGAACAGTGAGTTTTTAGTGCTGTTAGTCGAAATACATTTCCTACAACCAACATTCCATCTAAATGTGATCCATTTCCCACCCCAACCATTCATTGTAGTGTGATGCATTTACCACCCCATGTGTCTCATCCAGGTGAGACACATTGCCTGTCCCCAACATTCCATTCAAGTGCGGCATTGTTTCTGCCCCCAACCAATCACTCCAAGGGTTAGGCATTTCTCACCCCCAACCTCAAATGGTCTAAGTGCGATACAACTCCTGCCCATAACCGTCAATCCAAATGAGACACTCCCCCCCCCCCCCCCACCCTCAACACTCCATCCAAGTGTGATACACTTCTCATCTCCAACAGCCCATCCATGTGTGATGCATCTCCCATCCACTGGAATCCATCCCAGTGCGACACACTACACACCTTTAATCCATCTGCGTGTGATACATTTCCTGACCCCCAAACAATCAGTCTCAATCAACCCAGCATGATATGATCCAAGTCATTTACAATGCACCTGTACACAAGTGTTTCTAGGCACGACAAGTAAAGGAGATCGGGGGAGACAGACGGAGGACAAAACAAACGATCTTGTGTCAGATCGTACAAATGCAAACACAAATTGCAGGGGGAGGGAGAAGCGGGTGGGGGTGAGTGCCATCATGGCAGCATTGCTTCGAGGACGAGCAGCCAGGGAAGCGCGGCCCTAAGTGGAAGGAGGCAGGGGACTGCAGGGTTACAGTTACAGCCCCTAAGTGCACAGTAGGCCCGGAGGCAATGCAGGGGAGACTGTCATGGAGGATCCTGGTACCAAGTGAGACTCTGGGGATGGCCAGGCAACCAGTCAGTACAGCGGACAAGAAGGTCAGCAGGGAAGAGAGAGAAAGCAGGAAAAGGAAGGTCTTGGGTTGCATCTGGAACTTCAGGTGGTCCGATTAAGTTTGAGAGGGGTAGGAAGGCCATTCTAGAGGTAGGCACCTGCAGAGGAGAGAGATCTACCCCCCACTCTCTGCCTGGAGGAGCATCTGACCCGATAGAGCTGGAGGAGGCTGAGCGAAGGGCTCTAGAAGGAAGTTGTTTTGGAAGAGAGTTGGATGTAGTGCTGGCCCCGGCCCCAGAAAGCCTTGTGGACGATGAAGAGGGTCTTGAACTTGATCCATGCTGCCACCAGGAGTCGCTGAAGAGATTTTAGGGCTGGAGTGATACAGTCCCTGGGCTTGAGGCCAAGGACAAGTCTCGCAGTGCTGTTCTGAATTAGTTTCGGAGAGTAGAGTAAGGCAGATTGAGAAAGAGGCTGTTGCAGTAGTCCAGCCTAGAGAGAACCAGGACCCTGGAGACAGTGAGCTTCTGGGAGAAAGTGAGAAAAGGAAGAATACCGTCACGATCCATGCCCCTGACCCCCTCAAGTATAACAGCCCCCTGGCAGCAGTGGGGCTAAATCCCTTCACACTGACCCCAAGGGCCTTAGAACTCCATCAGAAACATACATGAGTCAGTCCTGGCGCCTTTGGCGCCAGGCTCATTATCAGGAATAAAGAAATACCAGTGTTGGACCTTAATCCAACATGGAGGCCTATTACACAGCTCAGTTCTTTAGAACCAAGCCATGTGGTCTAGTGTTTTGGGTGTGGCTGGGCCTGGAACTACTTGGCCTGAAACTACTTTACCTGGGCTATTTAAACCACACACAAACAGCAGAACACGCTTCGCGTTATTCTGCACTCCTGCAGCTTAACGCTCACAGTGTCCAGCTCCTGCTCATCTGCTTCTCCGGCGGCCCGATCCTGAAGCCCTAGATCCGGATTCCATTAATATCCTGGAAGAACAAGAACAGCATTAGCGAGCAAGAACACTTACCTGTGAAGTAACTGGTCTTGAATCCATCCTGCGCTTCGCTTACCTTGCCCATCTCCAGAGATCGCTGCAACCTGCAAAGGTGAAGAAACAAGGACAGCATTAATAACAATTCTAACCTGGGCAAGCAGCGAGTCCTGGCAGCACCCTGCGCTTCTTTTACCTCGCCCATCTCCGGGTTTCCCCGCAACCTGCAAGGGAGAAGGAACAAGGTCAGCATTAACAAAGCACTTACCTGGACAAGCAGCGCTTTGATCGTTCATCACTCCGGAACATCACCGCAACCTGTACAAAGAGAAAAGAACACAGGTTAGCCAATAAACAGCGCAGCACTCCGTGCATCAATAACTCACCGTGGTCTTCGCTCTCGGCGCGGCAACTCAGAGATCGCAACCATCCCTGTGAAAACAAAAAGAGACATTGTTAGGGAACAGCGTAGTGGAGCAAAACGCCAAGAAGACAGAAAACGGAGGGAAAGAAAGAGAAAACAAAGGCGGAAAAGACATTATAACTCACCTGGAAGACAGCAAGCAGAGTCGGAGTCACAGCCGGTCTGGACCAGACATAAGGGCACACGGACCAGTGAAGCAACTAGGTCCACGGAGCGCTTAAACCTCCATCCAGTATCGTGTGGCGCCCCCATGGATACCAGGTGAGCCTAACAAATACCTCCGAGGAGGTGCAGCTGGTAGTGGGCCTTCTTGGCAATGTCCGTGATGTGAGGAGAGGCGAGTGGACTCGAATATGACAGCAAGTTATCTTGCCTCACAAGAAGGCGAAGGAAGAGGGCCCAAGGACGGCAGTCAGAGTGAAAGGGAAAGCGGGAGCAGGGGTCCCAATGAGAAGGGTCTGTCTTTTACTGGAATTAAAGCAGAGATTGTTGGAGGCGCACCAATCCTGGATAGCAGATAGACCGTCAGTAATGAACGAGAGATGAGAGGAGGACGAGGGGAGCCTGAAAGAGAGCAGTGCGTCATCTGAATAACACTGAAAGTTAGAGAAGGTATTGATCAGGTGGGCCAAAGGTGCCAAGTAGACATTGAAGAGCCAGGGTGAGAGATTAGAGCCCTGGGCAACACCATGAGGAGAGAGGTGGAGAGAAAGGACACAAGTTGAACTATTAAACTAAATGCAGAATGTGGCTAACCTACAAGTACAGGCCAAGAGGGGAAGTGTCCAATTTACACAGTTAGGTTACATGCAGGATAAGGCTAGCCTATGCGAGTAAGTTAAATGCAGTTAGGTATAAGATATCAGGTAATTAGAGTGGAGTGTTTTTCTGGAGTGCATTTGCTTTTGTACTCCCTGCTTTTCTGGAAGGTTTCTCTTGCTGGATTTTGCATGGTTCAGCGTGTAGGATTGTGTTCATGGGGAAGGTCCCTTTGCTTAGTCTCGGTTCATGTGGGGTGTCTTTGGTTAGTCCCTGGTTTTGTGGGGTTACTTTCTGTGCATTTGTTCATTTTGTGGTACTTAGATATAAGGCGTTTTCATCACCTTCGGAGCATTAAAGCCAGGTTTTTAGATGTTTTCTGAATTTCCTCCATAGTTCGTGTTTTGATTGGGAGGGAGTTTGAGTTTTAAGACTATGCAAGAGAAGGCTGACCCTCCTCGTGTAGAGTGTAGGTTCTAAGCAGATGTCTTTGCTGGATCTACGTGTTCTTGCTGGTTTGTAGATGGCGATTTTCTTTCGTATGAATCCTGCGCCCTGGACGTGCATTGCTTTGAGTGTCATGCAAATTGTTTTGAAAGGGAGTCAATGTAGCATCCTTAGTGCTGGTGTGATGTGCTCTCTGAGTTTGAGGAGAAGTCTGGCAGCTGCATTCATTGTAGTTTCCTATTCAAGTATTCCGGTATTGCAAGGTATATGCGGTTGGCATAATCTATCCCAGACATAAGGGAGTTGATGGCAATTGTTCTGGGCGAGAAGGAAAAGAGGAGAAGAGTAGTATCTTTTTGATAGTGTACAGATGGAAGAAGCATTACTCAATATCACGTGGACTTGTGGTTCTAGTTTTAGCTCATGGTCCATTAGGATGCCAAGGTTTTTTACTACTTTGGATTGTTCTGATGGTGTTCCCAATTCTGTGGACCTTATGATGCCCTGGTTGTTTCCTTGGGTGAAATCCTGATTTCCAATGTGTCCCGGTTCATTTTAAGGTGATTAGTGTTCATCCATTGGTAGAGTTCTTTAAGACAGTCTTTTAGTGTGGGGCTCTCCTCTTCCTTGCCATTGATTTTGTAGAGGATTTGGGCATTGTCTGCTTAAATGTTGCATGTGAGGCTGTGTATTTTTAGGAGGCTGATTAGATGTGCTATGTAGTTGCTGAACAATAGTGGGGATAGCGAGGAGCCCTGTGGTACTCCACAAGTGGTGTCCTGCGAAGCGGATTTGAATGGTTTTAGCCATATTGTCTGTTCTTCCAGACAGGAAAAATGTAATCCAAAGGAGCACTGTGTTGCTGATCCCTAGGTCTTCAGGTTCCTATGTCTTCAACAAGGGTGCTATGGTTGACTATGTCAAATGCTGCTGAGAGGTCGAGTAGTAACAGAGCCGACTTTGTGTTGGAGTCTGCATTGGTCTTTAGGCCGTCCCATATAGAGAGCAGCGCAGTCTCTGTTCCTCTGATGGGTTTGAAGCCTACTTGTGCCTGATCCAATATATGGTTGTTTGATGTGTTGCAGTATTTGTTCATAAACATAGGTCTCGATTAGTTTTGCCAGTTATGGAATGTTTGAGAGGTCTTGTGGTACTCTTCCCATTGAAAGTGACAGATTGAAAAGGTTTAGGTGGTATTCTGATGTTATTCCACGTGGAACGATCGGTTTGAAGATGCCTTGTGGAAAGGGATGTTGCAGACAACAAAGACTCAATGGGTAGTACCTGTTACTTTCTAGATTATGCTGACCTGCTCCACCTTTTCTGTTCTTGTTCCACCTTTTGGAACAAATGAAAAGCTACTCTGTGGTATCATAGGGCAACGGACTACACCATGCAATTGATATGAAGAAGTTTATTTAAGCCTGAATATTTTCTAGGTACACTCCAAATGTGAGGATTATTTTAGGCACCGTTGCGTTCACAGTCTAGAAGCATTTCTTTGCAGACTGTGCGAGGAATTGGTGTGCACCGTTTTCTTCGGTTCATGATATATGTGGCACACCACCTTCCTGTGGCAATGGAGTCATGCTACAAGATTCACTGCTTTGGTTTCAATATCTGTGGTCAGGGACTAAAATAAAGAAGTGTTCACTTGCCACCTAGTTTGGCAGCACACAAGTTTCCCTCAGCATTCGTACCTTGTCACCAATGCACTATACACATCAGCAGCCTCCTCTTGCTGAACATGCCACTCTGAACTGTTGCGATGAAGAAAATGTCAATTTCCCCTTTACTTTTAACTTAGTTTTCCTGAGTATGTTCCAACTGCACCACTGAGGGTTTGGATATGTCCTGGGAGCGGGCAACCCTCCGGGTCTGGTCTTTGCTCTCCCCTCTTTGGCATATTGGTTTAGTTTACCACATGGAATACAGCATCCTTGGTAGGGAAAGGACCAACTCAACAACCATGGATACTTATCTCGCGAGTTTTATTGGTCTGCTGGGAAACGAATCACTGTTTGTGCATGATTGTGGGGTGGTGGAGGTGGAGTTTGTTTACGTCCACAACCTTAAGGGAATGTAGTGCTTTATCAAATGGTGGCTTGGGACTCCATTGGTGGATGAGAGCAACCTCGTTCCAGAATTGATGGACTGGTGATCCGCGGTTGCCACAGGATATACGGTCAAAGAAGCACAGAGGAACACCCTTGCTTCAATTGCGCATGTACTTCATCCACCGCAAGCAGGGTGCGCATCAGCGCCAGGTGGCGCAGTCATGCATGTCAAGCATCCAACAGTTTGTGCAGAATGGACTGACGTATGCCATCAGAGGGAGCGATGAAGCATCTTGAAAACTGTTCGGCTCCCAGTGCCATATATAAAAGTAATGATTGCTTTGCGAAAACGTCCGTCTCCCAGAGGTGCATGAAATATTTCTCACCCGTCTAATCACAGGGCCCACCTAGACCTTTCGTAGAGGGAGCCACTGTGACGTCAATGTGATTGACCTGCAGGCAGGAGCAAGTTCTGACCTCGCTGCTTCTAGGCATGCTGAGAAGTAAGAGTATGGACAGACCCTCATCTGCACTTTAGCCCCGACCAATGTGTCCTGTGAAGGACAATGGTGGCGATATAAATCCGTGGATTACCCCCACACACAGGAGCACCCCATCATCAAAGTGGCTGCTCAGAACTCCCTGTGCAAATGCAAAGCGCCACTTGGTGGTAGGCCCCAGACATTAAGGGCCAGATTCTGAAAAATGTTTGGCGCAAAGGATTCGATGCATGGCCCAGAAGGGGCACGGCTAGTACGGGCTACATGTGCGTCCCCAAGGGACAACCTAGAAAAAAAGAGGCAGACACCAGGTTTGATAAAAGTATTTTATTAAATGCAGTGTGCATGTGTATTATGCGTTTTGTTTTGGATTAAACCAACCAGGCCACTATGGGGCAGGATGGAATTGTAAGAGCAAAAATAAATACCATGTAATACATCTGATCTGCCCAAGACTTGGCTGGGCAGAGGAGAATGGAATCCGAAGGGGATTTGAAAAAGAAAACAGTTAAGAGACAGTGGAAAAGAAGAAGACAGTAAGAGGAGAAGATAGAAAACAGAGGACAGAGGGGAATATCACTTCGCTCGGGGGCCCGTTGCCTCAAGTCCCCCCCCCCCCAGGCATCTGGGCACTCGAGGCACCCATGGGACCGTGATGTGGCGCAGCCTGCCTGGGGACCAGCTCGGAACAGACCAGGACTATTCAGAGGCCCAGACCAAAGAGAAACTGCTCCGTCCAGGCTGCGTGAGGGGGACACCCCGAAACAGCCTGCCCTGCCATGCCCCCAGTCTGACTGCACCGTGGCCAGTGAGGCGGCCGATTCAGAAAGTCCTCCCGGGCCACACAAGCCAGGCGGCAGCCCGGGAGGTTAAGAGCAGCTTGCTCATTCCCTCACTTGCACCAACAAAAAAAAAAAAAGGAGCAGCCCAATTTAATGCCCAAAAGACATTCGAAGGAGCATCTTTGATGCACTCCAGCTGTGCACATTTGTGCAAATAAAGGAGCGTTTCCGGGCCTCTAAAAGTACATCCCCAATTGACTCAGGATGCGCTTTTAAATATGTAGAAATGAGCGTCATCCCCCTGTGCCTGATGGGAACAGGGGCAACAGGCAGGGATTACGGATTTCCGTCATGGAAACAATTTATTTTTGAAGTCAGAATAAAATTAAGAAATTATTTTGTACGTTTTGGTGCAGCTAGTCTAGACATTTCTTACTGTGACTTGATGTTTTTTACTGGGCATCTCTGATAAAGCAATCATAATTAAGTCTAATTACCTGGCTAAACTAGCATTTGGGTGCAGCCAGTCCTTTCTGTCGCATTGTATACTTTTTTTGGTCATGTATGATATAGTAAGCAGATAGGTGTTATTACGTGTCTGGCCTACATAGTGAAGGCAGTTTTGAGATGTTTTCTCATGGTGACATTGCATTTTTAATAGCAATGGGGTAAGATAGCTCAGTGGGTTGAGCGCTCGCTGCTGCGATCTGCGTGTGATCTGCAGGACTCGAGTTCGTATCCTGGCAAGGCCAGCTCGGCCTTTTATTTTTCTGAGGTTGACACATGAATAGCAACTTGGGTTGGGATGATATGTAAATATGTGCTATGTACAGTGCCTTGGTGAAAGCACTATGTAAATAACAAATCATCATCATTAAAGCATTAATGCTCCTGTGCACTATAGTGACTTACATCTACTGGATTTTTTTGATACTGTATTATCGCAGCAACTGGCAGTGTAGGGGCTCTACTTTTAATATTATAATATGGAAGTAACTGGCCCAACAATGCTGAAGTTGCATATCTATGGCAGTGCCTCAGCATATGTTGTTCTATTGGGTCTAACCCCCATCATATCATGGCCCCATTCATGGCACATGAAGGCAGCACCCTTGTTAAAATGTGGTTGTATCTAAAGTGTTCTTGTCCGCTTTAGTACCCGTTTCTTATTTTAAGGTTTTTACGTGTATGTACTTTTTTAATGCATACAAGCCACTTCAGTTAGGTCACCAGGATTAAAAAAGGAACTAATGTAATCCGGGTCGAAGGTCAAGTGGCATCACTTCCTCAGATGTCATGTGGTCTGAGATGTCACTTCTGCTACCAGTGGCATTTTGGTAAATCGATGTCTCCGTGCACGATAACAGAAGTGTGTCGCACATCGTGTTCTTCCCTCTCCACAGCCTGTTCCAATCACATTTGTGCGTCACCTAAAATCATAAACAGCCAATGCAAGCGTCTACAAATATAATATGTAAACAAATATTAGTAATAAATCACTCGAGCCGGGGAGTCGCAATGCGGAACGCAAACACACAACAGATTGAGCAACGGTGGCTCTACACCTGCATGTTGAAATGAATACGAGTTTTGCTACTGGGGATTTTCCATTGATCCGGTCCCCTGCGGGAGAATATGGCAGCAGAGGACCCGTGCGGTGCGTTTCAAGCGGCATGAATGTTGAAATAAAGTCAGCAATGAGGTCGAAACACGAGGCTAACTGCCATTCTGCCGCTCCTTTTTATTGTAAATGACAACTGTGCTTGGTAACCATCTCAAGTCACAGCTGGACAATGACAGGCTTTAATGTTGCATGCATAGAACACCATGTCTAGCAGAGAACTGCAAATGGAGCAAATAATTATGCACCCTCTTCACACAATGGATCCCCAATGGGGTTTCTTTCCCAAGGACCCCACATACTCCTTTAGGTCCCCATGCAATGTTAGGAGATGCAAAACCTGCCAACACATCAGCACAGAATCAGCTGCTCGGCTTCAAGAAGAACCACAGAACCAAACATTACAGTACAAGGAACATACAATTGCAAATCAGCCGAAGTGGCATACCACATCCAATGCAAGAAATGCCCACAAGGAAAGTATGTGGGTGAGACTTAGAAACTACAAAGAATGAACCTACACAGCCCATCATATCTTGAACCATAAAACAGAAACGCCTGTTGGCCAACACTTCACACAAGATGGGAACATGCTGCATGACCTGTTGGTGACGGCACTGAAAGGTGACCTCTCGAATACCACAAAAAGAAGAACATGGGAGCTCAAGTACTAACGATTCTCAACCAGAAAAATAGTAGTCTGAACATAAATACACACTGTGGCCTACTTGAGGCAGAGATCTTCAAGGCAACCCAAATTGACAGCACCCAAATTTGACATACCGCTACTACCTCCCACATGCTAATTTTAGACACAATGGGGGTCATTACACGTTTACCGGTATCCCGCCGGTAGATCCAGTGGGATACCAGCAAACTGTATTACTGTTCCTGCCACCTGATATCCTGAAATTACCGGGTCACAGGTGGCGGAAATACCAGTAAATTCCCATTCCATTGAGTCCTCTAGTACTCCATGGAGAGGATTGCCAGTATATCGTGCACCGGCTGTTTTATTCTGGAGGGGGCAAGATTTACCACCAGCTCTTGGCTGGAGTCAAGTCATGTTACCCCTAACGGCATATTTGTACTCTGCCAATCCGGAAAACGGAAAAGTGCCGGTATACGGAAATACAGTCACTTTCTTTCCGGATCGTTAGAGTTGTAATGTGGGCCGATGTTTAGATTCCCGAATGGGTAGACAAAGGCATCATGTGTGGCAATTTTGGATGTCTGAGCAGAAATAATTGGTACCCATTATTAAAGAAGAGGCATGCCCAGCAAACACTGGAAACTTCACAAGTGGAACAGTGGTAAACTAGTCTTGCAATTGTCACTGTTTATGCAAGTCATTAAGACAGTCAAATATGAGGCACAACGGATACATTTTGGCATAGCAACCTGGAAGCTTAGGGAATATTTCTGTATTAGTTTCACAATATACATAAAAGTAGGGCTTAATGACGCGGGCTAATCTTTTTAATCACCCAGCAAAGCATGGAGGCTTCAGAAACATGCAGCCACCGTTGACCATATTTTAGCCACCACACACTGATGCAGTGTTTTTCTTAGTCAGGTGGTGCCTTAAAAAAAAAAACAAAAAAAAAACAAATAAAAACACAAAGCAATAAGTCATCTGACTGCCAGGCAGATGCTTATACACATTGTAATTCGAAATACTTAAGTTTGACTATAACATTGGAAAATGCACATCACAGTACATGTGAAAAACCTTACTGAGCAGGGAAAGTGTGAAAAACATATCCTTTTCTTTCTCAGCCTGTGTGCCCTGGAATTCAACATTTTGGAATCCATCTACCATAGAATTACTATGTATTTATTTATTTAATGCTTGGTTCCACTCAGACGCTATAAGCTGAAAAGTTTGGGCACATTACGAACTGCAAAATATTTACTTGAAATGTAGTTTCTCAGCAAGGGAAACTGCCTGAATGTCCCACATGACCCTAATGCCCATGACAGCCCAAAGACTAAGAAACAAGAGATGCCAGTCACTGTTTGGCCAGCCCCCAGGAGGGCCAGTAACTTCTACATATGCGAGCAGATATTCTCTTAGACAACCATTCAAACCTTATCCAGCCGACGTCTTCGCGGATACATGTGCATTAACACTGGACCTGGTTGACTAATAAAAAATATCCAGCTGTGCTGACGTCATTAGAGACACCGACATAGTAACATTAGCCACGAAGCAAACTTGCATCCCTACATGAAGTTACAGACACGTGCACACACAAAGAACATGCTTACACAGTCCTGTAGATAGAGGACAGATACATACTGTCAGAAGTCTCTTATTTTCTTTCATTAGCAGAAATGCAAGAAACCAAGAGATAAAGAGCAAGCTTGCAGCCGCTTATTGGAACTAACCATATGCAACTACAGGATCGTATAAGGATCCTCGAAGGGCCAAATACCACCAACCCATAAGGAAAATAGTACAATATAGAGATAAAGAAATCGTAGCATAACAATAGTGGAGCTACATGAAGCCACAGTCCTCATAATAAGGGACGAAGGAAAACCAATTTTACAGCACGCTGCTCAGAACTGGTGCGAGCAGCCAAGGTCGGAGGCAAGCAGAACATTCCTGGTTCCAGGGACAAGGAGCCACCTGCAAAATAATAGAATACATTCTTATTAATTGCAGACCAAAAAGCTCAGTTTTGCAGTCCTCACCCACGTGGTGCGGCCAAGCTGAACAATAGTAATTTACCTGTGGTGAGAAGAGGAGCAGTTCCTAGCGAAGAAGACAAGAACTGACACATGTGTTGTCTAACAACGTTGCAACCTGCAGGCACTCTCTCAGGCCAGGTGGATATACTAGTGGCAACAATGGACACACGGTCTCTCATCACCTTGAGAAGGTACAAGGAGCGCTGAGAACAGAGCGGGGTCCCAGGCCTAAGGAAACCCGCTCCAGCCAATCAGGGAACAAATCCTGTGTGGATGGCAAAGGCCAATGGTGGTCATGCAACCCTGCAACAATTTAATAGATCGTGTTTGGGGAAGTCTCATGCGAGACCAGTGGACATGCAAGGACCAGTGCCACTAACCCCTATAAGTGCCATCTATAGGTGCTACCCTCCAGTCACCCAATAGCAAATGCTCGTAGATTTTTTGGGGAATGGTTCTATGTTGCGACGACGTTTGCTAACAAACACTCCTGACATGGGCTCAGGAGCTGTGATTGTTGGAGATTTTTTTCCTTTATGATCCCCGTCTGTTATGGAAAATAAAGGCTAGTTCTAACTTGCCTTTGGCCGAGCCCTCCGTCATTTACTGGGGGAGGGTTTGTTGGTCCCTAGGTACTCTGCTTAACAGTGATTGTGTAGCATGAACCACGGTCCTCTGATATACCATAGTTTACAAATTGGTAGCAGAGCACAGTTCACTGCGCCCGTTTGGCATAGAGCCGACTCTTCCATCGCAAACACCTGGAGGGCCACGTGCACCCCATACAGAGGCCGTCAATAGCCGCCTTGGAAAATATCCTGCCCACGGTCCACAAGGAGCCCAGCAGACCAGAAGGGCGGTGTGGCAGTTTTGGGGAGAGCCAGTGGCCAAGCAGAGTAAGTGGATCACAATGTACAAGTAGTTAATCAGCCGCACAGCAATTCAGTGGGGGCGATAAAAGGATGGTGGGTGTGGGGTGGTGATGAGGATTCGTTAGTATCGCTGAAGTATTGTCTAGTAGTGTGAAGTAAAGTTGAGAAAGGAGCGGAGGTAGATGTCATTTGTTCATGGTTAGGGAACATTCGGTCTTGAGGTAAAATGTTCAGGCAGTTAGCCTAGACTATTGAATTAAAGGTACGGATGAAAGAGGTTCTGCAAATATTGGTTTTCCTGTGGATTGGGTTCTTCAGCTCGGGTCATGGATGATGTCATCCGAGTATATAGGGCTTTGCAACTGAGGCTAGCTTGAACCGCGGAAAGGTGTTCTTCCGGTTAAGTCTCAGAGGCATTTTATCTACAAGGCGATGCTGTAGGTATAGATTGAGCATGTGAAATATTGGTTTCCCCCGTTAGTATGCAGGTCGAAGGCCGTGGATATATGTTGGGGTGTTTTTTGAAACTGTCAGTATAAATGGGACAATGTTGTTAGCTCCGCTAGTGGTTTGCATCACTCACTTACTGATTGTAGAGGTGATGTCACCAGTAAGGCCTGTGTATAGGACGAGGAGGTGCAGAATTTGTGTTCGCCAATCAAGGATTGACGGAGTAGGTTGTTCTGTGGTGGTGCATGCGTGGGATTGGTAGGTGTGTAAAGGAGGCAGAGAATTGCAGAAGGCAAGTGCGTGGAGCACGCCTAAAAAGTTGGTTGGCAGCCAGAGAGGCTTGTGATATTGTGAAAAGAACTGGTATCTGTGAAATTGAAGAAAAAGAAACTGTATTTCTCTGAAGAACAGCGGAAGTGTCGAAAACCTCAAATTGAGGTCAAGTAAGTATTAAAACCAATGTATTGTGGAAAAGGTGCAGGGGGAAATGTCACTACATCATCTTTGCAGGACCCTTCCGTGATATAAGGACAGGATCTGTGTAATGGAAACGGAGCACAGAAGGTAAATTGTCCATGCCATGGCCAAGGTCCAAGGCAAGCAGAACATTCCTGCCTCTAAGGGCAAGAAGTCTCCTACAAAAAAAAACAAACAGAAGAAATCCTCACTAATTGCAGACCAAAAATCTCAGTTTTGCGGTCCTCGGCGACGTGGTGCAGCTGAGCCAAACAATAGACATTTAACCATGGTGGGAAGAGGGGCACTTCCCAGCAAAGACAAGAACATGTGTCGTCAAACAACTTTGCAACCTGCAGGCAATCTCAGATTAGGTCAAAATACCAGTGGGAACAATGAGGACACAGTCTTTGTCATCACCTACAAAAGGTACACAGAGCGCTGAGAATAGAGCGTGTTCCCAGGCCTGAGGAGACATGTGCAGCCTATCAGGGAACACAAATCCAGGGGTCGACTGCAAAGGGCAAGGTCTAATGGTAGTCCTGCAACAATTTAATAGATACTGTTTGGGGACATGTCAGGCAAAAACACCTGACATGCAAGAGCCAGTCAGCTAACCTCTGTAGGTGCCGTCTATAGGCACTACCACCCCAGCCTACCAATAGTATGGGCTCATAGGTTTTTGAAGAATGGTTCTACGTTGCGACCACTGCAGCTAAGAAAAAAACTCCTGACATGCGCTCAGGAGCTGCGATTGCTGGATAATTATTTTCGCATATGATCCCTGTCCGTTATGGAAAATAAAGGACAATTCTAACTTGTTCTTGGCCGAGTCCTCCGTCATTTACCGGGGGAGCATTTGTTGGGTCCTGGGTACTGTGCTGAACAGCGATTGTGTAGCACGAACCTCGGTCCACTGGCATACCATGGTTTACATGCCTCTCGGTTTGCGCATGGTTATGGTTTTCGTTTCCAATTTATGGCCCTTCAGATAAAAAGGGGTCTTGCAGGACGGAATTCCTGGCATACTTTATTCTGCACCTAATGGAATTTAAAGTGACATAATCCCTTGCTTTTTCCCCCCCACCATGTAAATATGACGTTCAGCTCGGTGAGTGTTTCTTGTGTCTCTGGGATGACGGAAGCTCGTGGAACCACCATCCGAGCACAATATTTTGTTATTCCAATCAAAATGGTATCAAAACTTTGCGTTTGCTTAATAAGATCTTGAGGCACCTCAAGTGTATCTTGTGGGAGTCATGTCCAGATTACTACTCAGTGTCCCAGCTCAGCACATAGGTCTGGCATCCAGCAGAAGTTACCCGGGTTGGGAATATATAACTAAAATCCACCCTGCCAAGTCCAAGCTGAGTTACCCTGTACATCTCATGCCCAGTTTATCCATGTTATTTTATGAATTTAAATAGCGCTTTATATCATTGGTATGACCTCAAAGCGATTGTGGGTTGAACGCCCTCGGGGAGCGTAGTCCAGGTCAGTAGAGAGATAAGGGTATCATAGGGTTCACTCAATATGTGAGCAGCCGATGCGAGTGCCTGATGGTAGCTGCATCCTAACATTAGGTGTGGTGAGATTGAGATCAGTTAAAATGCGTGCAGTCTGGAGGTTGGTCTGTGAGACTTGATTACGGGGGATTTAGGCATGTGTAGGGCGCTAGTGTGTGCTGTTAGGCCGATTTTTCATGGAGTATAGTTGCATTCTAGCAGGATGTTGAGGTGTTCATGGAGTATTGTTCATATGTGATCAGCAAGGCCAACATTGATCAAGGGGTGTAGCTGTGCTCTATTGTGTGTTGGTGTAGAGTAGAAAGTGAGTATACTGATAGGAGAGGTTGAGTGTCTAGAGTGAAGGATGTATTCTTACAAGCCCACTGTTCTGGATTTCATTCACACGTTTCGCAATAGCTGCGTTCTGAGTGACTTATTAGTCGCTTTCAGTGGTGTCATTGCTTGGTATCTAGAACATTTGTCCACAGTTTGCAGGGTGTTAGAGGCCCTAGATTATCTTAATCTGGTTTATGGAAAGAGCCAGGTTTTTAGAGCTTTACAGAAGGCCATGTAGTCTTGGGTGTCGAATATGTTGGCGGGGGTGGGGTGAGCTCCACAGAGTTGGAGCCAAGGTTGAGAAGGTGGATTCCTCCATTCCTGGTGGAATTGGAGGTTGGGAAAAGATTGCTACATATGCCTTCTGTGGGTGCGAAAATATATTTTTTTAGAATCCATTTTTCATGCCCAAACAGTTGATACTATGGCGAAAGTTAAAGTTCAATAAACCTAGAACAAAGGTTTATAGTATTTCTTAATCGGTTACATTCTGGGACTGAGGAGGGTAAACTAAACCCGCTGTGGTTGCAGAAAACGTGTGGGCAGCATGAAGCAGTGTTGTGATTCAACGTACAGTGCTTTGGGTTATAACGCCACCACCGTCTTAAGCGCTAAGAGAAATCATTTTGCCGTGTGGATTATAAAGTGAATATTTCTAAATACGAGTGTGTGAGACTGTCCCACAGTTGCGGCACCCTGCCATCGTTGAAGATTGCAAGTGCAGCATGAACCACAGTGCCCCCACCACAATGGTGATCAGCAGTGTTCCACAGACATACCTGTCATCCCGCTGGTGGTTATCAGGTAATAAAATCGCGGCAAAAATGTCGCAGTAAAAAAAAAAAAAAAAAAAAATTATATATATATATATATATATATATATATGTGTGTCCCCCGCATCCTATACATGATTGTGGTGGCAAAACCATGGCATTTTTGATGCGATTTTTTGTATTCACGCCCATTTTTGCCGCGATTTTAAGACATGGAACACCACCTACAAAGACTGCTACCTCGAGCCCTGCAGCCTTGTACGTGTTCCAGTTTTGCCATGGCTATTGCTTAAAAAAGTCCTGTTTCTACCCCACTAGAAGACCGACGACCTCCAGCTGTCAAAGTACATCATTGCCACTTTGCAACAATGCCACTTTGCACAGCGTTGCAAGATTTTGCCTTCAGGAGGTGCAATTGCCAAATTCCCCAGCTGTCCAAAATTATAAATGCTCTGCAACTGCACATGATGAACGGATAACATTTATACCACCTGGTACTGAGTGCATTCTCTCTAGGTTCTCAAATAGAATAAAATTGTTTATTAGCATATGGAGATGGTTATTGACTTTCCCTCAACCAATCAGAATGTTCATAGCGCAGTCCGATTTCAAACGCGGGTAGTGCAATTTCCAGGCAATGCGTCTTTCAAAAAGCAACCTCTTTGGGAGGACTTTTTTAAAATTTAGGGTGACATTAAAACATGGGAATATGCTTTCAGTTTCTTATAGCTAAACCACTTTTACACTATGCCGTATACAGACTCATGTTAAACCCACTTCGGTTTACTTAAGTTTGCAATGAATATACCATGAAGACAATTTTGTTATTCATAACGCTACAAAATAAAAACCCATTTAATTTACTATGCAATTTTGTCCATTTACTCACTTTTAAAGTAACGTTTTTACTTCACCACCAAAGCTCTAAAACAAGTATTGCTACCACCCCCACGTGCTAATAGAGCCCTTCTGGAACGGATAAGGCTGTAGTGTACGGAACAGTCAATTCCTACAACCTGCCCCCATCTATTACAACCTACTGGAGATTGCGACTGCCGTCTACTGTACATGGCATTAGCCTACTGTCAACAGACCAGGCCATGCATGTACAGAGACAGCCCCCCGTTATACAAGCAGTGCATGCTGGTCACGTTGGTCACGTTTCCTAGTTTAACGGAAAGCTGCACAGGGGGGCGGGTAAAAAGTATGAAGACAGTCGGGGGCACTGACAACCTTGCGAGCAAAGCATAACAAGTTACAGTTCCAGGCTAACCAAGACAACCGAAGGTTGGTTCGTGATCAGTGCTTGTCATTGGGCCGGCTCTCGGCAGAGCCGAGATCCGGCATCAGAAATGGAGCCGGATCTCGCGATCCGGCCAGAGTCAGCAGCCCAAGACCATGAACCGCGCTAGAAAACTTTTTTTTAAAAACAAACAAAAAAAGCCCACAATGGCAGCATTGCCTTTTACCACCGGCTTTGGCACTGGTGTGCAATGCACACTACATTTACAACCGATTCCTTTCAGCTGTACATGTAGCGAGCATTGCGTTTTTTTTTAACGTATTCCAGCATTGCTGGATGCAGACTATGAGCCCCGCCCACTCTAGACCACGCCCCCCGCGTACCGCCCCCTCTCAAACTCCTCCCCCACCCCAGCCCTTGTGTTGTGGGATTCCCCCACCACATTTTTTCCATTTCCAGCACTGTTCGTGATCAGTACTTGAATAATGACTATTATTTTACAGGTGTTTTATACAGGGTCAACATACTCCTTAGCAATAACAGCCAGCTCATGTCTTTTCGAAGGCCAGTGTGGCATTTTAGATGATACTAAACATATCGAGAGCTCAATTATAAACAAAGATGGCAATCTATGAAAGGCAATTGTTGAAGGTCACTAACAACCAGGTCTACATAACCCACTGGGCACCATTGAAGGAAGTCGCGGACCAGACAGCCTACAGCTGCCACCACCTCTACTCTTCCCCACCCCTGTGGGTACCCCCCTTTTCATCTGGAAATTATTCTGTAATATAAACAAACCAAAACAATCCCTTAAATGGATACCAAGGGAGGGCCCATGTTAAGCCAACAGGCTGTTTAACTAGAAGCACTGTTTACAAAGAGGTGTAGAATGACATTGTTGTGTGCATGAGCAGATAAGGACATATTGCAACAAGGAGGACATAGTCAACAAATCAGGCGGACCAGGTCCTTCTGTTTATGGTGGCGTTGAGTAAGGCCCTATCAAAGTGTAAACACAGGTGTTCACGCTCTCAGAAAGCTTTACTGGTGCCGAGCGCTTCCATGTCATCTGATCGAAAGGTCCTCATCGAAGAAAATTATCGGATTTTTTTTTTACTGGTTGATTTTGCCTTCAATATATGCAGGGGAGACCCAGGCAAACCCTCCCCCCTTAACACCGCTACATTAGTTATTCGCCTACACTCGGCCCCCACATATATTTGGGTCAAAATCCGTTGTACATTCTCTTTTTTTTTTTTTTTAACTACGAATTATTCTTAGACGAAATCTTCTACAGCCAAAACTCCCGATTTACCGCCAGAGTTACCAGAAACGTACTAGTGAAACACCCTGCCTGCTACGTAGATGTATGCTAAGCTGGCGTGCATGCCACCCAACTGCAAATACAAGGGAGTACGACAGCCTAGGGCCAATCTGGCAATGCATAGCTCCATCATGAGTCTCCATTATTGTCAATGTCCCACTGAAAATACATTGATGAGTGGGCGGGCTCCTTGCTTCATGCCACAGCAGCATTCCAAGAGGCCTATGTGTCACCTGGCACTCCTCCCTTACCTGTGTACTAATGCTAGTATACATAGGCTGACATACCGTCAAAACATGAACCCAGCAAAGCTCTACCTCACTGAACCCCCAAATATTTGTGCGCAACAATGTACAGACCCACAATACCACCTAGAGCTTTGACTGAAACCACCAGGGGTGTTCGGTCTGGAAAATATCAGGGGCTAAGCTAATGTCGGGATTGGCAGGCCTCTGGGCTAGCTATAGCCTTTTGGTTGAAGCCCCTGAGCGTCTATCCAGGGCTACAACCAAAAGACCGGGGCTATATCCCCCTCTGTCCCCCTAGACCCTAGCAACGCCTCTGGAAACCACTATGCCAACGTAACGGAAGTTCATGTAAGGGTGAAGATGACTTAAAGGGGACCAACCTTGGTTCTTCCTCCAATAAACTGGCGGTGAATGACAAACGAGTATTCGATTAGAGTTCGAATCAACAGTGCATCCTCAGCAAAAGGGGCGCCTGGAGGAGGGTGAAGAAGTGGGGACCTCTGCGTGTAACTGGTAGAACAACGGGCAATGAAGAACCAAATGTGAAATAACTAGCCGATGAAACACATTCACGATGAAACAAGATAACGGAAATCTAATGCACGCGGAAGGAGGAATGACTGCAGACCCAAGGCAAGTATTATTGACTCGGGGGATGTATTAATTCGCAAAATACAAAGCAGGGTGCATTCCAACGATAAACAAGGCCCCACAGCAAGGCAGAATACAACCTTAAATCCGGCTGAATACTAGACAGGTGGAATAAAAGCATACAGTTCAAAATAAGCAGGGGATATTCTGCACACAGAGGCAACATAAAACAAAATGACACTAAACTTTCACTTCAATAGGGATGCTGAACCAACTTTCTTTGGTGAAGCCACACACTAAGGTAAAACTTCACACACGGGATAATTCTTAGAACAGAACACTTTCGATTTTTCTGAAAAACAGTCACTAGGTGTAACTATTTAGTATATATTTCCCAAGGGGAAAATGGAGCTTAAACCTATGTTCCCAAGTGTAGCTATGCTGGGGATCGAATTAACTCCATAAAATTGAAAAGTGAGCAGGGAATGAGCAAACCTCATTCACCTACAACTTTAATGCTGATGCTTGGCACCTGGGGCGTTTTCGTTATAACCTTGCTTGTTAGAACGTACTGGCTTTTAGATCTAGAACGGTTTTCTCAACAGTACTTATCGTGGAATACTGATTGGGTCGAGGGCTAAGGTACTCAGGGCAACCTTTGTCTCACCAGATGTTTTGTACTACGACTCCCATGTTCCCCTATTAACTATTCAGGCTAATAGTGTTGGTAGGAGCTACAATCCAATAATCTGGATCTGGAGACGGGGTCTTTGAAACACAGGGTAGCAGAACAAGCTCCTATGGACAGTGCAAGCACCAAACCAGAGCTTAGCTTTTCAAGGGTTGGGAACAAACGAAGGACCGAGGTAGAGAGCAGGAAGAATTTAACAAGTACCAGGCATGGTGCGAGACCAATAACAACACATTTCCGACAAAGTATATGACTGGAAAATTGATGAAAAAAAATGGAGACAGGACTTCAAATTATGTAAATATATAAGTGTAAGACAATGTTGTATGATGCAATAAAGTGAATTAAAATGCCCACAATATGCCAGGTGCACCTTCAGGGCAATAGCGAATCAGATTTGAGTGGCATCTTCTTCCATCATGTGCCAGAAAGAATGCTAAACGGCTAATTGTTAAATATAGGTGAGCAGCAGGAAGAATGGTTTGCAACATGAGGGTTCCATTTGAGCTGACAAACAAGCAAAATGATGGCAAAGTTTGGAGGATTGGCGTGGGGGGTTAAATCAAGACGTTGTCGCTCTGAGGGACTTCAACATTCTGAGCAGAGGAAAGTTCCAGCTCTGCCGAGTCATCCTCCATAGAAACACATAGCTGTTCTTTTAAAGAGACAGCGGTCTATATAGTTATCAATCTTCTAATGGGAACATTCAGCACACAAATGCTGATTTGTCACCTGCTCTCAGGGAAGGTCTTGGCCGACGGCAATTTCAGGCTGTCTACTGGCACACCACAGTATGACTGGCCCCGTAAGCATCTGGGTGCCCGCAGCCCACTGCCTCTATGTTGCAGATATGCGGTTCATACCACATGCAATTCACAAGGGTCTACACCAACATCACTAATGCAACACTGACTGCTGATCCAAGTCACTGCCCAACTGCACTACACAACTACCATTGCCACTAGCCATATCCAGCAAACCACTGCACACTAATGCAGTAGACTCTAGAAAAGCTTGCCATATACCCAACTCTTCAGATGCACCTCCACCAAGCAAACCTGGCCCACACGCGTCATGCATGAAAACCCCAGAGAACAACATGGCAGAACTGCTTAAGAGCCTCCACATATGCCCCTGCAATGTCTCCCAAGCAATGAAAGCCACCCCTCAGTGCCCAGATCTAGTGCCCCACCTACGCGCCCGACACCTGAAATGTATTCCCCAAACAGTCTCCTACACCTAATACAACCACCCCCCCCCTTCATGCACACACACTTTCTGCAGGCATGCTGCCCAGAACACTAAACTATATACAATTCAACATGGCACATAACTCACCCACTCAACCCAGACTTGCTCAAACTAGCTTCACTGACCACAAGACGGTCACAAGGTTTCATCTTCATGTTGTAAAATCCAAACAGGCGCTGCCATGAAAAACAGCACAACAAAATGTATAACGGTTTATTGAGAAGCCACCCATTTTACACAGATCATACCCCTTGGATCCCTCCCCCCGAGTGAACAATGAGCCAATAACCAAGCCGGTATACGGGAAATATATTGGTATTTATTTAAATTAAAAGTAATTGCAATTAGCACGAAAATGTCAAACACCACTTTATCCATAGCACAACACATCTTGTACCTCAAAGCAATTACGCAAATTAGTTTGAAAAAAAGAAAAAAAAAATCACAATTCTTTACTTTCAACCAATTGCACGTCAAGAAATAATTACACTGATCAATAACAAAAGCAAATATGTAGTGTTGTGAGATTTTGATTTTCCTGCAGGCTTAAAAGGCTAGCAATAGGATTTCAAGATTTGTACAGGCAATTATGATTTCGCCCACAATTTTGCTTTAAAATAAACACAGGGTGATTTAGTGGTTTGTTTTTCAGACCTCCGCCCTCCTTTGGTCTGTGTTGGGCAATTCGAGCAGAAGAATTTGAGTGATTTGGGAGAATTTTGGACTCCAGACCCCCTTCCACTGAAAGGCCTGTTTTGGGGAAGCTGGATTAAAAGAATGGACTCATTTAAGAACAAAGACACCTGCATTCCTTAAAGAAGTCGGCGGTCAGCAGGACAAAAAGGATTACCCAATTAAATTATAGGCTATAGTTTTCAGCGCACACTGGGAAGTGAGCTTTCTTAATTTTGAATTTTAACAAAATTCACCCCGTAGTGTTCTGCCAAATGGGGAATTAAATTAATATTTTTAGGCTAAGGATCTACACAGTTTTGTCCCCCCTACACCCACTATAAAGGGAAAGGACTCGAGGCAAGCAGACTCATCACCTTTTGGTTTCCAAGGGCTCAGTTCTACTTACATAGAAAGCCTCTGTTTAAAGTTCAGGAATGCCAGCTGCATCTCAGGACACTCCTGAAAAGATAGGGCAGGGGTCTGGTCACTCCACACTCAAAGATGGTCTCCCCCTCTCCACCATAGGACCCAGTCAGCTTTGAGGCTTTCCTAGAAATAGACAGCTCCACCCAGATGCATGCTCCGCAATCTCCTTTAGTGTTTCCTTCCAGCTGTCAGCAGCCCTCTCAGTCTGTCTGTCTTTTTCTGTCTCCCTTGTGTGTGTCCCATCCTTCTAGGATGGGACACACACAAGGGAGACAGAAAAATAATTATGTATCACAACTTCATAATTTTACTAGCAACTGCCATAATAAACAATTTCCGATTCAGCTAATTATGGAAAATTAGTTAAGCTGACCGCCAGGTCTGTACCATGTAACACGGCCATTTGGCACATTTCTGTTGTTTCCATAAAAAGCATAACAGTTATGAATATATAAGTTATTACCCATATCCCTAATTGTATCCTCCACCCACTCATCAACTCTCACATTTGGAACAAGTTCTGATCTGCCAGAAACACATCTTAAAGAGGCATTACAGTTCCACGAGTCTCTGGTGGATGAATTGTATGTCTCCAAAAATCGCCTGGAAATTACATAAAAATGGTACATGGAGGAAATTCATAGTGGACAAATGGCCCTTCTCCTGCCTTCCGGCCATTTGTTTTCACTTGGTCAGCCTGCACCCATAGTTTTTTTCTATCCCTCTCTTTGTGTTGGAAGCTTGGTCTTTGAAGTTGCTGCCCCCATTTTCACACTAATTAGTCAAGCTCCAGCCAAGGGGAACGTCTCTTGCACTGAATGCCTTCAGAGCCAGCATGTCCAAAGAGCACTGAATTTCGACACCTTTAGCAGGGCACTTTATTGCAGTTGGTAATTAGATGGGAGATGTGACTTCCAGGCTAGGAGTGGGAGATTTCATTGTGAACTTTCCTTTAGCTAGCAGAAGGGTTTGTCTTGAGCGGACTTTTTTTATGAACACAAAGTGGCTTTTCAAAGGTTACTGGAGTTTTTGTAAGTGAAACCTTATATACATTGCTTTTTGTCAATCGGCACATCATGTCTTATTTTTTTGTGAGCAGGGATACATTTTCACATTTAAATATTTTGGTGTCACTGTTTGAAAATCTTGTTTTCCATGTGAACGGGATCTTTGATTCCTCCTTCTAAAATGCTGCTTTTCATTTGGTAATGACAGGTAGGCCCCTTTTCCACATGGCTCTTCAATTTTACTTGAAAAAACACAAATGCAAAGCAGTTTTTGTTTCAGGGTTTAAAATCCTGCTGTTCATGTTCATGTTAAAGGATATTTGTACTGCGCACTATCACCACTGGAGTGGTCCCCTGGCGGCTCTGAAAAAAAAAAGGGAAGGGGGGGGTCAGTTAGTGGGAATAAGGTGGAAAAGTGCAAGAGCAGTGATGTGCTGTTGGTGGCCTCAGCCCGGTGGGTCCCTTGGCTGGGCTTGGGGTGTTTTACGGTCGGTAATCGTCATGTGTGTTGTGCAAGTCTATGTGTGTTTAGTTTTGTTGTTGCAGTGTAGTGAAGTCTGTGCGAATTGTTGTGTTGTGAAAGGGACTTCTGTTTGGGGCCTTTGAATGCACCCTACACATTTCTTCTACTATATGACAAACCATGCAGCCCCACAACATTCCCAGACTACCACCCAACCCCCCACAAATCGGCCACCTAATCCCAAGAGACAAAATGTCCGGTGTTTAATTGGTTTTCATTTTTATTCTTTTTATTGTTTGCTTAAAACCAGAACACCGCCACTGGGAATATATGCAACAGAAACTGACATTATAAAATTATCAGTTTCAATACATTTCTATTTAATGCCTCCTGGATACTGGGAATACAGTCAACTTCAATGTACTCTGCCAGAGAGGTGAAGAGAAAAGCTTCTCCCCAATCGTACCAAGGGCTTCTTTGGGGGACCAGCTGGTTGGACAATTCCTATTGCAACCGAGACACTGGTGCCCAGGATCCTACTCAGTGGAGGCGACAGAACTCTGCAGGTGCACTCTACAAAACCTTCCTGGAAGAAAGGACTCTGCTTGCCCCCCAGAGTCCCTGGACTGGGACTCAGTGCCCAAATAACCTAGGAAGCAGCCTGCTCTCTCCCTACATCGCTGAACATCTGCGACTCTGGTGTGGACACCTGCGAGGCCACCCAAGCTGCTGCAAGTGCACCACTAACTCACCTACGACCTCAACACTCCAATGCTCTTGCAGCCCGGTTTCTCTAAACACCAAAGATCTACCGTCTCTTCTTCTCCGACTTACACACATTCTAGCGTCTGCAACTGAACACTGGGTGCCTGGTATCAGCTTCTCTAAGCTCCAAGCCATCTCCCCTGCGGGGCCACGCCGCCTTGTTTAGCCAGTCAAGACTGCTTGCCATTGAAGCCAAGTCTCTGCTTCTCCACACCACAGCCTCTGCTACCAAAAGGTAAAGGAGGTACCCGTCAGGCAGTGCCCGTTTCAACCTTTACGACTGGGATCACTGCTTGTTTAGTAGTAGTGTGGGGCAGTGGAGGTGTTTTAGCCACTACTCATCTGTGTACTCCTGCAGAGCCCTAGTCATTTTGTCACAATGACTGTAGCATTTACCACTAGTTAACAAGCATAACAAATCAGTAACTAAACATGAGGAGGCCGTTAACCTAGAGCCCAAAAGGAGGCCCACTCTAGGAGGTGGGTATAAGATAGATGGCTAGATGTCTGTGTTGTGCTTAGGGACAATTGTAGCTGAAGAAATGTAAGGTTTTCACAGCTTACAGTGACCATTCGATTTACCCTCTAACAAATAATCATGACTGAATTGCAACCAAGTACACAGCTGCCCCAGAATTCAAAAGGAGCATCATAGGTGTTGGGTATTGAACAGTGGCCAGTGGTCGAAGTGGGTGGGAGCAGTGCTTCTCTGCTTTTTTGATTTTTTATTACGTTTCACTGTTCCTATACTTTTATAGTCAAAAGAAACTGCTCCAGAATGGTTTTCTTTTAAAATTAACGTGTAGGAAGAAGTTGAAGCTTGCACTTCACTGCACTCAACACTCCCTTAAACAGCAGGTGCGTGTGTTTGAGGGTTTGTGTTATGCGTGAAAGAGGGTGTGGCGATGGGGTTTGTGGGGAGCAAGGGCAGGCCAGCAGCAAACCTGGTTCCAATACTTTTTGTACACTTCGACCACTGAGACATAGGTGTATCTATGTTGCCAAATAGGGGGACAGTTGAAGGGACCATAATGTATTTCACACCTTAATATGATGGTAACATTTACCATTGACTCTGGAGCAGATGAAATCGATTGAAAAACGGATGTGCTCACAGATATTAGCACATTAGTTTAAAAAGAAGCATTCAGCGAAACAAAGTAAGCAATGTGAATGAGAAACTAGGAAGTAGGAACAAACCACCTTTGCGCACATCTTTTCTACTACAAAACAGTCGGACTTGCTTTCCAATGTTCTACACCCGGTGCACATCAGAGGTGGTTTGGTGCGAGTTAAAGCCAGAAGCGCAATTGCAGCCCACGGGGGAGAAGGTGCCGAGATAAGCATCAGTGTTTACGGTTCAGGCTTTATGACGGGTCCCCGATGTTTACAGCAAACACGTCCACATGGCAGGGCGGCAGTTACTGCAGTGATCTGTAAACACAGCAGGCCGCCAGCAGTTACAGGGACGTGCGCGGCGAGAGGATACAGAACAGGTCGAGTTACCTTACCCCCAACGGACTCCTGTGCAGTGCACAGCAAGGAGGCAGAACCTAGCTACAGGAACACAGGGCTCAAATTGGCGCCATTAAACGAAAAGCGTGGCGTAATGAAGTCATTGGTCTTAAAGGCAACGCCAGCCGTGCTCTCTCCGCACTGGCATTTCACAGCCCAGAGGAAATCTGCCAGGTGGCTTCTCGATTGATAGCATGACAAATTAAGGACTACCTAGGCCGCCGTGGCACAAAACATCGTTCCGCTTCTTAGCGCTATGCTAGCTCTGCGTGCAGCCCGCAATTACAGGTTGGAATCTCGCAAATCCCGACACACCCCTCATTCTGAGACCAATAAATGCGTCATCATAACATTAGGTAATACGACGAGTGATCAAAGCACTAAGAAGACAGGAATTCGGCACGAAGCCCAATATCAGAGGCCGTTTCATCACTGCTGTGCTTGTAACTTTCCTACACGATTGATTTGACAAAGTTCGGTTGGGCAGCTGCCATAAGCGCAAAGGTGGGGCTCCTCAGTGGCGTCTCCAGGAATCTAATGCATCAGGGGGCCACGGACAAAAGTAGGGGGCCAGAGCCAAATGTAGGGGGGGGGACCTGTAAAAGGGCAATGTGTGAAGTCAAAAGCTCTATTGCAGATAATCTTTTGTGCACACCAACTACCACACCCCTTTTGTGCACCTCCTCTCCCATCAGAATGTAGGAACTAAACCATTAAGTCACTAATGACCCATCACTTGAGGTTTGGTGTGCAACATTCTGATTGGAGGGGCTGCTCTTGGCTGCAGAGAGACTTAAGAGCTCTTCATTGTTGTGCAGCAGCTTTGATGGCAGCCCCGTGTGTGCCACAGCACTGCAGACAGGGCAGAGAAAGTAGCCCAGCTGAGGTAGGGGGAGGGGGGGCAGGATTTCAGAGGAGGGGCCTGGGTTCCTCCAGCCTCCCCCCCCCCCCCGCCTCTTCAACGCCACTGGGGCTCGTCCTCATGATATAAGCCACATTGGTTCCCACTGGGAGGCTTGCCTAGTAGGGCCTACTAACATAAGGCGCTACTTTAAGGGGCAAGGGGCTGTTAAATAAACAAAGAAATACAATCAGCCACTCTCCTCGCAAAGCATGCGAGTTAATGTGGCAGGCTGGTTGCACAGTCTGCACGGCCTCAGACAAATGCACACGTGTTGGACGACAGGTAAAGGGGTTGACAAGCAACACATGGCAGTTGAAATGTTGGAGGTCAATATGCAGCTTCCAGCACAGAAACGGTGCACAATTACGAGGCCAAAACCTAACAAACAAATGAGGGCAAGCAGGTCACACGAGAAGACTCGGATAAGTTTTTTTTCCCCACATGCAAATAAGGGGTGGTATGCATCCAATGTAACATTCGCAAGAAGCAAAATAATGTGTTGTACTCTCTTCTCTACATCCAGATATTAACAAGTTACGCCATTTGCCAAAACAGGCACGCACGTCAGCTGCTTCGCTGATGTTTCATGATTTCAATTAAAATGTGAATAAAAAATAAATTAAAAAGGCCTTTTTGGTAGGTGGTATAGGGCAGGTAGCGCCTGAGGGGCACGGGCATTGTAAGCAGTCAACAGGGAGTAGAGGCCGGTGAATATTTTCACTAGAGGGGCATTATCCCCTTTTCCCCAAATTAGTGTGAACAATGAACATAGCCCCAAGTCATTTAGGGAGACATTTTCTTCCGTTTAATGGGTTCAAGCGGAGCATTTGATAGCACAATGAGGAAAAAGGGTAAAGAGCAGTACAATTTAGAATGGTTCCCCTGGGCTAATGAATAAAAATGCCAGGTCACCAACACTACACAAGAGCAGTTGGCAACATGTTCATGATACATGTGTCCACAGCATGTGCCAGCATTTGCAATCAATCACTTGATGGGCCCACAATATTTCCAAGCAGCAACATTATAAATCACTTTTCTGAATCGGTGTGACCATACATGATCAGTGGTGGCTGGTGACTGAACGGTGGTGGGGCGTACATTTAGCAGGACAAATCTGGAAGCAAGCAGTTTCCTCCCTAGAAAAGTTTGGAAAAATGACTTCCAAAATGTGAAATTTAATGTCCAAGCCCACACAAACATGACCTAAAAAGTATTAGGTACCAATGATGGTACATTATTCTTACGTCTGCAAGTGTGGTGGCGCATTTTACACCAGCTTGTGTTGTGAAAAGCTAGAAAACTGTGGCATGCCAAACATTACAGCGGCGGAGGAGGAGGAACAGCAGATATCCCAAACATGATGGGATCTGTGCGCGACCTGCAGGTTTAAATCCTGCAAGCCCAACTCAGCCTTTCATCCGAGTTCGAGGAGTATCAACAAAGGTTGGGTGAAATTGTATGTAAATATGTTCTAGGTAAAGCATTTTGGCAAAACCGCTATATAAATAAGTATATCCATTCTGGAGCGTGGATGCACAGCGAGCTGCCAGGGATGTCAGAGTTGAGAGCTACGCAATAGCGGCTAATATAATTTGCTGAAAACAGTACGCTTAGTTCCCACAAGTGGGAGAACAGAACACAGTCATGCCTGGAAGAAGACCTTGTGGTCGAAACACGTGTCAGCCGTTTTCACTTTCATTGAACTATTCTATTCATCTATACTTCACGTGTTTGCACAGTGTGGTTGTGAATCCGTTGTACTTCAATTCCTTGTTGGCTACACTGGGCATAGGGTCCAAATCACCACAAACACCCTCTGCACCTTCATTAGAGAAGCAATCAATTCTCAACCTTGAATTGGAGGGTTAAAATTTACATAGCTCAAGTTATAGCATTGACAAGAACTTTGTGGTTTCAGTCTTATGCCATACAATTATTGTCGCTACATAAATAACAAATAAATAAGCATGATATGAGAGTTTATTTATATAGCACCTATACACAATGTGTTTCAAAGCGCTTCCAGGCAAGGGAGGGAACAAGGGAAAATACAATGACATTCTTACAAGCCATGAACAGTAAGGATGTGAAATTAACTATCGTACTCGGCCTGACGACATTTCAGATAGTGCAAGAGCTAAGACATAGATAAGGAAGGGAGGGGAGAGTGGGAAGGAAATGGAAACAGACAGGCGACTACCGTACTAGGCCTGACGACATTTCTGGTAGAGCCGGAGGAAAACAAAAGGTGAGGGAGAGGGGTGCAGAAAGGGAGGGGAGGAACAAAACAAGCGACTATCGTACTAGGCCCAACAACATTTCAGATGGTGCTAGGGGTGGGGGGGGGGGTCAGTAAGGGGATGGGGAAGCGACAGATGAGGTTGCTATCATACTAAGTCCAGGGACAATTCTGATAGAGTAAGTGCATAGAAGAAAGTAAGGATAAGAGGGGAGGAGATAGGAAAAAGGGGGGAGGGGAGGAGAGAACAGAGTAAGCAGTCAAAAAGAGTGGGGAAGCAAGAGAGGAGAGCAAATACAATTGAAGAAGTCAGTAGTAACACAATGTTGGAAGCCAGGATACAAGATGAAGATGGGAACAGCATGATTCAGGGCCACCATGAGTACAAGATGCAAAGGAAGTCCAGCATAAGAGTTGAGAAAGGGTGACGCACCGTGAATCAATGAAGTACATAGAAGTAAAATCCAGCACTGGCCACAAGATGGTGAAACCAGAATGTATCAGGACTGCTCCTGTGTACAGGAAGGGGGGGGGGGCACAAGGGAGCAACACTGGGGGACCAGAGAGGGTGGGAATGGCCTTTGGGGACAGAGGGTGTAAACACATGTTGGTGCATGCTTACCTGATGTCTTAGCAGGGGGGCGGGGAGGGTTCAGACCCTGTATCCTCCTGGTCCAAACAGGAATTGCCCTTCTCTTTGGACCCCCGGGCTAGAGACTCCCTTGATCTAAGAGTTAAGAGCAGGAAAAAAGAGGCAGGGCTAATAAGGTGGGTGGGGCTTAGGTCAGGTGACCTAAGGAAAAGAGGCTGGAGGGCTCCTTAAGTAGGGAAAAGAGGCAAGCAGGAAGGCACCGGGTGGGCGGGCTTAGGCCAGGTGACCTAGATCACCGACACCTGCTCCCCAGCTGATAAGGAAAGCGCCTGGAAGGCTCCTTAAGTAGGGAAAAGAGTGGCAAGCAGGAAGGCACCAGGTGGTTGGGGCTTGCTAAGTGGTGATGCCATCATGTGTGGCGATTGTGGTTGGTTTCCTTCTTTTCTATTTAAGAAAGGCTTCTAAGCAGTAAGCACCTTCCTTATGCAGCACTGCAGTCCGTCATGACAGCGTTTGGTCCGTGTGCATTGAAATGCAAACTGAATGTCCTCTCTCTCCTGCAGTGCAGCCGGAGATGGTCATTGACTCCTTGATAGTTTTTTATGCCCCGTGGAAGTAGGTTTTAATCCATCTACTTCTTCACAAGCTACAAAAGCGAAGCAGCACCTTTTGGAGGCATAAAGTAGCATTCACTACAATGCCAGGCAGAACAATTCAATATAGAGGTGCAGGACTGATTATTGATAGGACACGGAGAACCTCTAAACAAATGCTCATCAGGTAATAAGCCGCACACACCTTTTATATTACTGGTTGAGCGGTCTATTCAATAGGGTCACAGATTTCCAAGCATGTGCTTGGAAAGTCCTCGGCGAGTAAGTCTGCGTACGTGTGAAGCCCAAGAAGGCAGTTGGGGCTGCAAAAAGTATCATGGAAGCAAAAGTCAATATTTAATTGTCCACAGCTTTATTTACTTTCACCGTCATTACGGATCATTGATTTGGAATAACAATAACACCTGCTTTCCGTACTTTGAGGCAGCAAGCCTGACGCAGTAAGTAAGTAAGTGTCTCACTCACACACACACACACACACACACACACACACACACACACACACACACACACACACACACACACACACACACACACACACACACACACACACACACACACACACACACACACACACACACACACACCCCCTCCCCCCACACACACACACACACCCTCCCCCCACACACACACACACCCCCCCCAATGTTTTGCAGTGTCTTCGTAATGCAAATCTATAAACCTTTCAATGTTCGTCCAGAGCAAAACCACTTGATGGCATCTAAACTCAACTAACCGTGATGTTTGTGGGTTCTTAACAAGTACATTATCTGAAGGATATGAGAGTTGCCAGCTGGAGAGAGCAGCCGTGAACATAGCAGATGTGAAAGATTGTTAATTTACATTATATGGTGTGCAAGGGGATACTGTATGATGCTGTTTACCAAAAGCGATGAATCATGCTGTGCATTACTTGTGTACTCGCAAGTGGTGTTGTAAAACACAGACATATTTACTGACTGTTAAAATGGATTTCTGAATTCTGACCTAGTGGACAGAGGTTCAGAAGGCCAGTCTAGTTTCTTGGCACAGGGTAACCTTCTGGACATGCCAGGCCAATCAAAGTAGCATTGTCGGAGGTCAAAACTAGTTCTCAGGAGGTGTAAGGGTAATCGAAAACCCACAATGAGCACACTGAAAATTACTCAGTCAGGTGTATATCAAAAATACATGTACATTTATTAAAGGCCTTTTAAATCAAACACATGCAACGATCAGCAGTAATACTTAAACCAACAGACCACTAATATAAAACATATATACAGATACCAATGACCTAAAGGAATGGCACACAGTAAGGGTCCACAACCTATAAGGAAAGGGAGCAAACAGTGCGAATATACTTTAGGCACTTTATCAACCCTATCTGAGAAGCAGTCCAACCCCCAAGAAGAGTGGAGCCTTATTTTCAAAAGTACTTAAGGATGCAGGTGCACGCACTCGTGCGGTTAGGCAAAAACAGGGGTCTCTTGCAGGGGGTGTAGCAGCTCAGGAAGGCAGGTGAGGCAGTGAAGAATAAGTTACCACTATTCGGGGAGGTTCTCCCCAAAAGGGCAGAACAGGATCCAAGAGTTGGGAATAGGGCAGTAGCACATGCTACCTTAATAAAGAAGAGTGGCCCTCAGGGGACACTCGTGTGTAAAAATGGATGATGCACCAGGAGCCACCGGTAAGAGTTGCAAGCACTGACCGACCCAAGATTTACTCCGGATCAAACTTTGTCAGTCTAGTCCACTTCGGCTAAGGGTTCAAATGCTGCAATTGTGCGGCTGAGTTCCAGGGATGATTCCGTGGCGGGACAGTAGCGATTTTCCTCTCCTGGTGAAGGGATCAGCTTGATTTCACTGCAGCCCGTCTCAGGGCACATGAGGGCACAGCAGCAGCAACCCCTCCAAGTTTGTCACCATGGCTTGGCGACATGGTGACCATGTGCACTCTGATTCAGCTGTACTCTCCCAATTCCAGACCAGTACAAAAACCGGCTAGATAGTGCCTTGTACCCAGTGCTTGCAATCTCCAAAGTCTCAAGTGTCATATCGAGACGGCGGTGGTTCCAGAGCAAAGGTCCTGAACAAGCTGGTCAGTTCATTGGTTGGCCCAGAAAGGGTTACGCTCACCTGGTATCCACGGGGACGCCACTCAGCCCTGGTTGGATATGTGCTTCGAACCCTGTTCCCGATCCCGGGTGGTGCCTCCGATGGAGAAAGTTGAGCCTTGTTTCTGAATAAGGCATGCTCTCTGTCCTGCTCTCTTTTGCAGGGGTGCGTAGTCTCAAGTGGGCGTGGGCGACCGACTTACTTCACTGGTGCGAGCCCCTTCAAGTGCCTTTAAGGTAGGTCTTGCTGCCTTGCAGTCTTTGTATTCAATACTGTTAGCAGTTAATGTCTTCTCTTCTCCTTAGGTGTGCAAGAGATTTGGCGTTTTCGTGCAGGCTGGGTTGAGCACCTGCCGGCAATGGATGGCGCAGAGTGCGCGATGCAGTCCGGTAAGTAATGCGCAATGTGCAGCGCTGCTTCGCCTTGTATATGCTAACCTGTGTCTTCTTCTTTCTTTTGCAGGCCGCAATGATGTTTTCCGGCGGGCGTAATGTTCCGGGATGATGCTGACCAAGAGGCGACTAACCAAGTGAGTTTCTTGTGATGTCCGTTGTTCATGTGAAGCCGTTAGTATGCATTCACTAATGCTGTCCTCTCTCCTTTTCAGGTTACCTCGTTCCGGAAAGCATGCGGTGCTCCGAAGATGTAGTTTGCTGGATCGACTGTCCATAGGTAAGCAGAATCATGAGTTAACGGCGGGCTGAAGACAGGATGGTGTTCACAGGTAAGATTCCTATAACAATGTTCTTTTTCCCCTCTGCAGGTTCGCTGTTCCAAGGGTTGCTGGTATCAAGGACACTGGAGACCAGACTGGACACAGTGAGCATTAGGCTGCAAACTGCAGAATAACGCGAAGCGTGTTCTGCTGCTTGGGTGTGGTTTAAATAGCCTTCCAGTAAAGTAGCCAAGGTAAAGTAGCCCCAGGCCACCACACCCAAAACACTATACCGCATAGATCAGTTCTTGGGAAATGGGCTGTGTGAGCGCCTCCATGTTGACTGCAGGCCCAAAGTAAGTAAATAGTCCCGATTTAAAAATTTTCTCCATAATGAATATGAGCCTGGTGCCAAAGGCTCCAGGACTGACTCCAAGAGAGTCTTGTATGAGGTTGTAAGGCCTTTGAGGCCATAAGGGAACCCCGAAACCTGGCCCTACCTGGCAGGTTGACTTGCCAGTGGGGGTCTGGGATAAGGGTCCTGACAGGAACACTTCTGAGAAGGCTTGCTTTCAGGTTAAGGTGGAGCCTGCTGTGAATAGTTGGTCCCACTATTCAAATGGGTCGAAGCGCCTTTGCAGCCCTAAGTTCAATCGGAGGCAGCGGGTCCTGCTGGACAACAGCAGGCTCAGGGTGCCAAACCTTCCAGCGGGTCACCAGTGGTTCCTCGACTTGGTTTCAGGATGCTTGGATCCTATCCTAGGTTCGTTGTGAACTCTAGAGACAGACCTTGTATGGGTGTTTGGGCCCTTCTCTTATCCAGAATCTCCTTTGCGCCAAAACAAAGAGGACTCAATGTAAGCTCATCTCACATACAGCCATGCTAGACATGGACCAATCACGGACCACACCGGTTCTAGTGATTCCCAGCACACCGACTCTCTGGCACCCAGGATGTCTATTGAACTAGACAGTCCAGGCAACATCCTGGAGGCACACACACAAGGTATGCAGAAGCCCGCAAAAGCTTTGGTTTGCGCGGGGACCTGCATGACTGTTAAGACGGATTTCTGAACTCTGTCCTGGTGGCGCAGAAGTTCAGAAGGCCAACCTAATTACTTGGAACAGGGTAACCTCTGGACAAGCCAGACCAATCAAGGTAGCGATCGCGGCGGTCAAGACTAGGTCTCAAGAGGGGTGAGGGTGACTGAAAGCCCGCAGTGAGCACACAAAGCAAGAGCGCTTACAAACTACTCCAAACAGTTGTTTGTATCAAAAATAGATACACATTTATTATAAGGCCTTGAAACTAATAACCACAGTAAAAGCAGCAATATACAACGATATTAAACCAACACATACACTATCCACCCAATATATATACAGAATACACAGTTTCACAGCATTAGCAGCACGAAATATGTTATCCACCTGTAGGGGGAAGGAAAACAGGCAGTGCGAACCAATGCGTGTGATATGTCCGCCTTCTGAGGCCCCTAACTAGATGGTAGTCCAATCCCTACGAAGAGTGGAGCCTAGCGCTCAAAAGTACCTGCACACGCCGGTGCCAATGGGCAGAAGGTGAAGCTCTTCGGAGGACGTTGGACAGCTCTGTAGGGTGGCCTAATGAAGGAGAACACGGTCCGCGACTCTAGCGCAGCCTCCACTGTGAGGCAGAAGTAGGGCGCGAGTACGGACAAGGGGAGCTGTATTTACAGCGGGGAAAAGCAAGGGGCACTGCAGGAGGGCGACCAGATCCTAGCTAATCTACTCACCGGTCCCCGAAGCAAGCAGGCCCGAGCTTCTCCTCGATAGATGCAGCTTCTGGCAGGTTCTGAAGAGCAGGGAACGTCTCGTCGTCGTGCAGAGTAAAAAGACGTCCCGATCGAAGAATCCTGCACAGTTTTGTCGCCACGGCAGGGCAACGGAACGGCCGGGTGTATTCAAGCCAAACGAGCACCGTTCACCTCTAGCTTAGGGTTGCTAAGCAAACGAAGCGTGTGAGCGTGCCCCGGACTCAGAATACTACCCAACCTGTCGGCGATTACAGAGCAGGACTCCTTAGTAAGCTGGTCAGTCAACTGGATGGCCCAGAGACACTTCCGAAGGCTTACGGCAGGAGTTGATGAAGGTGCCGGGAATAGCTGGTCCTGCTATTCCAATAGGTCGAAGCGCCAGTACAGGCCTTCTTGTTCGATCGTAGGTGGAAAGGGCTTCACCGGACGACAGCAATGAGGAGCAGAAGTTCTTCAGGGGGTCACCAGCGATTCCTCGGTCCAGCCTCGTGTTCGCAGGATACTTGGCTCCTGTATCCCTGGGTTCGTAAGAACTCAGGAGATCGACATGGCAGTGGTGTTTCCAGCTCCCTCTTATCCACGGTTCCCTTCGCGCCAAAACGGAGGGGAGCCAATGGGAGATCCGCTCCTCAACACACATACCATACGTGGACCAATCACGGACCACAGTGGTCCCAGGCATTCACACCACCCTAGACTCTCTGGCACCCAGGATGTGTATTGGGACCAGACAGCCCAGCCCACATCCTGGGGGCACTCAAACGACATGTAGAAGCCCGCGAAAGCAACCGTGTTTCGCGGGAAACTACATGCCCAAATAAGGAAGGCCCCGGGTCGCCTGACCCGGGGGAAGGTAAAGGGAGCAAGACGGACAGTGGACGAGACAAAGGAGCCTCGTGGTCCGGCCATTTTGGGTAGCCGGGCCACCCTTTTGTGTTCGCGGCAAAAAGGTGCTCAGAACGGCAAAAGGAGCTCAAAATAAACCAAATGATCGCTGCCACCAGCCCAGTCCCTGAATGACTTGCACCGATCCAAAAACCATCCTACAAGAGTGTCTAGGGTCTGTAGAAGGCTAGAGACCCAAGAGAGCTGTAACTTAGCTTACAGTGCCCTCTTGTGTCGTGTTGCACTAAAATGGCGACACGATAAAAGAAACTACGGGAAACAGCGTTCCCCGGTACTGACTTTCTTAAGGGCATGTCAGTTTCCCCGTAAGAAAGGAGCGAAAGCCCAGAGGAGTACGGCAGAAGGCTGCACTTCTCTGGCAAAGTCAAGAAAACAGGTTGAAAACAATAGCAAAAAGTTTAGGGGTTGCCACATGGAAGGAAAGTTCCCTACAATAACGAAATCTTTCCTAACAATGACCAAATAAGGAGTTCTGTCACTCACAAAAACGCTTTAAAAGACCGGACCTTGAAAACAACCTGGCCCAAAAAGACACTAAAAAGCGACAGAAGCGTGAAGTTAGAACTACTCACCTGGAAACAGATTCATCATCGACCTCAACCGAGTCAGAAATGGACAGTTCAGTTCACTGTATCCGGAAAGACAAACCAGCAAACCTGCTATTACGAAAGGAAGACCACAGGATGTCACTCACGGCTGCAATTACCGAAAAAGTGGTGAATGAACTACGTCCTATTTTAATGCCAGCATCCACAATTTTAGCAGCGCCCCTGATAAAACTATACGAACAGCTGAATGACTCCTATAAGGATCAAAACACGTTGATTGCTCTGCTCAACTCAAAATTGATAAAGCTTGAATGTGACATGCTTGAAATGTCAGCACAAAACAAAATGATGCATTGTGGGAACGAGCTCTCAATATCCGTCCTGAAAGATGCCCTAAAAAACAATGCTGAAGACAAGCGTCTATTAGCAAAAGTAACAAGACAAGCTCTGTCAATTCTTAACAAGGAGCAAGACCGAAGAGCAGTCCCCAGCGATCGACCATCTTTGGGTGAACTGGGGGACGCAAGGCACCAGCAGACTGATAGCCCCATCAAGCCCTCTGCATTGCGTTAGCTTGACCAAACGAACTCAAGTCCATGCCTCCCCAAAACTAATAGGAGAAATGGGAGTGCAGAACCTAGAGTTTTCAGACTATGAATTGAGGAACGGTAGTAACACTCTAAATAATGTGAAGGAGGGTACCCAGAGCGAAGTACACAGTCTAACATTGAACGCCAACATTGATCTTGAGGCACTTGAAATGAGAGGCAATCTAAATATCGAGGTGACTCTGCAGCTAGAAATGCCCTCTACCTCAGCTTTCGCTGAGGCAACCACCAGGCCACAGAATGTCCCTAAGATGCCAAAAATCCAGAAGATACGTCACAAACCCGCAAAGGAAAAGAGCATAGAGCACGAAAAAGTCTGTAAAGCGCCACAGAAGTCGACACAATCGAACGACAAAACAAATGATTCTGACTGGTATGAAATATTTGATAAATCCCAGCCTGCAAGTCAAATAACCAAGAACAAAAACAAGATCGGTCCAGCCTTTAAAAAAGGGAAATGTCAAAAAAATAAATAATATATATAAAAGTGCATTTAATTTCGTCAGAAATATCAAAGCTCTAAATGTGACAATCAACAACTCGGAAACGAGAAAGGATGGGTCAGAAAGAAATCCGGCAGCGGACCATAACAGCTCTGCAAATACGACTGTTCCTCAATCTGAGGGTGGCAAAGAACCTGCAATCGTCAAAACCAGCGAGGACGAATGTGCCTCAGATTACCTGATGAACTTGTCGACATACAGCAACCCCGACGTTTATCTTGACGAATCAACAAAAAGGGAAGGAGCCCAGAATCCCGAAAACGTAGATAAATTGCCAGCAAAAGAGATGAGGATCACTTTGTTGTGCAATGCCCAGGCCAAAAATGGGCAAAAACGATCAATAAGAACAATAGCAGCGACGGTAAAAATCAGAGAGTCTGCTCCTAACAAAACTCTAAGTGAGAAGTTGGAAGTGAAAACTTTCTACACGATCGAAGATAAATTAAACCGTGGCCTGATGAAAAATCAGTCGGCCACTCACAAGAGCCCCATGAAGATTACAGAATACTCCAAGTCAAAGGCTGCCACGAGGCCAAATGAAGGCCGGGGTGACAGAATGGCAAACCAGGTCCCAATAGGAGGAAAAGACAGCAGAGTGCCAACAGTCTGACAAGGGGAGTATTCAGCAGAATGACCAAGAATATGGGCCCCAACGATCAAGGTGCTTTGCCACAAATTTCAAAATATTGACCGAAAGGATCGAGCAAAAAAAAAAAAAAATAAAAAAATAAAAAAAAAAAAAAGAAATCACAAAATAAATTCCCAATAAACAGAAGCATTGTTTTACAGCTCTTCCATTTCATTCCTGCCCTTAGGTCGGTAATAAGTGCCCGAATCCAACGGGTAGAAAACCTGGATGAGTCAGGACGAGAGCGAGCGTTGTTACACATCGATTCGCTAAAAGTAACTCAGCTTGTGATGATGTGTGAAAGACAACTGATGGAGGCCAGTTTCCAGATCTACGAAGTGGGCAATGCCCTGTCAAATGCTACCGCAACAAAGATTAGCCCGCAAGGCTCAAATCCTACAGTAGCGACTGTTAATGTACAATTAAACAACATGCAAATTGAGGAAAGGTCGAAGAAAAAATCTCAGATGCGCTGTGAAAACTTGTATGCAGACCCGAAAATAAAAAAAATTGAAATTACAGTCGCAAATCCAAAGGCTGTCATCCTGGCAAATAGTCCGACCATAAACTTAACAAAAATGCAGATGATGAAAACTAGGCCTGGTTAGCGAAATCTCTAAATGATTCAACTGAAAGTTAATGCCATGACGTAAATAGCAAAGTCATACTGGCGACCTGGAACACCAGAGGTTTTACACATTTAGTTGACAGGCCGGCAGATGCATTTAAGACATGCAACATTGTATGCCTACAAGAGACTTTGAATCCTTCTAAGCAGGGACATTTGGATAACCAAGTCGCAATGAATCCGACAGTGCTACAAACCAATGTCGGGCCAATTAATTTTAGTAAACCCGAAAAGTGGTTTCCACATAAAAACAAGTCAGAATATCACTCCGTACATAAAAAATGCTAAATTAGAGGCACTCACCAGGATGACCCATAGTGTTACAGAGGTGCACATCATGAATGTTTATTGGAATCACACTGAAGCCATCCATGGAAATATGTTGCAATAATTATTAGACCTAGTGGACAGTGTGTTGATGAGCAAAGTGGATCCATACAGTGTTATGTGGAGACCTAAATATGAAATTAATCGACCTACACACACCAAATGGGGTTAAGTTGAAAGAAACAAATAAAGAGCAAAAAAAGAAAAACACTTGGTTGGAAGAAATGAATGATCGCACAATGAACACGATGAATGGAAACATCAGAGGTGACATTCCCCCGGGTGAGACATGGGAGAGAGGCCGCCAAAAGTCAATATTAGATTACTTCTCTATATCTGAAGTAATGGCAGTAGAAGGGTCATTAAGACACCCCAAAGTGACCATAACCTGGTGACATTGACTTGGAAACATGTAAGGCCTCCCCAGGCGAAGAAATGGAAACAAGGAAACATCAGAGGTGACATTGCCCCGGGTGAGACATGGGAGAGAGGCCGCCAAAAGTCAATATTAGATTACTTCTCTATATCTGAAGTAAAGGCAGTAGAAGGGTCATTAAGACACCCCAAAGTGACCATAACCTGGTGACATTAACTTGGAAACATGTAAGGCCTCCCCAGGCGAAGAAATGGAAACAAGAGCTAGATTTGGAACCTGGCAGGAACAGCCTCCGAATGAATAACATTGATATAACGACTCCAGCCGAAGAAATAAGAACACAGTCTGGACCAAATAAGGAAAATTTTACCTAACGTAGAGTTAATGGAAATCTATAGGGTTAAAACTTCAGGTACAAGGAAAACCCATTACCGGAAACACAAACAAGTGATGCATAAGAAAAGAGTTTTAAAGAAAGACATCAGGACGATAAGAAGAGATAACGGAAACCAGAAACAAAGAGTAAATTCGCTAAAGAATACGTATAATAACTGGCTAAAATTACATAGAGTGACCTTGGTGCAGAATGACGCAGAAGCCATCTCAGCGCATTATTGCAAAGTAACTCTAGAGGTTTCTGGTCTCTAGTTAATGAATTGGAAAACCCTCAGACGGCGCTAATGAAAAACATGGTCAACGAAAATCAATGGGCAGAACACTACAACCGACTGCAAAACAAATGGATACAGAGTGACCGCAGTTACCTACAACAAAACTGTGGCAATTAACAATAGAACTCAATGACATCAAGAAGTGCATCCAAAAGTGTAGCACTTCACAGGCTGCGGGGCCAGACGGCCTCTCGAACCAAATGCTTAAAAACAACATCGAAGAATGGTCAGAGTTCTGCGATATCCTGTTTAAAAATATAATACAGGAAGCAAGAATCCCTTCTACTTGGAAAGAAGCAATAATTGTACTCATATAAAAAAGACTGTCAAATGGATCCAGTCAACTATCGGCCGATAGCCCTGCTAGATGTTTTGGGGAAAATATTTGCAACTCTGCTATTGGCACAACTATCAGAGTAGATAAGATCTAAAAAAGCATGGGACATAAGACAAACAGGGTTTGTGAAAGGAGTTGGGTGCAACCTGAATCTCCTCCTACTCAACCTTTTGAAAATGGACATCATTTGAGCAGGCCGGAAAGTCTACCTGGCATTCATCGATCTAGCCCATGCCTTTGATGGCGTGGACCGAGAAATCTTATGGTCAAAATAATCAAAACGAGGTTCTCCTGTTAGTCCAATAGCCGCAATAAAAGAACTATACTCGCAAACTCACATAGAGATCCACCTAGATAAAGAAGGTCATGTCTCCAAGGCAATTCCAATAGCCCGTGGTGTGAAACAGTTGTGCCCACTGGGTGCGACCTTGTTTAATTTCTATATCTCAGAAGTAGGTCAAGCCTTGGACGAAGTAACATCCTCGCCACCAAGGCTGAATGGCACGCAAATTAGTTGGATCCTTTATGCAGACGACATGGTCTTATTGGACCTGATGCCGATAGTCCTAAAAAGGAAACTAAATGAGTTGAATACATCGGTTTAGAAATAAACACAGCCAAATTCGAGATCCTGGTGTTGGAAAATCTAAAAGGGAGGTCCCGCAAAAATGAAAAATTCAGATGGTATCTAGGAACAAATCAGCTGAGGCAAGTTGACTGCTGTCGACACTTAGGAACTTACATCAATTCGAGTATAAGTGACGAGCCTATGGTAAATAAAACATTAAGCAAGTGCAAACAACTGACAGCACAAGCTTCCATAATACATAAGAAATATGGAACATTTTCATTATAGGCCTGTTATAAACTTCTATAAGAACAAGGTCATCCCATCATTACTTTTCGGCGCAGAAAGCATGTTCCGATGCTCAAATCAGATCTGGGCTAGGTGTGGAGGTATGTTCTGAAAGCGTATACTTCAAATTCCTCAAGGATGTCCAACAGCTTGTGTCCTATACGAAGTAAGTATGTAAACCCTGAATGCTAGAATAACATGGAACATGCTAACACTATTCACCAAAACTATCGAAATTTCGGCTCCTCAATTCGCACTAATGGCCGAGAATGAAATAAAGAGGGATCAACCAATACTACAAACATGGCGTCAAACATGTAGAGAGATCCTACACCACATAGGGTCCGATGAAAAAACTTTGATGACAAATCCGAACAAAGTAAAAAAGAAACGCTTCAAACTTGACTGGATCGAAGCATCTGAGAAGCGTGGGATACATAAATGCATTGAAAACACACCATTTGCAGAAAAAAGTTAGTATACCTCATTACATGGAAGTGTTCCCTTGTAAGTATTTAAAAAAAAAATACTTGAAATTCAGGATGAATCTCTATGAAACCAGAGAAATTCAAAGATTAAGAAGGAATCTGCTAGGGGAGGATTTGAAATGTCGCTTCCGTCATAAGTAGGACGAAACATTAAAACATCTTGTATTGTACTGTGCAGAACTAAAGGTGTTAAGAACGAAATCCCTGGGCCCTGAGTTGAGCTCCGGCATGTCATACAGTGCTGACGAATGGTGGACCAGGATGCATAATAGTGACTGCAATAAACTGACATTTGCGATTACTCCATTTCTAAAACAGCTTGACGTGGCTTGAGGACTTGCCCTAAGGTCTCAGGAAATAGAGCCTAAGTGATAAAGACTAAAGAGACTATGGTCAAGTAACCTCTAAGCCTAAGGGGATGAAGTGTTTTAAGTTGTGTTTTTTCTTTTTAAATTGAGTGTATGTCTGTCGTAGAGGTTATGTATTGTTTCTTTGCTGGTTTTTTAAGGTTTAATAGTTCTTCAAAAGTTTGTAATAAACTAAATGAAAAAAATAAAATAAGGGGTTTACCGGGTCTGTTTGACCTGGGGAAGGCAAAGGGACAAGATGGACAAAGAATAGAGCAAATGACCTTGTGGAATGGCCATTTTGGGGCCAAGGCACTGTCCTGGTCCAAACGCAGTAAATGCGATATGAACCAAAAGAAAGGGTTCAAAATATATGAAAAATACAGCTGCCACCAGCTCTGTCCAAGGCACATTTGTACTTCTACCGAAAAATCCTTTAAGACCCCAGCACACTACTGTAAGGTACTTTATGCACTGGTAACATGTTGATAAACACTACCAATAAAGTAGAAGACTAAGGGAAACAAAGTCTCCTAGTACTGACTGTCTTAAGGGCATGTCAGTTTCCCCATAAAAAAAGTGAGCGAAAACCCAGCGTAGTGCAGCAGAAGGCTGTGCTCCACTGACAAAAATCAGGCTATGATGGTCAGACAACAGCAAAAAGTTGGGGGGGGGGGTTCACAACTGGAGGAAAAATTACACATACATGGAACTCCTTCCTAACACTGACCAATGCAGGCCTCATTTACACCATGAGCTTTTGTCCCTTGGAAACATGCACCTGTTACTGTATGGCATTACACCATAATAATTTGGAGTCCAAATCACCGGTCAAACTCAAGAAAACGGCAAGTTGCTGTTTTATTAGCAATTGTCTAAAACAGGGAGTTTACAACGAAGATACGCTCAATCTCTCAGCGATTTCCACATGAAATACAATGATATATTTAATTTGTGTGTCAGAACGACGTCATGCAACGTGGCAATAGTGAAAAACATCAAGGGTTGGGATTGGTTAAGGGACACATCTAGATATACAATCATATAGGAGGTAGGTTTGTTATTGGATGTCAGTTATCAGGTGGACAACTGACTACCTCTTCATGTGTGTCATTAAAGAAAAATCAGTTACACAGGGTTTCATCGGTTTCTCAAGCTATAATGTCCTTCGTTATATGGAATAATACAATTGGTTTGGCATGCTTGCGCCATGTCTAGAACATTCAATTCAATTAGCAGCACACAAGCCAAGACCCAGGTGCAAGTAGATTAGGGTGACCAGACATCCTGGTTTTCCCGGGACAGTCCGGAGAAATCTCCCTCCGTCCCGGGAGTTTTTTCATTTTAGAAACCCCGTCCGTGGTTTGCATGATTGGGCGGCTATGGTCATTAAAATTGTAATTTTTTTCACAACACTTTCACAATTTTGAAGTAGGAGAACCCCCAACCTTTCAGGTACAAGTCACAACACTCACTGACTGTGCCACAGATATTGGAAGTGAAATCAGTGTACAGCAAGCCATGTTATATCAATTAAAGCAAACGCCTGTTTTGAATTAACATGCCAAGATTTACAGATCAAACTGCACAAATGAGATCACATACAGTTTATAAAAAGGAGAAGTGCTGGAAATATGATTGGTGGGGGCGTGTTGGGGGAAGGGGCGGTAATTGGTGGGCTGCGATGGGGTAGTCCCTCTTATGTTGTTGGTCGTCCTGGTTTTTCGTTTTGGAAATCTGGTCACCCTAAAGTAGATAGGACACAGAGCTGCCCTACCACCCAATTAGCCCAACATCTCATCACCCATGCCTTCCACCATGACATTTTCTTTGTATTTGGCCTTGCAGAGTATTCTTGTTCTAGGAATGCAACAGGAGTGATGGCACTAGCTATCGTGTCTTAAACTCAAGTTAAAGCCCAATTTTCAGCCTCGACTCGCATGACAAGAGACCACAAGTATGTTCTTTCTGCAAGCTTTTAAATGTTTTAATGAATTGAGACTTGGCATCTTCTGTGTTCTTTCTTGCACCTTAACGTGAGAGGATTCATCCTCCACACACATGTTTCTCTTCATTGTAGATAGTTGACCTCGCCAACTGCGACACAAACTTTCATTTTCTCTTCATGGTTCTTTTGCTTACTGATTTCACAATACCAATGTTCAGTTTCTGTACAATGGCGACTCTGTATGCATTAAATTCACCACTTGTAACTAGACTATACGATGACTTGATTTAACTTGCATTTCAGCGTATGTACATTCATTATACTTCTGATTTCTGCAGCACTTTCTAACGTGTAATCTTTTACACTTTTAAGGTTCACTTGATTCTTTACTTCAACATTTCTCCTCTAGGATCCATACATTGTCTTAATTCTGTATTTCAGGACCTTCTGCACAATTTCTCATGACATCAGTCCATTTTCTTAGCTCTTTCTCATAATTCCTTCAGGTATTTCCTCCTGCAGTCTGTCACCAACTGAAGGGTACATTCGATATGGTTGTCTAAATGGATACCGCCTTCCAAATACTTGCTGCAGTATTGGTACAATAGCTGGTGTTAGACAGGGCACAGTCTCATGTCTCCAATACAAGGGGCAGTGTTAGGATTTCCTGCGTATGTGTACGTCTGCTCCTCTACACCCCCCCCTCTGGTCAAGTCCTCAAACACCACCTCAAGCTTTTCTACTTCTGTGAATCTTCTCTTGAAGAAAGGTTTCTTTAGTATCCATATAAGGATAAGGTGCCTGCATTTTTTGTGTTCATCAACACTTCAGGTCATGCAATTGCGTTCTCCCCTTGGGGTACAGAAGACCCAACTTCCCACATAATTCTTATGATCTCTTGGGTACAGGAATGTTGTTCCTTCAGGTGCCACAATACTTGCTTTTATGTAGTTTCTAATGGTATTTCAGTCTGCATGTTGTCTCCCGTTTCATCCTTCACATCGATCATGATCTCCATTCCCACTGCTTTCTTTTCTGTTTTCTGGCATTGTCCAATTATTATCCTTATAACACAGAATCCAAACATTATCAATCACCAATATTGCTCCAAGGAACTTGAACACATTTGCCATCTGTTCAGGAATCCATGCAAACAGGAATGAGAACCAATCGTCATCTCCAATAGCCTCCGACTACTCCTCTATTTTTGTGTGCAGTTTTGTCAAAATAGTTATAGCATCCATCAGGGTTTCGTTCCCACCGTCATGGGATGGGATGAAAGTACAGCAAGAAGGCTTGACCTTGGCGAAAACACTGGCTTCCATTGCTGTAATCATGTCAAGGTGATACCTGTTCTGGAGGGTCATTAACCTAATGCCCTCAACCCTTCCTTTATGGAGTTACATCCTTTTATAGTGGCATTGATATCTGTAACAGGTCCCACCTGGTGACCTGAACCATGTGGCATTGCCTACTGCTTGGAGTCAAGGCAGAAATATAGATGTCATTATCATAGCAGTCTTGCTGAACAACTTGTGCTGATCCGGAATCTCATTGTAAGCTTCTATTGACTTAGCTGAGAAATAATTCTCTCTTCATGCGCTGGAGTGTAAGTGCTCTTTTTCTCAGGTGCTCATCCACTTTTGGAAATCCCTCGATCTACAGGTCGCTCTGGGGAATCACCAAGGCTGGAACATGGATGGGCACAATGAAACACACTCCTCCCAACTTCCTGGGCAACTTCACATACGCTCTGGATCCGCAGGCTCAATATCGATCCAGTAGGACAGCAGTTCATCTCCTCATTCCTGGGATAACAATTATGTTCTTGCACTCTTTATTCTCCCCAACTCTGACTTTACCTTTGCTTCAAAAACACATTGTTGCATTAGTCAATGGGACTACAGCTACTGGTCCCGATTCATCATCCACCCATGTCAGCAGTTTAGTGTTCTTGGACCATGACTTTAGGCACTCATCGTTCACTTTCTGCACCTTTTGCACTGTTCCCGTCCCTAGTAGATGAGCTGCATTGGACAACATCCCTCCTTTGGTTGTAATCACTTGTCCATAGATTAACAGCTGTGAGTGCTCCCAGCATCCAGGCATTCCAGTCTTTTCAGTTTTGTCAGAACAATTCATCCTCTTCATTTCTTCAATTATTACTTTATTTATTGACATGTATAGAGCGCACATCAGCCCTTGGGCATCGTGGCACTTGTTACATAAGGTGAGCAAGGCTTAGTTAGACTAGCAGTATATATACATTTTGACAAACCATGTTTTGATAATATACAAGAAATAAGGATAGGTGAGGGTGGAGGGTATGATGTAGGTGTGGTAAGAGTGTGAAGTGTTCAAAAGTGCCGTTTTCATATTTCTCCGAGAGGCATGGAGTGAGGTTTCAGCTCAAAGAGCCGTGGGGAGTACGTTCCAGAGCTTTGGTGCTATGTAAGGGAAGCCTAACCCTCCTGCTTTAGCCCTGTTGATGTGTGGGATAGTGAGTTGATTCACTTGGATCAGTTACTGGGCCATCCTCTTCAGTGTTGCTCAACCCCTCCCTCTGATGCTTGACTTGATCTTGAATGAAAGAAGCACTGGTAGTCATACATGTCAAATAATCGTGCATCTCATCACCTAGAGTCTGCGCTACACTCTGGGCATCACATCCAACTCTAAATGGGGCATGAGGGGGCATTCTCATGCGGTGCTCTTACTAATTCGTGGGGCATAAGGTGATGGTCTGAACCTGGCTGGTTTCGAAGTTCATACAGGGCTTTGGGTAGGCAATATAGCCATCCATTTGTCAAAGTTAATCTGATCCTTGCTATTCTTTTTTTGAGGAGCCCATTGAGCCTCTCACATATTCCTTTTGCTTGTGGGTGATAAGCAGAAGAAAACATATGCTTTATGTTCAATAAAAGCCCTATTTTTTCAAATAGTTCATTGACAAAGTGTGTCCCATTATCAGACCTTAATACTTCGCACAGACCCCAGCTCAGAAATAACTCGCACACTAAGAACTTTGCTGTGCATGTGGCATCAGGATGTGTACAAGGACTGGCTTCGATCCATTGAGAAAAGGGACACACCACCACCAATAGCTACCCATAGCCATTAGATGTCTGCAGCATATCGACGTAGTCAATATGCAAATGAGGAAATGGGCCATTTGGACGGAGTATTACTAAACCTCTGACACATGATGCATTTCACAATGAAATGTGCAACGTGCTCCAATAGATTGGGAACAAACAAGTGCTCTGCAATAGTGGCAGCAAGACGGAGTTATATGCGTGCAGTAATGCAGATGCTAGAGTGCAACTTTTAGTAATGCCTTTGGCATCACTGGCTTTCCAGTGCATTCCTGTCTCTATAGTGCTGCTCTGGGGGATAGAGAACACCTCCTACATCTCCATAGCTTCTGCTCTTCTTGTGGGGCTGTACCCTGCATCTCTATTAGATGCACTATTGACAGCAAATTAAACCCCTCTCTTACCAACATGCTTCTATTTGATACTACGTTAACATTTTCAGTTAAGAAACTTCTGAGGAATACGCAAACCTTTTAACTTTAAATCTGCGGCTTCATTTCCGTGAGAAATAAAGTATGTTTGTTTAGTATGTGTTGTGCATTTCACGACTGCTGCGGCCACTGGGAGTTGTAGTGCCTTAATGAGCCTGTCCAATGAAGATGGATGTTGCACTGGAATGCGTCTGCACGGAGATAACCCCCTCCTTTTCCAATGCGACAGCCCTGCATGTACAGTTGAAGTCACATAGGCGGAGTCACTGTACGACGTCACTTCCTGATCGTTGTGTTTTGAGTACAGCAATAAGCGCTACCAATTCTGCTTCCTGTGCTAAAAATGGGATGACAGTCTTGCACTCGCCAGTACCTCAAATTCACCATTTAATCTATATGTTACAACTGCAGACCCTGTATGCCTCTCCCCACTAGTCCGATTGATTTTTGATGACCCAATCTTCAATCCTGCTAAAGCATTTTCTTTCACACAGGGTATATCATCATAGTGCAATCATGTACATGATCACCTTCTATAGGTTCAGCTACAAACATTGCTGGGTTTGCTATTTTACATATCACAATTTTAATCGCTGGATTAGAAATCATTACTTCATATAAAGATGCTCTTTGCGTCATCAATCCTCTAAAATGGGAAATAGGGCATGCTCCACATATAGTGTAATTGCACAGCCCATAGTAATACTTGTGGACTTCTCAAACCCAAATGTAGCAGCAGCAAAAGATTGTTTGCATGGAAAATGACCTCTTATAACTGGATCCAAAATTCAACTGTAATACACCAAAGGTTTATACCCTAGTGTTCTGTTCTGCTGTTACTGATCCATTGGGTTGTGAAAACAAATAAAACCACTAATTGGGAATCCCCAAAACTGGAGCTGTACAAATTGCTCTTTTTAATTCCTCAAATCCTTCCTCCATTTCTACAGTCCATACTATCGTTCCCTTACCAACTTGGGCTTTGAGTGCTTGCAAAAGTGGTTATGTATATGTGCTGTAGTCGAACACCCAGGACATACAATAATTGCATAGTCCCAGAAATTGCTGCATTTGCCTCACTTTATTTAGCTTTGGTCTTTTCATGATAACCTTACCTCCCTCAGGTGTCCCTTTCTTTCATGTGAAATTAACTGGCCTATTTACAACAAGTCTTCCTGGCAATACTGTAATTTCTCATCAATTACTTTGTATGCCTTGTCTGTCAATACAGTCATTAACTGAACAAAGTCCTGCCTACATTCATCCTCTGTTAGACTACAGATTAATAGGTCATCTACGTACTGAATTACCACACATTTGAGTTCAAATTACCTAAATTCATCTGTAGGACCCTATTAAAAGCCAACAGGGACTCGCAGTACCCCGGAGACAAAAAGAGTATGTTTTAGTCTTTTTTGTCTAAACGTAAAGAAAGTAAGGTCATGTGGTTCTTCGTGCAATGGGATCGAGAAAAACACATTTTTCAAATCGATCGATCACTGTTAAATAACTTTGCGTCAACTGGGATGATGCACAATATGGTCACAGGGTTTGGAACTAATGGAAATTCTGCTTCTACAATCTGATTAAGAGTGCACAAGTCCTGGATAAATCTCTACAATCCCTCCCCCTTTTAATTTCTTTAATTTATTATTATATATATTTTTTTAATTGGATACCTTAGTTTTACATGACAAATCTGATGGCACTAGGATCCCCCGTTTCATCAAGGCTGAGATAGTCTCACATATGCCTTCATCAGCTTCGAGACATTGGGTATTGTTTTCCTCTGGGTGAAATTGCTCCTGGCTTGAGTTTTATTTTAACCTCTCCTTTTCCCTTCAATAGGCCAATGTCATATGGGCCCGAATTCCAAAGGACACTTGGCACCTTTTCTAGGTCTTCCTGAAAGAAAGCTGGTCTTTGGCGCATCAGTGCCATACGCTATGGGATTTCGCTTTTCCAGTATGCAATGCTTATGAAAAACTCTAGCATATCATCTATATCTTCATCTCTGAACATATCTTCATCTGTTATATCAATTAATCTGTATCCCGACTCAGGAAGCTGGCAAATATATCTGTTTTAATATCAATTATCTAAAACAGGGAGTACAACGGACATCACACAGCACAATCTCAATGCATTTCATAAAAAACATTACTTTTATAGCAGAAACTCGTCATACGTGACGTCATACAACAAAAACCTATGTTAGATTGTGAGAGGACTAAGGGGAATATCTAAGTATTCTTTCTATATGAGATAAGATTGTGATTGGGTCTCTACAGATGGGCAACTCATGCCCTCCCCTAATGCAAAACAGTTATTAGCCACACAGCACACCATTGGCTATGAAACTATAAGGCCCTTCATTATATGGCCTTCTACAATTGGTTGGCACACTTGTACCCTTCTGGAACATTAGATTCTCTAGCAGCACATCAGCTGGTACCCCAGGTGCTGGCGGGTGGACTTCTCTGTACCTCCCCACCCAATTAGCCCATCATCTCATCATTCATGCCGTCTGCCATTCAGATTGTCTTTGAACTTGGTCTTGTTGTTGCTTCTTGTCTCTGGAAATATAAGGGAGTGTGAGCACGTTCTTATCAAGGTTTAGGCTTGCACGCCCACATCCATTTCCATTTTGGACTTGCGTGATCAGAGATCATGAATTGACCCATTTTATAGCATTTAATTGTCTTAAATGAGTAAACATAGCTCTCATGGTGTTCTCGCTTTGCAACTTTAATAAGGGATGGTTTTGCTTCTCACGTTTTACTGTTCTTTGAGAACAGATAACACATTCTTGGCTGCTCTTCGCATTTGACACCAAGCCAAGCAGTCTTCCTTTGGTCCATCTTTGAGCTTTGGTTTATTCTTTGCTGCACCACACACACAGCCATCAGTCCTCCTTTACCCATGGATTGAGTTTACTAAAATCATAGTATTGAATGTCTAGAATATATATATATCTCCTTTCAATTAGTCTACTTGCGTTACGGCATCTGTACATTTATAAAAACGAAGTTCATTTTCTTCAGTGCTTCTTCACACTTGCAATTTTCATTTTGCACATGAAGGTTTTCTCGATTCTTTACTTCGCCATCAGATTCTAGGTGGTCTATGACTTCTCTTCTCTGGTCATCTGCCTAAGTGCGTCACGATAATCTCTTGTCACGTCACCAGACTCTCTTGCTCACATCTTCACCCTTCTTCAGGGTTTTCTCAGGAGACCATCATTTCTTTGGGGATACATCCTGTAGGGTTTTCTCAATGGATACCTTATCTCAAAGGCTCTTCGCGGTATAGGTACCATTACTGGTGTTGCGCATGTCGCATTTTCTGGTTTCCAACATATAGGCAAAATAGGGGCGGGACTTCCTGCAGAGGCATTCGGCTGCTCCTCTACACTGCCTTCGTAATCTACTCCTTCAAGCTTTGCCATTTCCCCTTGTACTATAGCTGCTTCCAATTCTATGGAAATAATCTGCCCTTCTTCCTCATCCAAAGGTACTTGTGGTCTAAATAAAAATTCCTCAGGTATCCTCACAATTTTCCTTGATAATATAGGTAGCCAGGTTAATAAAATGCTCATCCCATACATGATGACTTCCAGATCTACCAGACGCCTCCTACAGCCACTTGTCCTGTAAATGCTAGTATAAACTATCCTAGGTTTAAATAGTGTTTTATATCAGTGAATGAAACTGTCACGTTAAGTTTTGTCATCAAATCTCTACCCAGATTGTTATCTGGCATTTGTCGCAAATAGGGGACAAATATGTCACATTCCCCTATAGAAACAGGTAATTCATCAGTAACTAAATGTGTAGCTCCAGAGAACCCTTGAGCATTCATGGCAATAGCCGACATTTGGAATTTTCCCCCGTATCGTCATATCGACCCTTGGCTTCTCTTGGGGGTCTGGTGTTACTGATCGTACTGAACACATCAACTCACCCTGTGAGCTGTCCGATTGAGGGTACAAATTCATCCCTGTCCCCATAAAAGAATCCCTCCTACCACAGTGACACGCCCTATCCTAGGTGCTTGTGTTTGCCCTGTGTTCGCACCCCATTAGGTCTGCTTAGGCAATTGTTGCGACTGCCCTTATGGTGGGTGCATTTGTACTGGCCACTGCTGTTGTGCCTGCTGTGCTTGTGGTGCCGGTGTCTGATCCTGGGCACAGCCCTCTTGCGTTGGTGTGCTGTGTGGCAGTGGATGAACTAGCCCCCCCTTGAGTTTTGTCAATTTTCTTGCATGTTTCCTCAGTTTCTAAATACACACACAATATGCCATACTATGCCATAATTCCAACATGATGGGGGTGGATCTCTGGTAAACCCACCATTATATCCTCCCTGAAGGTTCCGACTTCCACCCTGGGCATTATGAAATCCACCTTGGGTGTTCTGAAATCCAACTCCTCTTCCTCCAAATCCTCTACCTAGTGGCGAAAGCCCATACCCACTTTGATTCACTGGGTGTACATTATTCACCTGCGATGCACACATTGTTTCTTGCATTCCACCTTCTTCTCCACTTGTCGTTCTGCCCTTTCTATAGCACATTTTGACAATTTCTTCTGAACTAACTTGGCTTTCCTCAACCTTCCTGTTCTCATCTTGCTTTCTATTCTTCTCTTGTAACAATCAGCAATGATGCGCAATAGTCAACTGTATCTCGGCCCACGGCTTTGCTTCCATTCCTACATGTTTTTTCATTTGTCTCTGTACTTTATTTGGCAATCCCAGACAGAAAACTTTATAGAATAATGCCACTCCCCGAGGTTCACGCATCTCAAGCTGCCATTTCTCTTGAATATCCTCAATATAAGCAATAGGGTCTTCATCTTCTTTCATTTTGTGTGTCATATTTGCACCCATATCTGACGTATCGGGATACTGTAGCCCTCCAAACATCTGCCCTACAATTATTAAACGGCGCTCCATAATGCGCTGTATTTTGTGCGGTCACACTTGCATTTCCGCTCGTTTCCAAATTTCGTCAGCTCTCTCTCCAGGAATAGCTGCCAATAGACCTTTATGTCCCCTCTAGCCAACGTATTTCCCCCTGTCATGTTCTTTAATTTGTATATCAGTTTTCCAGCCCCTGAAGTCAAACTAGGTAACTTGCATTTTACGTTATCCTTATCCATCTGAGGCCATGGACTATATTGTGGTCTTGCTCCCCCTTCTCTAACAATGGGAATTGTGTGAACCCCATCACATAACTAGACCATTAAATTTGGTTATATAATGCAGGGGTAATATCCCCCTTTCGTCTTTGTGCTGGTAATGACCTTAACCTACTCACATAGGGTGGGGATTTCTCCTCTATCGCCCCTGCGTTTCGTTGCTCTGTAAGAACGAGACTGGCGTTTAGATCATGCATCTCTCTCTTGCATCTTTTCTTGCTTTTCTGCTTCCCTTCATATTTATTCTCTGTTCTTCTCCGTAATTTTTTTTCCTTCACTCATTGTGCCTCTTCATCTCCTATCCCTTTCTTCAAACTTTCATACTTCCTTTGTTCCTCTGCCTCCTTTTCATCTTTCACTTGTTCTTGTCTATATATTTTTTCCCGTCATTCCCTACTTTTCCTTCCTTGCTCATCCTCCCCAAACCGCTTCTCTGGATCCTTATCCGTCTTTTCTTGCTCGTCTTTATCTTCCTTTTGCCTAACCACCTCAATGCTTCCCCCCCCCCATCTAACTTCATTAATATCTCGGCTCCCATACATTCGTTCTGTACAAGTGTTACCTCATCGGCCCTATCCTTCTCTCCTTTCCATCTCTTAATTTCCTGGTCTATATCTCTCACCTCGTTCCTCTTCATCTTGTATGAACCTACACGTGTCTTCCTTCTTTTTTACTCTCTTCTGGACTGTCATCACTACTTTAAGCAGGAGGTGCATATACTGGGTTGATATATCCCCACAGCTGCCTTGAATTCTTCAAGGCTAAAATCCGGTCTCTTCTGCATCTACATTCTTCGTTTCAGATGAATTAAGAGGAGCAGAGGGCTTGATCCTCTCCCCTTTATGCCGATAAGCATCCATTCCTCCGGTGGCAGGTCCTCTTCCTCCTCTTGATACATTTTCCAGAGTTCTAAAACTGCCCGTCTTTTCTCCAATTCCTTTCCTGTGTACACAGCATGCACACATGTGGTCATTTGTTGTAATACTGCCTTTGACAATGACCCCTTTGGCCATGGCATGAACATTTGACCAGCTGTGCCCTTTACCCATTCTGTACTGTACCGTTTGAGCTTTGGCGCATGTTGGTGTACAAGAGGAGTGTCCTCCATAATGACAAGTCACACTTACTGTCGATACTTACCATAGCGTTAACTTGTTCTATTTAATAAATATTTACATCTCAAAGCTTATTGCTCCCCACTTTTAACCCCTTCAGTGCCAATAGTGCCAAGGACGAGATTGGCTCAAAACAGTAATTCAACCCCCAGGCTATGTGAGGGGGAGGTCCCCCCTCACTGCCAGGGGGCCGGATTACCTTCAGTTTCACATCAGCATGCGTAAAGCACATAAACGTGAAACTGAAAGTAAATTCACTGCAGCAGCCATTTTCGGCTTCTGCAGTGAAGAGAGAAGGTGAGTGCCCTTCTTTATCCGCCTCGATCTCCGGCTGTATTTCAAGCCGGAGATTCTCCCCTTTCCAACGATATCCTTTGTGTGGCATTGCTGCTCGCGGATCGGGCGCAGGGCGCACGATCCGTGGGCAGCAAGGTCACTGGATCAATAGAGATCCGTTTGTGATGCGGGGGAGGGGGGCTGCTTACTAGTAAGCAGCCCCCTCCCACCCATGGCCCCAAACCATGGGGCCACAGTGCTGGAGACCCCCTGGGGCAGTGATCATCTGCCCCCAAGGGTGGAATTGAAAAAAATAAAATAAATAAAAATCTCGAAGGAAGGGGGAGGTGGGAGGGGGGTTTGGGGCCCACTAGCCACCAGGGATATAGGAAAACGTGGTGTCGTTGGAAAGGGGAGATTCTCCCCTTTCCAACGACACCATGTATATGACGCATTGCTTGTCACGGATCGGCACAGAGCGCTCGATCCGTGACCAGCAACCCACTGGATCACCGGGGATACGTTTGTTATGTGGGGGGGCTGCTTACAGTAAGCAGCCCTCTTCCCCCCCCCTTTGCCCCAAAGCATGGGGGCACATGTGCACAACCCTGGGGGCAGATGGCTGATCATCTGCCCCCAGGGAAGGGGGCAAAAAAAATAATAATAGAACGGGGATGGGGATGGAGAGGCCTGGGATTTCTTTGTCCCCCTGAAAAGGTGGTGGCCCTCCCCCTCTCACACCAAGTGGAAAGTGGGGGCAGATTTATGCCCCCAGGCCGGAGTACATGTGGTGGCCCCCCATCCAATTATGGGTTGGGGGGGAGGGCCACCAGGAATAAGTGTTCCGGCCCCCCCCAAAGGATGGGGCCTGCAGGTTAGGACCCCCCTGATGGCAGATGGCTGATCATCTGCCCCCAGGGAAGGGGGCAAAATAAAAAAATAAATGAAAGAAAGGGAATTTTGGGTGGGAGTGAGGGGGTGCCACTAGCCACCAGGGATATATTTTACACAAAAAGGGGGTGGCCCTCTCCCCAAGGGGAAATGGGGCACCCCTTGTAGCCCTCCCTGGGGGCAGATATCTGCTCCTAGGAAGGGGCATCTGACCCCAAGGAGAGCTGAATGAGATGCCCCCCCTGCATTTGGTGTGGGGGTAGAGGGTCACCACCCATTACATTAGAAAATTACCTGGCGGTTTAGGGTTCCCCTCAGCTTGCCCTAAAGTGTAGTGTACCATTTTCCATTTTTTTTCTTTGTTTACAAAACTTGCCTTGGCGCAGAGGGGCAGATTGGTGTGCCAATCTTGTCCCAGGGTGCCCAAAACCTTACTGCCCCACCCACCGGGGGGCCTGTCCCACACATTAATGGTGGCCCTCTCCCCCCCTCCCCAAATGGAGGGGGGGGTGAGTACCTCACGCAGCCGTTTGTAGGAGGCCCAGGGAGGCCTGCATGAGGTGCCCCCGCCACCCATTTGGGGTCAGGGGGGAGAGAGCCATCAAAAATGGTGGGAAAGGCCCCCCCAGTGGGTGGGGCAGTAAGGGTTGGGCACCCTAGGGCCAGATTGGCACACCAATGTGCCCCTCTGTGCCAAGGCAAGTTTCGCAAACAAAGAAAAAAATGGAAAATGGTGGAATGCATTTTTGTTTTAGGCTTTCCCCTTGGCGCCCAGGTAGGTGCACCCACACATGTGAGGTACCATTTTCATCGGGACACCTGTGGAAACGCGAGACGGTAGGCCATGTGTTGTTGGGGGCGTGCTTCGATTTGTGAGCAGAGTGAAATGTGCAGAAAATGTGTTTTTTCCCCACATTTTGGACTTTGCGGGGGTGTCTGGTAATAAATTCTGGACCGATTTGCGCAAATCATACCTCTGCGGATTCCCACGGGTGTCCTCTTTTCGGAAATGCATGGGGTTCCTGGTTTTCCTTGGTGGCTTGTTCACCCGAGGCCCATATCTGTATGGTGTGCCCGTCTGTAGAAGGTGTGAAATTCATGTGTCAAAACAGACTTGGGGTTACATGTGTTTCTCGGCTTTCCCTCTTGGCGCCCAGGTAGGTGCACCCACACATGTGAGGTACCGATTTCATCGGGACACCTGTGGGAATACGGAAAGGTATAATATTTGTTGTGTTTGTGTGGTTTTCATAAAGTTTTCACCCATTTTCTGGTGCCCTTTGTCACACAACCCTTTCATTTCCTAAATATGCCCTACACCTAGTCGCTGCTTTAGGCACCAAACACTTTTGTAGCCTGCACAAGTCACCTACCCTTGAAAAGGTCTGTCTGTGCTCTTCAGCAGAAAAAAGTATGCTTGCCGTTATTCACCACATTGGTTTTCCTGATTTACACATGCTAAGTGCGTCTGTTCAGACCGTAAGCATAAAACTCCTGTGTACCATGGCTCAGTGTTTGGCTTGTGGCATTGCTTGTTTTGTAAAAAAAACTACAAAAAATGTGCCCTTTCCTAACTGCAAGAGTCGGGGGAATGTAGCGCAGCATTGCTTTTCTCAAAATTCATAGAACCCATTGCCCTACCAAGCCAACCATGTCCACCACATACTTTGTTTTTCGGTAATTTTCCCACTTTTCCCCCAATCTATGGCATTTTCCCCTACCTAGTTGTTGCCCGACCTACGCAAATCATCCCTTCCTAAACTTGGAATTTTGTCTACTTTTCATTAATATATGCCTTTCTGTCCTCCAATTCGGCTTTCCTATCCTTTTCTTGCATTCCGTCCATGCATGTCCAATTGGCAAAAATGGCCAAAATCGCCTACCTCTCACAAAACAGTTGATAACCACATCAAAATAATGTCTGTTCCTGAAAGCCAGGAAGTTGGGGAATTCAGCACAGCGAGCCATTTGTTCCTAGCTCTTACAAGGAAAAAACCACAGGCTTCTTTGTACATCATTTTAAAACAGAATGGTGTGTAGGGGCACTGTAGGTTATGATGCTTAAGAAATTTAGGATGTAGTAACAGTTAAATAGAGAATTTCAAGAAAGTTTAGTAGCCACAGATGCAGATCTTGTTCTACAAGATCGGTATAGACATAAAAAAAGAATGAGTCACATCTGAGACAGTGAAACTGAAATCTGTGCACACTTTAAGGCAATACTATGCCAATATAGAAATGCGAGAAATACAGTTTAATATGTAGTACAAAGTAATTTGAATCGACAATAGTAATCATAAATAATGCATGGGGTAACAATACTTCATGCAATACATTGTGAACATAAAAATGTCACACAAAAAGGTGATCTTTAAAACAATACAAATAGTACATTTTGCAATTGTTATAATTTCAAAAGAACAGTTTAAAGAAAACCGCATTCAAGTGATTTGCTGAGTGGCTTCTAAAAGATAAATCAAGATATACAGTTCAGGACTGTGTGCTTTCAAATTGTATCCTTTCCTCAATACAACACATTTTGGGCTTTGCTACCCTTCATCAGGTATAAGTATACATGATTTCTGTAAGATAAAAAGGTTCATCACACGAGCTTTGTTGTGTAACTATTTCTACTTTCTGTTCTTAGAAAATAATATAAACTCACTAACCTTAGTATCCTAGAGATATCTCTTATCTCTGTGATAGTTGATGTGTGTCAACCTTAGTATCAAGTCTCCTCTCCAACCCGAAGAGTGAAATCTGGGAGTAAAATGAAGATAAACTCAGAGTTTAACCATAATGTGGGGCCAGAAGTGGGACCAGTCGTTGCAATATAGTGCTGCATCCCACTTTCTGGCCTTGTGGTAATGAAGTCACTTGCACAAATGTTTTGTATGTAAAATGAAAGATGCTCACCTCGATGCAAAAAGCACTTGGTTTTGTTTCAATAAGAGTCAACTTCATGCGTTCAACTCGTAGTGATGAACATATTTAGCTATGTTACTGAACTCATTAATACTTATGCCTGATGAAGGGCATCAAAGCACGAAACACATCATATTGCGAGAAAAGGATACACTTTGAAAGCACACAGTCCTGAAGTGTATATCTTGATTTATCTCGCAATCAACTCAGCACCTCACTTGAATGTTTTCTTTTAACTGTTCTTTTGAAATTTATAACAATTGCAAAATTTACTATTTGTATTGTTGTAAAGATCACCTTTGTGTGTGATATTTTTATGCTCACAACGTATCACATGAAGTATTGTGACCACTTGCAATATTTATGATTACTTTTGTTGATTCAAATTACTTTGTACCACATATCAAAAAACGTTATGTCTCCCATTTTTATGAATGTTTTTTGTAAATTATATTGGCATAGTATTGCCTTAAAGTGTGCACAGATTTCAGTCTCAACTTCTTTTCATAAAATATCACAATCCCGCCCCTTTATATTGCCATTTCCCTTAGTCTACTTACATCGGTTTAATCATCTTGAGGCCTTTGGTATCAATGACGCCTCCAATCCGACCACTTTGCCTTCCGTCCGCGCAGCACCCGATGAAACAGAGCAGGGATTTCTTCTAAGAGATACCTGCCCAGTTTTTCATGCAAGCTTATTTTTTATCACCCACTTTCCACAGGAAACTCCACAATCTTCCAGCTAATGAAGGAGGATGCCCGATTGTCCGAAACTCTGAAGTCAAACTAGTTTAGATCGAAACCATCTGCAATGCTACCACATGAGTTTATGGCCCTTGGAAACGTGCACATGTTACTGGATAGGATTACACAAGAATAATTCTGAGTCCAAATAACCGGAAAAACTCAAGAAGATGGCAAGTTGCTGTTTTATTAGCAATTGTTTAAAACAGAGAGGTTACAACAAAAATCAACTGACTTTTTGTGCCTCAGAACGGCATGCTACGTGGCAATAGTGAAAAACCTATCAAGGGTTGGGACTGATTATGGGACATATCTAGTTATACAATCATATAGGAGGAAGGTTTGTTATTGGCCGACGGATATCAGATAAATCGAACATTTTAATTCTTACTGGCATAATGCACCTTAAAATGTACCATTTGAAACTTGGTCCCTGCACAAGATGAATAGGTTGACCAGACATCCTGGTTTTCCCCAGGACAGTCCCGGGAAATGGCGCTCATCCCCTGGGGTCCAGAGGGTTTCATTTAATAAACCCTATCCTGGTATTGGATGGGTGGGTGGCTACGGTCCAATTTCTTTGCCGGGAACCGATTCAGAAATCCTGAAAATTGGGCCCAGTGAGACTTGTCCTGCACATGAATGTGCGTGTGAATGCTTTTCATGCCCCCATTCCAAGCCCCCCCCTTTTCCCCACCCTGGCCTCTCTTCTCCTATGAGAGGTGTCTGCCTGTGAACACACCCCACAACAAACCAGCGACAGAAGACTACAGCTTTATCGGAGTCCTGTTTGTGTCTACTGTAGTCCTACATCTATGTCTATGGCCTGTCCCTTTTGACAATTCAGTTCTCATGGATGCACGAGCAGACATGCATTCTATGTCAGTCTGCACCCACTGAGCGCCTCATAACCTGTGGCATGTAATGGAGTGATGGCACATCAGGCACATGGGGAAGCCAGGGCACCCATCTCCCCCAAAAATGCAGTAAAGCAGTTTGTCTAGCAACCCATGAGTCTGCCATCCATATGCTCACTCACTCCTGAGTGAGTAAGCACCGGCCCTGTGGGAGGCACCCAGCATGAGGAATCCCTCCTGGCTCCATCACAGCATTGACCAGCTTCTCCTCAGGCCTCCAGCAAATACTTTACCACCACCAACACCCACCCGCCCGCCAAGTGATATAGTTTCACAGAGATCGGTCAACAGCTTTGGAGTGGCCCTTCAAATAGGTTGTTAGGGCCAGTTCCCATCCTCGACAGTTGTCGAATACACATTTCTGTGAGCTGCATGCTCGGTGCAGCAGAAACATGAAATCTAATCTGCCCATGAAATGCTGGCCATCTGGCCTTTAAGGTAGCGTGACCTCTACAGATGTGATAAGCATATGGCATGGGTTTCAGATTTTGTTTTTAGCCACTCTCATTTCTGGCCTGTAGTCCTCTTATTCTTCCCTCATGTTGCGCTATAAAGTGGCAGGGGAGGGGGTCCCACACCCTCCTGAGGGTAAAGGTACATGTTCAGGAGCAAGATGTGCCAGAAAGTAGTCAAGAGGTCATAGTACTCTCACCCCAATTGCCTGTTGGGCTAAAACTGGAATGCAACTGAATGCTGGGGGTGCATGCCCATAACACCCAAACATTGAAGGGTGGGTGGAGAGCACTTTTGCATTGGACCCTCAACCTCCCTTTGGAAGATGGCCATGCCAACAAGCCCTCAGAGGATGCAGAGTAAAGAATTGTGTGCCAGTGTCTGGTCTGAATTTTACCTTGTGTCAGGTGACTAGGTCAGAGGAGGGGAACCTACAGCCTTCCAGAGGTTTTTGCTGTAACAATGTATTGGAGATCACCCTAACATGGGAAGTCCCTTCCCGCCCACCACAATTAAGCTGACACAGCACATAGATTACTTTGTTCAGCCAGCCCGGTCTATGACTCAGGTCCATTTAGATCCCCCCGACGCCCATACCCTCTGTAGCAACAGTGAGCGAAGAACCAGGCTAGGGAACAGAAAGAATATATATTTAAACGAGAGGTTAAAATGAATATATGCACCAAATAATTACACACGCCACCTTCTCTGTGGCACAAAACAAAGCTTCAATACAAAACCCACTTTTTCCTTTTTGTCTTGGGTACATGGAACACAGGCCACATAAAGAGGTCAAAACTCTTGTCCCACAAACTCCTTGGATATCAAAAAAATACCTTGGAACATTACTCAGTCCTGAGCATTAGCATTTCTTGATAAGGCTTAGATTTAAAACATTTGGTTTTCAAAGCAATTTCACATGCAGCACTTTGCATATTTAACTTTCACCGCACACTTAATGCTAGCAGTTTTGAAATCACTTTTGAGAATACTTTCGATTGATAGAACCCTTCTTCCTTCTTCACCCCAAATCAATAAAAAATCTTTCTTCCATTAGGCTCACTTATTCACTCTCAGGAGAGAGTGCATTTTTCAATGATTAATTACACTTGGTTTCACTTGGCAAAGCGCTTCTCTCCCCAGCACCAAAAACCCAGGCTTTAGTTATATTCAGCACCCCTCTGTTTAAAGGCAAGGTCTGGGAGTGGCGACAGGAATTTGTTTTTTCGACAAGGACACCCTTTTCCTTTAGAGAAGTCTGGGGTTGACAGGAAAAATAGATGCACCCAAGTACTTTAAATTACTATAATTTAACTTCCCCCCTAGGAAAGAGGGCATAGATTTCGAACTCCCCTGAGCTCTCCTTGAGTCAATCTATATGGGAGTTAAATTAATATATGCTAATGGTCTACACAGTTTGCCCCCGCCCCGCCCCTTATTTCAACTGCAGAAAAACATTCAGATCATGCAAGTGCAGCATAAGAAGTGCAAGGGGAGGGGGGGGGGAAAGGTAAGATCGAATGGATAGGATATGGAGAGGGTGAAGAGGGAGAAGTGTGGAGGGAGGGGCCCAAGGGGCTAGGCAAATGCTAATGGTTGCCCTGGAGGGCAAGTGCCAGGGGGAAGATAGGGGTAAGGGGTCAATAATGCGTGTACATGAGTGTACCAGCCTCGGAAGGCAGTGAAGGGTGCCTCAGGGGCAAGTGCTGTTAGGAAGTGGTGCAGGGGAAGACGAGTCGAAGGAAGGCCTGACCCCAGTAAGACTCATAAGGGACAGCAGGCAACCAGTCACAGTGGGAAGGAGAATGAGAAATTAACGTCTGGAGAGAGGGAGAGACCAAAGGCCTTGTGAATGATGCAGAGTGTCTTGAATTTGACCCTTGCAACCACCGGGAGCCAATGAAAAGATTTTAAGGCTGGGGAGATGCAGTCCCTGGGCTAGAGGCCAAGAAGAAGTCTTGCAGTCCTATTCTGGATAAGTTGAAGAGGACAGAGGCTGTTGCAATAATCAAGCCTTGAGAGAAGCAGAGTTCTGGAGACATCGCATTTTGGGGGGTAGGTGAGGAAAGGGAGAATGCCTCCGAGGAGTTGAAGCTGAGAGGGCCATCTTGGCACGGTCAGCAATATAAGGTGAGAAGGAGAGAGGGGAGTCGAAGTTGACACCAAGGTTTTTAGCCTCACACGAGGTTGAGGAGAGGGGGCTCAAGAAGGGCGGTCAACGTGTAAGGAAGGAAGGAGGGAGGGGGTAGGGGTTCCAATGAGAAGGATCTCATTCTTACTGCCATTAAGGAAGAGATCATTAGCAGCACACCATGTCTGAATAGCGTTCAGACAGTCGAGAATGAGATAGGAGGAAGGATGGGAGCTTAAAGGAGGGCTGTATGTCATGAGCATAGCACTGGAAATGAGTGAAGGTGGAGATCAAGTGGACAAGAGGGGCAATGTAGATGTTGAAAAACCATGGCAACAGGATAGAGCCCTGAGGGGCGCTCTAAGTCGAGAGTGAAGTAGGAGAAAAAGGCCCAGTTGGACTTTGGGGGGGCCAATCGAGAGGAAAGAGGTCAACCAATTAAGTGCCCGGTCCGTGACCCCCAGGATACCACAGAGTCAATTTATGAGGATGGAATTATTGACTGTCAAAAGGCAGAGGACAGATCAAGGAAGGAGAATTGGAGTCGAGGTCTGAGAGCAGAACATCACGGGTGTTCAGGAGCACAGTTTCCATGCCCCTGGCTGCTCTGAGCCAGACTGGCAGCCGAAGAAGGCAGCCAAAAGATTCAGTGTGGTGTATTAGTTGTTAGATGACCAATTGTTCTGGGGTTTACCCAGGAACGGGGTAGTAGAGATAGGGTGGTAGTTAAGTGAAGGGGAAGGAGCCAGTGGCAAATGAGGGTTTACATAACTCAGCCAAGGAGGGAGCTTTCATAAAGCAGACTGTCTTGATACACTCCTTCTCACCCCTAGCATCTGATGAGGTTAGGGGCAATGGAAGGGGCAGAGATGAGAGGACAAAATGGCCTAGTTTTGGTTGTGAATTGGTAGGCCAGTGCTGTGCAGAGGACCTGAGAAGGAAGAGGATAAGTGGAGAGCGCCGTAGAATTGGCAAGCTCCTTAAGATTTTGATAAGTTCAGCCGTGTTGCTTGTGGCCCCCGGAGATGCGGGATTGGATATGGGCACGTTTCCTGGAGCAGATAGAGAGTCTGTATCACCTTTGGAGTAGGCGACGGGCCAGTTTGTCAGAGGATGCGCTAGAAGACAGCCATTACCGTTCCGCAGCTTTGCACTTAGGTTTCTGTGAGGCTAGGTCAGAATCATGCCAAATATTACACTTGGAAGCAGGCTTCATGCGGATCCCCATGGAAGGGGCAAGGATGTCAGTGGTGTTGGAGAGGTGAAGGTTAGTAAGAGCGGAGTCATTGCGATAGAATAGTAGGGTTGGGGGGTAGTGAAGGACACAGCAAAAGCAGCTTTCTCTCCCCCTCTCCCCTGCTAAACCACTGATACTGTACTGAATCAGCAACTGGGCCACTCACTAACCCTGGTCCTTGGCCCAGCCACTCTCCCCTGCACTGCCTTCCTTGCTACCCCTGCACTGCGGGACTGTCTCTGTATCCCTACAGCCCCCCCCCCAGCACTTGTTCTGCATTTATCTTGCACTTGCCACTAGCTGGCCCTCTTTCATTACTAACCCTGTATTGCACTTTCCCCTCTCCCTTCCCCCTTGCACTTTTCCCGTCCCCCCCACCCATGCACTTGCGCAGTCTGAATGACACCTGGCCTAGTAGGATCGTTGTCTGTCCCCCCTCCCTGCCTCGTCGCGCCTTGAAACACTTGTGTATAGGCGCGTTACAAATGCCATATCATATATCATATCAGCTACTGACACTCACTTCATCGATCGGATGACAGAGGAGACAGGCAGTGCGGGGCAGGGGCTTAGCCAGGGGGCCCAGGTTCTTCAGATGGGATGAGTGGAGAGCATCGTTAGACCAGGAGAGAGGATTAGTGAGTGTGTTAGAGAAGGAGCTATCAGCCGAGATGAATGCATCCAAGGTGTGCTCAGCTGAGTGTGTTGGGCCAGAGGGAAGAATGGAGAGTGAGTGTTGCAGAGGTTGCAGAAGATTTGAGTGGCCGCATCAGGAGAATCCAAGTGAATATTGAATTCTCCCAGGAGTAGAAGCTTAGAGGTAGATTCCAGAAGAGAGGAGGTGAGGTCAGTCCACTCCGAAGGGGTTGGGGGAGATCGGCCCAGGAGTCCTGTAGATGGTAGCGAGAGGGTAGGAGAGATGCAAAGCTTACAGACAAGACTCTCTAAGGAAGGGTCGAATTGAGTGGGTATAATGGAAGCAGGGACCCATTGTGGGAAGATGAGAGCCTTTCCGCCTCCAGACTGGATGAACCTGGGAGGATCTTGAAGCCCTCAGGAAGGAGAGTGTCAAAAGAAGCGACAGAGCTGGCACTGAACCACATCTCAGTGAGAGCGAGGACGTCAAGGTCAAAGTCTTCAAGGAGGTGACAGATGTCAGGAGTGTTTGACAGCAGAGCGAGAATTGAGGGTAGCTAGGTGAAGCCGGTTGCCACCTATAAAGGGCTTCTGGGGTGGGGCACAGGGCAAGATACATCCGATGGGGATGAAGAGGCCAGAGGGGTGGAAGCCAGAGGAATGTCACAAGAGAGGAAGCCAATGAGATGGAAGATACTTGTAAAAGAGGAGGAGGTTGGGATGAGAACCCTGGGCCATGATAGTGCCATTTTGATAGACTTTAATAATGCACAGACAAAAGGAAGTGTGCCAAGGGGCCAAGGGAACTTCCACCATTAATGGGAGAGGAAGAAAAAGGGGAGAGGATAGAGACCAAATGGGGAGTTCACAGGCCAGGAGAGGGGACAGTAAAGAAGAGGATGTCAGTAATAGTATGCCTGGAGGAGGCATGGACATAAGTGTCAGCAATCGGCAGTCCTGGGTTGTAGACCAGGAGTGCTTTCTTAAATGTCTTCCTTCCCGACTCCGTGGAGCAGGAAAGATGATAGAATATGCATTAGAATTGATAGGAGAGATAGAGCACCATAGTTAGAAAGGGAGGGGGGGTGGAGGTTTGGGTTGGGGGGCAGAAGAAGTAAGTGCACAATACACGAGGATCTCACCAGGTGGCATAGCAGCTAATCAGGTGAAGAAGAGTGGCATGCAGCAAGTGAAACAGTTAATAGGGGCTATTGAGGAATGGGGCCTAGGTTACAACAGGAACGGGGAATAAAAACAGTTTACAATATGTCAGTCTGCACCCACTGAGCGCCTCATAACCTGTGGCATGTAATGGAGTGATGGCGCATCAGGCACATGGAAGTGAGCATTTAGAAATGAAAGACAAGGAAAGGCAAAGAAAGACCTAGCAGTTGAGATAGCAGTATTTCACAAATAGAACTCCGATTGATTAAGCCTAGCAGTTTAGCATAGCCCAAGGAGTTCTAGCAACAGGATTCATTTTTCAGAATGCAGCATTGCAATAGGGCCAGCAGCTTTTAAGAACACATCTCAGAATTCAAGAAATATGGATAGAATGCAGCATTGAAGTATAGTCAGCAGTTTTATAAAGAAAAAAAAAAAACATCCCCGCAATCAGAGGATGCAGGACCAGGGATGTCATTCTGGGGTCGCCAGGCGTCGCAAGAGCAACCCCCATTTGTTGATTTGCGACCTCTGGGCCAATCCTGCGACCTCTGTGCCAATCCACCAATTACAACCCTAGAAATGTTCCGCGGGCGTGGCCAGTTCAAAGGCGCGGTGTCGCAGCCGAAGCGCACACATTGCTGGGCTCCATTTTGCTTCAGGCTTTCAGCCAGGTAGCAGTCGTGAGTCCCAGCCAGCAGCAGCCTGCCTTGTGGCAACTTTGACCCCAGACCTGGTTCGCCCCCACATCCTCGCTCATAACCCCCCCCCCCCTCCCCGCCCCTCACGTTGATCAGAGCCAGGTTCTAACTCTTAAGGTGAGGACGAGTACTGAGGGACACCTTAAATATGGAGAGTCACTCACAACCAGCGCGTAACCCTGACCACACACCCCGACGTTGGTGTGTGTCCTATTAACAGGTAAAGGACGGAGGCTGACTGCTGCAACTTTGCACTTTATTTGCAATTTGTGACTCTGAGGGATTAATTGTCACCACTCTGTCGCGTGCACAACATATGGCCGAATTGCCAAAATGATCCATGGCTTTCATCCCTAGGACCAATATTACTTATTATTAAGGTGAGTTGTAATCAATAGTAGCATTTTTAAGATTTCGCCCTTTACATTTTATCAATCCTTATTATCTAATGACCAAAAGGTTTCTCGTTTTTCGAGACCTTTCAGCAACGTGTTGACAAGATTAGAAGAGGCAGTGCCATGCATTTGTAATTGCGCTTCAATTACCACTGTAAGTATTGAATGGGGTGGTAAAACACGGGCACAGCTGTGCTCCTGCATTTCTTAGGCGTGCTGTGCGTTACTAAATCTTGAATTAGAGCACTGAAAATACCTTTTCACAGTGTGATGCTTCGAATCACAATTTCAAGCAATAAAATAAAAAATAAACGAATGTACTGTAGAGGAGGTTTTGAAACGAATAGCCAGAAATTGAAAGTCGCTGTTCAGGTAAGGCAATGGAATATCTTGAAAAAGAAGGGCTTGGTAATCCTCTAAAATGATGCAGTAAAACAGAAACGCTAACTTTCACATTCCAATTTATTCTCTGTATCCGTTTCCCAATGTCTAGCTGACCTGACCGTTATGGCGGCCGCAGCCTTCAAGTCAGGTCGCCCACCGGCCCGGATCAGGGTAGAAGTGCGGTGCCCACCCGCCTAGTCAGACAGGCAGGGCTGTCACAAGATGTGGTGAGGCCCGGCGCAAAACATTCGGTGAGGTCCCATTACAATTTTTTGCACTGGGCCAATGGCGGCACCTCCGAAAATAGGAGACTCGAGAAATCTACCCTTGAGTTTGTGTGCAGGATCCCAAATATTGTTTATTACTACAACTGCAAATTAACCACAGCAAAGTTAGATTTCTCTACTGAAGAAAGGTTTATGCCAGACTAACTTTTGTATCATATGCATAAATATATATAGGAAAGCATGAGCTCTCAGCTCTGCCACCTCCAACTCTCTGCAGGTCAGTCACTTTTCCAAGCAAAGAGTTGGGGGCAGATCTCTTTCTTTGGCTGGGGCCTCCCTCTGGTAACAGCCCTCCTGCCTTTCTGAAACTTGAGTAGAACCATCTCAGTTCCGGAAGCAACTCAAGACCTTTCTCTTTGCTTCGGTCTTCTCTCTTCCCCTCCCTTGCTTTTCACCTGCCTGATCCATGCACTGACCACCTGGTCACCCTCGGAATTCAGACCCAGGTCCCCGCCTGTCCAGTTGCAATCCCGCAATGCCTGTTGGCTCCCCTGCACTTGTGCTCTATATCGGTAATCCTACAGTCCCCTCTCTTGCATTTATTCTCCACCCCATGGCTGCACTTATGAGTACCCACACTTGCCACCTGTTGGCTGCACTGTTTTTTCTCCTTTGTTCCTGCACTTCTCCATCCTACCCGACCCTCAGCACTTCTCTCCTTTCCTGCTCTTGCGCAATCTGAATGACACAAGGCCTAGTAAGATCAGTGTTTTGTCTTCCTTTTTTATTTCCCTCTCCTTGCCGCGCGTAGAAACACTTGTGTACAGGTGCGTTATAAATGCCATATCATATCATTAGGAGCACCGTGCCCCTATGTGCGCATTAAAACACACATCATACACAGTGACAAATGATATATAGTGGAGGCTGGTACATTTCTGAATTTAAAGAGGCTTAAATGTGTGTGCCAATTGTGCAGGATCAACCGAGCACAGTAAGGGAGCCCACACCAAACAACGGTTGCTTTAGGGGGGGGTTCTCACTCCAAAGAAAATGTTTGTAACATTGGGTTTAAATCATGCATTTTACAGCACTTTCTTTGCAATTGGTTTTGTATGGAAGCCCATGGAAAATCCCAATAGTTGCAAATCACAAACAGTGCACAGGAACATTTTCCAATACATTTCATGCCACCTTTCCACACAACATATGCTAGTATAAAAATATATTCATGCTGGTTGTTCTCATGTATGTACATGCAGGCTGCATCAATATGTGCCATTATTACCATGTACGGACTCCCAGCCAGTAAACATGCCATGTAATAGAAAGTATATATAGGCTGACTGTGCACCGTAAGTTTCATTACTGGCTAGATTGAATTTAGGCCAATGTGGACCAAGTTAGCAAATTAGTAGATTTGCTTTAACCTTGATGCACAGTCCTGTGCATCAAGGGTAAAGCAAACAGAGCTTTGGCAATGATAAAAGTTTGGGCTTTCGTGTAGGCATGGGAAAGGCACTTCTGTATGGGTATTAGCTGGCCGTTGATGGTGCCAGGTGCAAAATGGTTTGAGTACCTGAGCAGCTAATAGCAGTGCCTGGCAAATGCCTAATACTTATACACAAACCAAAACTGTTGGCTTTGCCATTGCTGGTTTTTAACAGGACTTCCGTGAAAGACACGCAGGGTGCTTTTAAATCAAGTGCTGAAGGCAGACCTGGTCCAGACATATTTATTACAATAGGTACGTGTTTACAACTCCAATGAAGTCATTAACTCTCAGAAGACTCCTTTTGAGAAAACACCTGCAGGCACATTGAGGGCAAAGTTTGATGGCAAGGCATGAAATAATTGCCATAGGGATTGGCATGGCCATGAGAGGTCAATGGGTGGGCAAATAACTAAACAACATCTACAAGCTTGTGTCCCTCCTTATATGCCATTTCTTCCTAGCTGTACTCAATACTGTCATTGGGACGGATCTTCCCAGATCCAGGATCTGGCAAAACATTACTCACCAGATCTCAGATGCAGCTCTACAATCTGGGAAATCTATGTGCCCTATAGGTTTATTTTGGAATGTTTTGGTGTGTTCGTGTTTTAAAATATGTTGGGCAAGGATTTGAACCGTGGTCGCTAGGTTCCAAAGTGAGACACTTCGCCACAAGACCACTTGAGGGTCTGAGCGGGAGCCCTGGGAAATCGCTTGTCAATGTTGCACTGTACGGGAAATATTGATGTGCATTTTGAAGGTTTAAAAGGGGTGCAGATTTTGAACTTTGCTGATATATACTCTGAGGGGAAGAAGCAAATGTTCATGGGGGTGATTGAAATACCTGCCCTACACCCTCCTAATCCTCCTGTCGCTAGACCTGGCCTGTTTCACTGCAGTAGGAGGGATGCCCCAGAAAAAAAGTCTATTTCCACCACTGTCTGTTCGGTAAAGCAATAGTTTTGGCTTATTGGTGGCACACCTAAAAACCCCCAACCAAAAAGAATGCCATGCAGTGGCGCAACATCATTGAGCAGATCAGGCTCTAGCCCCCTTCTGAAATGTTGGGCTTTGTTGACTCAACCTGGCTGCATGGGCGGCACCAGCCCCTGGCCCCTTTGAGGCAGAAGGCCTCATTCGATGTGTTGCCAGACCGTAGCACTCGTTAAGGAGCGGCGTCAGAATCAAACGTGCAGAACACAAAAACCTATCCATGCAAAATCAACAGACTCACTTTGATGAACCAAAGTCTTAACTTCTGGTCTCAGCTTTTAGATAGCCCACCTCTCCAGAGATTAGCATAGCACTATGAAAGTAAACAGCCTCTATATTGGGGTGAAAGGCACTAGTGGCCAAAGGGAAGGTGCAATAGCTATTCAGCTTCCTAGCTGGGTTCTGGGAATTGGGAGGGAAGTGGGAGCAGGGGTGGCTGAAGATGTGTCGGGGCTGGTGGGTGCTCATTTTCTTTTTGATGTTTGGGAACACTCCTTGCCTTACTGATTGGAATAATAATCCAAGGCACCTGTGGAGTACTTAACAAGGAAGTCAAAATAATGCTGCAAGGTGGTTAAAAGCTGCAGATTATCAGTAGGTTACTGTGTCATAAGACTGCCAACATGGGGCAGCTACTTGGGGGCCCATTTCAACTGTAAAAGCTGAAAGGCCCAGATGACATCCTTAAATGGGGAGACCAACAGCGCAAGGGGTTTATTAGCCCCACTCACTATCCGCTTTCAGAACTGTCATCCAGCCCCTGCCGGCTTGACCAACAGAGCCGTGGCCACACGAAACAGGACACAAACATTAAATGGTGCCTGGGCTTCGCTGTTAACAAAGATCCTGCAATTACTAACATAAAACATTCCACTATTAGCACCTGCATTCATATGCATATATCTTTAGGTAATTGAAATCGTGATGTGGGAGTTAGAACTTGCACGCCAGTGGAGTGCTAAGAAGGGAAGTGGTGATATGAAACATCTCATTCTCACAGCAGTCCTCAAGTGTGACGTTTCAGAAATGAAAAGAGTTAGCTGCTTGCAACATTGAAGCTTCACCACCATAGTCTCATTCCAATGTGGAAAGATGTTAGATGCCCCCACACAAGTATGTTTGCCCCCCCTCACAGCTTCTGAAGTTAGTGCCTTCTCCCAACATTTGAAGTGTTAGTCCCTCCCACCCCTGACATTTTAGCCTAGGTGCACCGCTGATGCCATAAACCCACCCCTTAATGAAGTGGCCTACGGGGTAGGGCTGTACACACACTCGCATAAAACACTTTTACCCATGCATTCATCCACCAGTTACAGAACTCCTTGCATGCATGCATACATACATACATAAAACCAAACACAGCATTGACACAAAAACACTAACAGGCACGCATGCATTCATGCACACATACATACTAATTTAAATACACATATACACACACACACACACACACACATTTAATTTAAAATAGAAAACCACTTACCTTACCTCCATCCACCCTTCCAAAGTATCCATGCAGCCGACATGTAGACATGCTGCCTGACAAGAGAGAACTCCTCTCCCATCTGTCAGCGTGGTCACGCTGAGCAATGTGAACACACTGACTGACAGGAGAGGAGTCCTCTCTTGTCAATCAGCATGTCTACGTCGTCTTGCCGTTTGTTGCGGAGCCAAACGGCTACGCAACAAACAGCAAAATCATTGCAGGGGCAGAGAGGAGACAGCACAGTCCCCCATGTGAATAAAGGACACGGGAGCCTCTGCTGCCTTCTCCTTAGGAGAGGGGACCACGAGGCCCCCCGCAAGCACGAGGCAGTTTGCCCCCTTGCTTCCTCCCTCGTGACAGCCCTGCTTTGCTTGCCAGGGCTGCCTGTGGCCTTTGGCGACGTCGACTGAGATCTGCTCCAGGGCCGGCCGCTGTGAGTGTTGTTGGAGCACTCACCAGGGTGTAATTCAGTAAAGTTTGACAGTGAGGTGGCCGAGTGCTGTTAGTACCATGCAGCAGAGTGACAAAGCCATTGCCGAATTGGGACAGGGGAGGTGGCAGAAAGGGAAGCACAGAGTGGTCTCTAACCCGTATTCACACTTTCCATGGGCTGCGTGCGTGCAGACTAAAAACGTTCAATGTCTTGCTCTGCAAGTGCAATGCAACCTGTCTTTCTGCACACGGCCAACCTGGGAGGTTTAAACCCTGCTTCGGTCTGATGCCCTGGTAACATGGGCCTTGACACACTACATAGGATGATCCCTTCTTTTATGAAATGTATGTCAATACAGTGATATCGTAACCATATGTTTCTTAGTGTACCAAAGGATAATGCTTTATGATGCCACTTCCTGTGTGGGGTGGGGTCAAAACGCATTAGTTCCTGTGATGTCCCATAGGCAGGGTCAAATTACATCACTATGTCGTCACTCGTGTGGAGGGGGGGTGAGGTCAATTCCGCTACTCCTGGCAATTGGGTGAAAGGGCGTCCCTGGAAAGACAGCAAGAACACATAGACCTTCAGAACTCGAAGAAATAACATCAGGTGAAGCGAGCATGCAAGGTTGTGTGCACGTGCACAGAAAGCAGTGACAGCGCACACCGTCATATTTTTACGCACATGGTCGCTGAAAAGTCTCCATAAACCCAGGGCCATGAGGCAGAAGTAGTGGTTCTGGATTAAGGGATATTTCCCAAAAATCCATAAACAGTTGCTGGGAAGGTTAACTTTAGGTTTTCTGTAACATAGGAGGTTTAGAAATAAAAAAGTCTTGCATAACTGCGTTAGGTATTGCGATGGTCCAGTGTTAAAACAACTTTCAAGGGGAAGTTGGAGGTGTGGCCAATGACACCATACTACTTTATCAACCTGGGACTGTATACAAAAAACCATCAGCTCATCCCATTTTTAGCAGAAGAAACTCTTTAGCAGTTTCCATGATCCCATTTCCTGTTAAACTTTTGCATTATTTTCTGAGCAGTAGCAATACCGAAAGGAAAGACAAAACCTACAACAGACCCTCATTCAACTGCGAAAAATCGCCCAATTTGTACAATTCTTCACTTTTAATCAGAGGAAAGATACATATGGTTTTGGCCATGACGCAGTGACGGAAAGGTGGCATTGTGAAGACCTTAGGTCTTAAAGGAGACTTCGTCTCAAATATTTCGCCAATGGGTTTAGAGGAAACCGCAGTAGAATACCACAAAACAAAGGCTGCTTGAAACGGAGGATTCTAAGTCAGGTCAACACAAGATTAGCACAGGCCCGAAAAGGGGACATGGAACTATTGTGAAGAGATGCAAAACCAAGAAGGAGATTGAAATCAAAAGCAGACACGTGCCACCCTTTGTTTTTCCACAAAAGAGAGCTGGTGTAGTTTAGTCAACGGACGCATAGTTAGTTATACGCTATGTTTGGTAACAAGCCACTCAGTTATTTAAAAAAGTAAACAGTCAAAAGACAAACCTGTTCATGTCAGTCAGTAAAATATAGACCATCCATAATGTGTCAGAAGTGCTCCACCAAAACGATCCACTTCTAGTGGCATGGCTAGAAATACCTAAACACGCCTTCACGGAGTGGGACTAATATTTCCCGACAATGCAACCAGAGGCACTGCTAGTGGGGCTCTGGGGGGAGCTCTGTAGCCTGGGTCTTTCAGTCGTAGCCCTGGATACAAGCTCGGGGGTACAACCAAAGGGCTAGCTAGCCCAGAGTCCCAACATTAGCTTAGTCTTGGATTTTTTTCCCAGACCTAGCCACAGCCCTGCCAGGCACCCTAAATTCTAAATGGGAGTAGACTTCATTACCGACACCATCAAAAAGGGGGATGCTTTCATATGAAGCCAGGGGAATGTATGCAGTGTTACCCAGATGTACACAAGCAAACTACACGTGGACATTCCACTTCCCAGAAAGTTGTGCCTAGATTCTGGAAAGCTGTGCATCAACAAACAAAATCAAACAAAATCACACAAAACGACTCTGGACAGGGGTAAGAGGTGTGTGATGGGCTGCATGGGGGGTGATATTGGTTAGTGGTTGTACAATACCGGAGGATTATAAAATAAAAACATTCTATATTAACATTTGATGTAGTCACTTTGTTTGGAGAAGACATACTAAAGGTTTAAAGGATATGGCTTTTCTAATGTACTGTGCAAGACAATTCAGATGCAGGCTCAAATTAGTGAGAAACAGTCAAATGCAGCAGAAAGAGCGCTTTGTCCACGCGTTTTCATGAACCATTCATCTTGTAACATTGTCTGGCCTAAACAGTTCTTCACATATGCCGAAAACCAGCTATTACTAAGATTGGAGCACAGCGTAAAAAAGCCAGCCACCAACCTCAAACTGTATGATCAAAGTTACTAAATGGAGGAACAAACAGTTTAAAATGTAATCCCACAAGATACACAACTCCAAGCCATGTGAGAAAGTCTAGATTGGAGGACCTCCAGTGACCAAGCGGGCCGGGTGGCTCACCACGCTGTAGGTTAATGAGCCTGGGGATGCCATTGCAATGAACTCATTGTCACCCCACCTAATTCCAGTTTCAGGACAGGCCCAGTTACCTTAACACAGCTACTGCTACATCCCTTTATGTATGGGAATAGAGTAATGCAAGGCCCACTTCCCCTTGTGCAGGTACAGACATTACTGTAAACACAAAGCAGGCACTCCATTAGTACAAAAAACCAAGTCATCCCACAATTCCTCCACGGTCATTCAATTGGTAACAAGCTAGGTATAGGAGTTATAGCCAGGGTCATGGCGTGACCACCAGAAAGGACTGCCCATGAAGAGGAACTAGCCAGCATCAAGTTCCAATTCAAAACTGGAAGCCAGCATCATGGGTGGAGCCCATCAGCCAATCACTAGACCAGCTGCCTGAAGACACACCAGAGTTCAGTTACTCCAGAGTGACTCTGGAAGACAGGGCGGGGGTGCGACAGGCAAAGAGGAGGAGCTAGCCAATTCGAAGACCTACATCAGAGCGGCAAGTCATGCTATGGGCCGAAGCACGACACCCAATCCCCCATGCCAGCTAAAACACCACAGCCCCTCTTTATCAGAGAAAGTGGAATCTCTGGCCAAATCCCTATAGGACCTGTGAGAAACCAGAGGCTATTCTCACACCTACCCCCCTTGGATCCTCTGCACAGGTGGCCAGGGAAAGGTCATCACTCTTGGATCCTGACCCCGGGGTGGAGAAGCAAGGGAGGATCACCTGGGTGGAGGGTCCTTGAGGTTTGCAAATGGGGTCGACTCAGGAGACACATGGTATCCCCTTTTCCCATTGACAATCAACCTACCCCTCCCTTGAACGTTATGGGCTTTTATGAGCCAGCTCCTCTAATTTCCCCACATGTGACACTTGACAGTAATGAGACAAGGAAGGGGAGAGATTAATGCACACTAGACCGCTGTAACGGATTCCAAGACACGGCACACTCCAGCCAGAGAATTCTACCCCTGGCACTGAAGGTGGCGCACAATAAAACACACCCTTTTATTTTTTTTTTAAACCAGGATCCTTTATTGAGAAGGCACCCAACCCATCTCACACCCACCTTGACAAATACCCCGTGTCGCAATGGACCATGAATTGCAGAACAAAGACCTGTTTTAATTGTATACCATTAGATTTAGTATTAGCGATTCTCCTCACCACTAGCTTACTTTCTACTGTCATCTGAACCCCAGTATAGTAACGCACAAATACAAAAATAGCCTTCGCAACTAGTTGTAGCTGGCCATTACACAATCACACCTCCACATACATCCTTACCATCATACTCAGACACTCATGCACAGATACATTGCAGAACAACCCAACCCATACCTTCTTTTTTTTTTCAACAGACCACAAAGAAAGCCTACCAAAAAGCAAGTCCATAGAAAGCAATGCAGAAGTAGAGTAAATGAAAATAAAAAAAGTGTCCAAAATAAGCATCCATCTCTAGCAGAATTTGTACAAAAAATTCAAACAAAAGATCCAATAGAGTCATTAAGCAAAAAAAAAAAAAAATCTTCCAGTACAAAAACTTTGCCTCCTCTTTCAATATGTAAAACGAAAGAAAGTGATTTACAAGAATTTAGCTACCACTACTGCTAACACTGCTCCTATAAATCTTGATGTAGTGGCAAGTAAACATACCCAAAAAAATATTTTACAAAAAACATTCCACCACAGAGTCCTTCAGAATCTTATAAAAACAGGAGAGAAATCATGCACAGCCCTTAAAACCTACCATAGCAAATTAATCTTAGAAGCTCTCAGTGCAATCAAAAGTAAGTTATTTATTTTAGTGTTAGAATGAAACCACTAACAAAACTAACTACTAAATTACAAGACTTCTCAATAAATGGAATGTCAACAAAAATAACTTCTTAAAATATCTGTGGAGGTGAATGGAGTCACACCACAAGCACAGAACCATATTTCAATGAACAAGCATACAAACAAAAGCAAACAAACAATTGCCATACACAGCAGTGGACGAGGGTATGAAAAAAGTAATAATACCATTATGGAACAAGAAACATTGCTCACAAAAATATCCCCAGAAAACTCAGTATCACCTCTCCATCAGATTGAACCAAACCATCCAGTATACAAATGGCCGTGCACGTCAATGTGTAACATTGACAAAAAAATCTTTACGCCAGTTCCTCAATCAATATGTAAAAGGCAAAGACATATTCAAAATGAAACTTCTACAAAACATGTATACCTGTCCAGTGCGCAAACACACAGGACTACAAGGACATTCATTAGCCTGCATTTCAGGACCTAATTGCAAAAGCACCTTCCATCATATCAAATGATATCAACACATCATTCAACTATAAGAAATCTAGTCCATAAACTGTACTATGCTAAAAGTCCAGCTTTAGCATTGGACAATTTAAATAACAATCTTCTACATGGTACAGCCAAAGAAATAAGAGCATATCCAGAGAAAATATTTTGGAAGTGAAAGCCACTTACAAAATGCAATAGCTTTACAACAGACTAGGAACAATTCAACAAATGGCAACCTTCTACTACACACGTACTTTTAAATTTTTTTTGTATATCCGCTGAAGTACCAAACTATGGTTGTGTTGCCGCAGAACTTTATAAAAGTAACACAAAAACTGTAGCCATAACGTACAAAATAGAAGACAATGAAGATTCCAAATGGTTTGAATTAGCTCGCTACCTTATAGCAGAAAACAAATACAAAATAAATGGCCCCTTAATACTTTGCAGTTACTGCACTGCAAAACTTGACTACAACCAAACTCATTCTTGTGCTATCACAAATAATTTAGAATTATTCCCACTACCAAAACCCTTGCAACAACTCAATTCATACGAGACCATCATAATTCAAACAGTGCATCCATTTCAAGCAATAATACGCCTTCAACCAAAAACAGCAAAATTACCTCCCTCAGAATTAGTAAAAGGCCTTTGTGGCAAAGTAGTTTATTTACCATTAGACCTGAAAGAAAATGTACACAATCTAGGAGTGCAACGTCCAATAGAGCAATCTTTAATTGTCTTAGTAAATGATGTACCTACAAAAGACAAAACAATGTGGCAACAACTCGTAGACTTAGATAAAGTTAGACAAGCCTTGCAATATCTAAAAGACAACAATGAATACTATAAAGAAATTAATATTGAAGAAAACCTGAGGGAAACGACTGAAAAAATTCAAGAGTCACCAGAAACTTGTCAATTTGAACTTCTAGATCCTGCTACAGTATCCAATATTTTAGACCATTATACAATTCATCCATTACACTCTAAAGACACCATAGATTATGCACTAGAAACGTACCAAATGCGACAAACCAAAGGATCACCAATCAGCATATGGGAAGCACATGCTTTTCCTCTACTCTTTCCTACTGGGAAAGGAGGAAGGTACAATGATGGACCCACTCATATAACAGCATTAGAATACCGCTCGTTACAAATGTATTCTCAAGATCCACATTTTGTCTAAATCTGGGAATACATATTCCACCTACTCTATGAAAGTGAACTAGCAACTCTATGCTACGGAGTTGCACACACATTGAAATCAGGTACCCACTTTCAAAATATATCAGCTACGCAATTACTACAAAAAGTGCAAGAAAAAGATAGATGAGGTTTTACAATCAAGCATTACAAATCTGTTAGCAAACATGCATGATACTAAAGAGTACTTACTGGTTCTGACGTCACAGAGAAGTACGTTGTATGATAAGAAACCTTGGGCCATCCACTTGGTTTGTTACATTAAGTTGTGCAAAATATGCACAGGAAGATTTACATGATTTCCTAAGCATATCAAACAAAAACTAAACAAACATAGATATACTAACACCTGGAGAACTTTGCTCTCTAGAGCCTGTTAATGTTTCAAGATATTGCCATCATCGCTTCATTGCTATGCTACACTTTATTTGTAATAAAACTGTTCCTCCCCTCAGAGAAGTGCAACACTTCTTTTGGAGAAAAGAATACCAAGCCAGAGGAGCACCAAATATCTACATGCTTTTATGGATTAAAGATGCTCCTAAATTTGGTCAGGACAGTGATGCCACTGTTCTACAGTTTATCAAAAAATATGTCACTTGTGAAATTCCATCAGAAGCAACAAATAGTGATCTTCATGCACAAATTGTACAATTTCAAAGACAAATGTGGGAAATATTGTCATCGCAAATACAAAAACAAAGGGAAATACAACACCAAATGCTGCTTTGGTTTCCCTAGACCAGTTACAGCAACAGGTCAAGCAAACAACTTCATGTTTTCAATTAGACATACTGCTAAAGGTACATCACCTAAGAACACATATTACATAAAAAGAACAGAAGAAGCAAAATATATCAATGATTACAATGTAATCATTGCCCTCTTATGGAATGCAAAACAGATGTGCAGTAAATTGCAGACAATTCCACTGCAGTTGCATGATATGTTACAGCCTACTAACCAAAGTAGAAAAAGCAGAGCTTCAAGACCTCTGGGATGACCCATCATCTTACAAAACACGGTCTCAGAAATTGTACAGCTTAGGCATAAAAATGCTATCTCAGAGAATGTGGCTGCTATGAAGCTGCAGATCGTTTAACCGGTACTGCTTTGTATGGAAAATCTGAAAATATAGTAAGGCTAAGTCTTGGTCCTGCTAAATCTAGAAAAAGAGTTCTCAAATCATACAATAACATAGAAACAATAGCCAAAAATGATCCGAACAGCCAAGACATTTTGAAAAACAATTTACTAGACACATACTACCCAAACAGGAGTACCACTTTAGAAACCATGTCTCAATACCACATAGCCCAAAACTTCACATACAAAAATAATATAAAACCAGATGAAAATAAAAGGTAAATGCAGAGTGACAAATTGTGAAGGCAGTTTAGTGAAACTTACCAAACGGAGCTTAATGAATCATATCAAATTGTCATTTAAAACTCCTCAACATAAAGAACTATATCATATGTCCCTGCTACAACTTTTTAAACCATGGAGAAAAGAAGAGTTACTAGATATCTATGACTCCTATGAAGACGCTTTCAAAGCAAAAGAAAGCACTATAACCGATGTAAACTTTACACAGTACAAAACAATGTTGCACAATGAACAGCAACACAAAGAATAACTCCAGGCCCAACTAGATAAAGACACTCCAGACAGTAGTCAACCTTCTATAACAGGAAGCCAAGAACCACCGCAACGGCCACTAATAGCAAATGAGGCAGAACTAGCCATGACAGAAGTAGAAAACACTTGTGTCACTATGAAGAAGATACAGAAGACTGAACTGCAATCAAAACTGAACAATGAGCAGCATACCATTTTTCAAGATGTAACAAAAGAAATTGCACATGGTGTACAACATGAAAATAAAGAATGTACCTGCCAAAATACAAACCTATATTACTCAGTGGTCAAGCTGGTTCAGGCAAAACATTCTTAATCAAAAGCATCAGCAAGTTCCTTCAACAATTGACAAACAACAAACTGTCAGCTGTTCTATCTGCCCCCACAGGCTTAGCTGCCTACAACATAGGTGGTGCCACTTTACACCGATTACTACTCCTTCCAGTAGAACACCAAAACAAATTAGAATATTACAAACTTTCTACAGAAGCTGCAATGGAACTACGCAGAGTGTTAAAACAAATGAAAATGCTACTAATAGATGAAGTGAGCATGGTCTCCAACGTAATGTTGGCCTTGATTCTCCTAAGATTACAAGACGTACTGAAAACAAACTACGAATAGCTCTTTGGAGGAAAACACATGATTGTTGTCGGAGATCTTCAGTTGACACCAGTGAAAGGTGAACCTATTTTTAAAACCTTAGGACACAAACTCTGCTGTAAAACTGTTGGCAGCATAGGAAATGTCAACCTTTGACAACATTTCCAATACAGAGAATTAACAAAACATGCACCAGTCTGCAGACCTCACATACACCAACATTTTAAAAAGTATTCGAGTTGGTGTACTATCTCAAGAAGCACAAGCAATATTAAAAACCCAGCACATCCATGCACTCTATGGCCATAACTCATGTGCTACTTATGTCATGGAACAATTAGCACGAGAAAATGTCAATTGTATGTCCTTGATGCCAACTCTTGCAAGCTGTTCCAAATTCAATGAAACAATGTTAAAAAAAGAAATGCAACCAATAATTGAAATTTGCCCCACAGACAAACTGGACATACATGGTATGACACTACCCATGCATCAAACCACAACAAGACTAAATACCTTAGAAAACATCTCCAACACAGCTGGTTTAACTGTAGAGTAATGCTTAAACGTAACCTTGACGTGGAGCAAGGACTAGTTAATGGAGCACTTGGTACAGTTGCTGGCTTTCAAACATACCCACGTGACAACATTCAGTTTGTCAATATTCTCTTTGACAAACTATCAGAAGTAAAAAATATAGGACGCTCAACAGCTCGATTCCTTCTTTTCAAAGACATGTATGTAAGCAGAGAGCAATTTTCTCTAACTCTAGCATACACAGTCACCATTCACAAATCACATGGTCTTACCCTAGATAAAGCATTAATAGATATTGGGACAGTCTTTAAAGAAGGCATGAGCTATGTAGCACTATCACGCTTACGTACACTTGACAGACTATTTCTAATCAACTTTGATGCAAGTAAAGTAAACGCAGATATTCCTTGCATTTTAGAATACAATTGACAACGCTCACTGTACACCCCTACCATCTAAAAACCTATCCTGTTCCACAAAAAAAACTAAATGTTGTAAAAAAAAAACTACTTCTAACAGAAATGCAACAGGATCTAACTGCAAATCCTCCAAAGAGAGTAAAAGAAGCTAATACTTCATCAATTACTACAACCAAAGAAGAATCTACTACTCAAAGTAACTCAGGTACTTCTTCAAAGAAGTAACACACTCCGAAAGAAATGACTTGGACACAGAACTATCTGGTCCATTCAAATTTTCAAATAGTGTAAATTGCTACACAAACGTAGCAATAAATATTCTATTCCAATTGCCACCAATTGGTGACAACATTTACATGCACAATACAGACCAATTGTGTTTGCAAAGGTTAGTCCTTCATAGAAATGCAAGCAACAATCCGGACAACACATACAGTGTTCATGGAATAACAAGAATTGGACTACTGTGCTAGAATGGTGAAATTCACTATAAACTCACAAGAAGATCCACAAGAATGTCTAATGTACTTACTACAAGTACTGGAAAACAAAACCATACTTATAAATGAAATCTTCCAGATTTCATACATCTGGAAACATACATGCACTCTCTGCAACAATGTGGCACAGGAACAAATCCCTAAAGAATGCTTTGTGTATGTATCCATACCTAACTGTGAATCCGTTCCTTTTCAGCAACTTGTACAAAATGCAAACCATGGCAGATTATGTACTACCTGTAATTCAGATAATCGCTCCACCTTACAAAAACAAACACATAGTAAATACGTAATACTAATGCTTCTACGTTACAATGCAGATGGTACCAAAAACAACTGCAAGCTGACTGGATTCACACATGGTCAAGTATCACTTGGTAAGAAAACCTTCACAACAATAGGCATACTCTACCACACAGAAGCCACAACCAATGCATGTCACTACACTGCATATATTTAAAAAAAATTAGTGTGGATGGTTCGAATGTAATGATAGTAGCATTACTCTAAAGCAGAGATTACAATGCTTATTTAATATTCTTAAAACCAAAATTTAATAACTAAACTGTGCATAAACATTCTATTAGAAAACTATAAAAAGTTCAAATATGTCAACAGGTATCTAACTGGCCCAAAAATCTGCAACAACCCAACAGATAGATGAGCAATTTAAGAATATAAATAAAAATCTATAACCAGTTAGAATTCGCCAATAGGTATCTAACAATCTGCATCAAGCCAACAGATAGCTCATTAGCCAGAAACGACAAGTAAACACTGAAACCAAAGAAAGAAATGTACTGCACCATAACAAAGGTTTTTCTTTTATCCAACATGGATTTTTTTCCCACAGACCCAATGATTTAAGAAACAAACACAAACTGAGCAAATTGCACAGTACACTGGTTTATAAACTACTAAATATGAGGGTCGAAATAAAGCAGAAATATCTATTATGCAATGCAATGACTACCTACACTAACATGATCTTTTCTTTTACCACATAAATTGAAAAAGAATCTGTTCCAGTTACCCAAGTCATGAAAAAAATATATCCAATCACAAAAAAACAGTAAGTATATTATAATACAACTCACAAATACTGCTCCATAACACAATCATTGAAGCAAACAACTAACCATACAGCACAATACAAAATGTTTACTTCCATGGATATGTTATACCGCAGTGCTTGTTACCAAACTCTACAATCTTAATTACATGACATAGCCAAAACTTCACATACAAACTATACAAATCAAACAGTACACAAACTGTAGATTTGCGGGTATTTGGGTGCCATGCACCCAAGACTCGAGGCCCTGGCATAAATCACTGCAGCATATCACACCCATAGAATCAAACATTTTAACTGGCTATATGGGCTATTGCATTTTTTATGTCCGCGGACAACCGTGGTGACCGCGGACATGACAAACACATCAGGGGCACCTGCCACCTAAACAAATACAGCATTTGACCCATCTCTTACTCCCCCCCCCCCCCCCAACCTCCCCAAGCACTCTTACACACCAACCCATTCCTCAAAGTTGTATTTCTCCCTCGTTCGTCCCCGCGCTGTCCGCGGATCCAAGATGGCGGGTGCATCAAAACAATGTGAGGCACCTCACGCTTCATTCCAGCCAATCAGCGAACACGTTGCATGTCCGCGGACATGAATCAAGCAGATTAGCCACTCGGTGTCCTGTCTGCGGAGCGAACAGGGAAGTGTGTCCGCCGAGCTGACAGACATCACTAATTGTTTGTGACTTACTTTTTGGTAATTTTTAAAAAAAAAATACTCTGTGGATTTTCACCAAATTTACGAAAGCATGCTTTCGGGACCAAGCTGCTGCTCCCGCCGCAAATTTGGTAAAATTCCATCCAGCGGTTTAGGCTGTAGACATGAGCAAAGTTTTTTCCCCATTCAGTCTATGGAAAAAAGGCATTTTGGGACCCCCCTATAACTTTGCCCACCCGGACCAAACCTCACCGAACTTTGCAAGAAAAATCAGAGTGGGCCATATACTTTTTTTTCCAGGGAGAGCGAAGTTATAAGCCACCCAAAAAGTGCTCTTCCTATGGGTTTAGCAACTTAACCAAAACTACACAGCCACTACCGTGGAATATATATTCACGGTAGTGGCTGTGTAGTTTTGGTTAAGTTGAGATATATATATATATATATTTGAGGGGAAGTTAGGGAGGGGTTTGCAGGGAGGTATCCCCCTGCATTTTAGACCAAAAAAAAGGTCCAATAAATTTGATTAAGTCAAATCGACCCAAACCTTGCCAAACTTTGGCAATTATCTTAGGAAGAGAAGACACAAGGCTCATGATCTAGTGGGCTAGGGTGCACAGTTTTTTTATTATAAAACTAATCTGCATGGGAGACTTAGGGGTAACTGAGGGGTAGATATAAGTGGCTGAAGTGTACCCAACACAGGAGTGCATGGAGGAAGTACTGCAAGTGCGTGACAATTAAGGGCAGAGGTCCAAGTTCTGACAGTAGGTGTGGAGCACGTGACAAGGATAGGCGCTTGCTTTCACACATGCTTGGTATCCGGATTGGGCGACTCGCATTTGAAATGCAATCTCTTCAGATTAGTGTGACTTGAAGCAATTAGCAAACCCTTCCATCCTCGACCTGGACTCTAGACTCAAAAGCCAGTTTTAAAGAGAAAAAAAGGCGTTCTTGATAAATGAATGTTGACATGACAGCAATCAAAAGGATTCTGCCTATAAGACAAGGGAGGTGTGGATGGGGGCTGGGTATAGTATGAACAACGGGCTACATACATTTAACTGTGCACATAGCCACTGTAAGGAGACCCATGGTTGTGGTTTATTAACTATAAATGAATGTCTGGTGTCCCATGGTTGGCTTGCATTCTCTTGCTCAAATTTATGTTTTCCATATTGTTTTACATTGCCATGGTGCATGATTGCTGGTTGACTAATATGTAATTTGTACCCTTGTAGCAGTGTCTGTTTTCTAACCTTTTCTGCATTAACTTCTGCTTTTCAGACCTTGCGTGTCGGAGCGCCTAAATTGCTTGAGCCATTTTGTTTCCAATATCCTTGGCACCAGCTTGGGACTACCCGGATTGTAAAAACTTCCTGTAATAAGGACTTTGAGTCTTTATTAAATAATTGACCCACTTTAAAGTAACCTCTTTTCAAAAATAAAAATGCAGCACTCCAAATCCTTCAGCTATGGTGTAGCACATTTTATAAGTTACTAAAGAAGGATAACTATCACTCTGGTGGTCTACAGATCAAAAAACAATCACTTAACATTGTCTCAAAAGGATAGCTCAGCGGCAACGCGTTCGACAACGACGCAGAGAAACGCAGGTTCGATCCCCGGGTCCATACTAGAAACCTCTGAGTATTAAGCACGTTATAACTAACAAACAATACAATTACAATTACTCAGTATTTTATCCTGGACACCTTTTTCTTCGGGTTGAACTTTGCAGCAACATATGCACATTCACGAGGCAAACATGCTCATATATTAACTTCTCTGGACCTCATAAATCCTATAAGAAAGTCCATGAGCCGGAACATGAAGCCAATGCAATAAATCAAGGTTCGGTAATTCTAAAAACTATTCCACAACTTAAGCAACAGATCCCCCGAGATGTAGGTAACATCTGAGAACCGCTTTCAATAGGGTTGGCAAAAAATTTTAAAAAATGTGCAAAGTCCCATGCTGTTTGTAGCCCCAATACTTTGAGAGAGACATTAGAGAGGCCAAGAGCAACCCATGTCTTGTAACCAGGGAGGAAAGCAGAAGATTTCACCATCCCCCCACCCATCTTGAATGTTCTGAACATTGGACTACATGTTTTAGGGTGTGCGACTACTGTACAGCCACATGCAAAGTGATTAACTCGGTTAGATTGCAATGGCAGGAGGGAGATTTGCAATGCTAAAAAAAGTCATCAAATTAGCACATACGTGCAAAGCTTACCATTCTGGCAGTAGATGGATGTCCAGCAGCGATATTCTAGTAGCCCATTAATCTGGGTCTTCACACACAGATCTTCCACGTCGAGGATGCCTGGGCACACATCAGCACATTCCTCCTCTGGCTTGTTCCCCACAATGTAGTTATTTTCTGTGGACTCCAATAGAAGTGTCCAGTCAATGGTGGACAGGTAGCAGAGCTCCTGGTTCCTTTCTATCCGTATGGCCCCCCGTAGGATGTTGGTCAGGCTGTGCAGACCAATGTCGCGCAAATGGGGCATTTCAAAGATCACCAGGGCATAGTTAAAGAAGAGGTCTTTTCCCCGAATTACAGACAAGTTGGGGAACAAATCCCGGAGGCTTTCCAGACCATAAACACGAAAGAGGAGCAGGTATTCTGTGATCACTGTCAGCCTGGGGAAACTAAGGCCATGGAAGTCGTCACTCTTGCTACTGAACATTAGTAGAATCTGCAAATTTCCCTCGATGATGGTGCAGTTTTCCAGTTTTCTTAGTTGGGAGACCTCATTGCGGATATCCATACTGCTACAGACTGAAAATAAAAGGAGAATTTCTCGAGATTAAATTGAAATGGCAGTTTTCTAAAGAATACAAAGAGAACATTATCACAAATCCACTTGGGCCACAGAGAAGATATCAAGTCAGTGTGCTTTCGTTCCTAGACCTCAAACACACTTGGGAAATTGTATTTGTGTGGGTATTGAGGTTCATCTTACCCAATGGAAGAACTGCAGGACGTGTTGCCATTTTAAAGGGAAGAGTGATGTCAAAAACACAATTAAAACAAAGAAAAAGGTAAGAAGCAAATGGTTGATCAAAATAAATCATTAGAAAAAATAAACATCACATCCTACAGATAGACAGTAATAAGATCAGTAATTTATCACCAATCTGGGAACACCTTTAGTCATTGGTTCAAGGAAAGACCCTGAACGCAGAAGTGCAGATTTCATGAACACAGCGCATAGATGGATTACATACATGATAAAGCTATGCGATTGATGGGTCAAACACATGTTACATACACATACTGCTTTCAATGTGTTGCAACATATGCATGTAAACTATTTCAACGCCTGCTTTGAGGTTTCACAATGTGAATGAAATGGTGCAGAGGCACGTTTAAAGTGTGTGTTCATCGAAAGAATCGAAACCATTGTTTATGCTAAATAGCGTGAGTTCTTAAGGTTTGGGTCCATTTCACCTAACACATTTGATCAAAAGGTATTTGACCTTAATTTCGGTCTAAAATGCAGGGGGGGCGGGGGGGTCCTCGTAACCCCCACGCCAATATATTATATATCACGAAAAAAAAGGTCAAAGAAATTCGACCAAATGTTTTTAGGTCAATTATGCTAATACCATTCTTAAATGACAACCAAGTGCAAGCACTCAGAAAATGATCATATTAAAAAAGTTGAATATCTGGCAATGTGCAATTCAAGAATGCTTAAGGCCTACAGGGATGTGCGTTTTTTTTCCCACATGCTATTATGAAAAGAAACAGTCATGATGTTGATACTTTTAATTGAATATGTCCTTAAAGAACGCAAACCCTTGCACCAAGTCACCATCTCAGCAAATCGTCCATTTGAAAGACTTGAGGTAGAAGAAGTCTGCACCAAGCCACTTTATTGTCTTCATATGTGAAAGCAGACTAGTAGATCATTACAATTCGTTTTAGATTTGATCATTAGGACCCTTTCCCTCCCGCCCTCCCCCACAAGGGCTCAATTTAAACTGTAGGAAGTCGCACATTGTTCCCG